>NC_139047.1:21506480-21816480 GCF_965140915.1 Aythya marila | reverse complement strand
CCTTATTATTTTTTTAATTGGAAAGGAAAATAGAAATATTCCATTTAAAATAGGTTAAGGTGAAATATTTTGTCTCTATCATAATGCTTTTTTTTTTTTTTTTCCGTTCATTAACAGTTTTGTCAAGGGTAATGCACTTCTGTGAAAATGTTTTCCTTTTAATGCATTTTTATTTTCTAGCAATACACATAAGATCAATGGTGTTTGTACTACCAAAGATCTGATAGATGATCTTACTAACTTTATAACAGGTTTGCTAAATTTTATTTCCTACTGTCTTGAATTCTATCTTAAATGAGACAGGCAATGGTGACTGCACTGAATATTTGTTTGTTTGTTTTGTTTTGTTATTGATATTGCTCAAGTTAATTATTCTCTATGCTAAGAGTAGAGGTAAGCAGAGAATTTTCAATGGGTAACTTACGATTTACAAGTTTGGATGGCAATATTGGGTTGCACTTCTCAGGAGACGCAACATTCTCTTCATCTGTTACATACTCAAAGTTAATAATAAACATCATTGCTACTCCCTCTTGATTTTTCACTGGAATTATGTGGGTGTTACAGATGAAGGTAGATCCTGCAGATGGACAAAAAAAAAAAAAAAAAAAAAGAAAGAAAGAAATGCATAAATGAAAGGAAACTTAATTATTTTTCATTCCAGTAATTCTAGTTACACCAACAGATAGTGAAGAATATTTATTTGAATTTAATGATTGAACATCAACCACACTATTCTTTAAATTAAACAGGAGCATTTTCACAGAAAGAAATACATCTTTCAATAATTTATCAGATTATTACCTCTTCCAAAAAATCTCATATTTAAAATGTCAAAAGTAGCAATGTGAACACCATTCCAAACACAATACTAGTGAAGAAAGCAGAACCCCATTTTTCTAAATGTCAAACATTCTTTGAGCTTTTGGTTCTCTTACAACAGGCTGAATCATTCATTAAATATTTATGGGTGTAAATATATCACTATTCTTATTTTAGCTCTCATTCTTTTGGGGGCTGTATAATGTTTAGGTTTGTGTTAACAATTATATTTGTTATCAATCTGATCCTACAAAGTTTTATATTCTATCACAAAAAAAAATAATAAAAAAATCAAAGTTGTGGTAATAATTTTCAATATTTTTTGGTAGTGTTTGACTTAAGTGTTATATACAAGTTAAAGCATGATTTAAAAAGTACCCTACTTTGCATAAATATGGAGCATACTATGTACTGGAATGAACAGAAGGTGTAATTTCTTAACACCTCTAGTACTCAGGGTGTTCTTGTTCAAATGCCTAATTAAAGATTTAAAGAATGTTTTGCATTAATTCTTCCAGTGTAACTTTTTATAGAAGTTTCATTTGACAAGGTCATTAGTTTTGATTTAATTCCCTCTTATACTAACAGAATATAGTGGTTCCAAAAATAATGTGATTGCTGTAAGCAATACGATAATGTGCTAAAAGCTTCATGCAAACACAACTGTGAGATGGTGTCTTTCTGTGATAAATGGAGACTGGTTTAATGTACATCATCTGCAATTTATCCATTCAAATGCGGTAATCGCTAAAACTTGACAAGCAGTGCAGTTTGACAAAAACAGATCCTGATCTGGGTTGCACATAATTTTTTATTATCATTATTTATTTATTTATTTATTTATTTATTATTTTTGATAGTGAAGAGATAACAAAGATTTATATGATTATAGCCAAGATCGGATTCTTGCTCCTCATATCTAATGTAGCTCTTGCTATAATGTGGAATGTATAGCAGTTTGAGCTATGTATAAAATTGACGTGCTGGCCTTTCAAGTTTTGCAGCTGTGCCTTCAATCCATTTAATAAAACAGTTAAGCGGTGGCACTTGCCACAGTTGCCATGGTAACAAGCTCAATGTCTTTAGTAAACAGAAAATAGGCAATTTAAGACTGTTCCTTCAGAGCTAAAAATAGAAGTGCTGCAGGCCAAGCATTGCAACATATACTGGTTAAACAGAGGGTCTGAAGAGAATTTAGAAGTAATCTTTGTGCTTCCAGCTAATTGATAAAAATACATATTGAGTTTAAGCAGTCAAAACGATATTTATTTAATCACTTGGAAAGAAAAGCTAACTTATGTTTAAAAAAAGAAAGAATTCCCGATATGGATTGTGTTTTGACACACAGATTTATAGGTTGAGCAGATACCCCCCGACACAACAACCCTGACACAAAGGGCTGGACGTGGGGATAGGCTGAAAAGTGCGTGGATTTGAAGAACATTGAACTCCACTGGATGAAATGTTGATTAATTTTTGCAAACAAGGATGAGAATAAGCCACACACTTCTTTAAAAGCTTGCCTGCCTTTTGAAGGCAAGGATATTTCAGCTTTTGAAACGCTTCCCGCAGTGCTAAGTAATGACAGTATATCCCATTTATTTAGAACATTCTGCACTCAAGCATTTACAAATTCCATTTGGAGTGGACATAGGGATTTGCATCTCTGGACAGATACAGAAGCTGTTTAACAGCTCACAGTAAGAACATGACAAAAAGAGCAAAGGGTTAAAATCACAGCTGTATGTAAAAACATTTTGGGGGAAAAAAATGGGAAGAGTCCATATCTGGTACAATTCAGCATGGTTTCTTTGAAGACCAATTGCACCAGCAGGCCAGTGAGTCCAGTGTAGCTCATTAGGCTGAAGTTTTTCCAAGACACTTAGGCTTTTAAGTGGCATGGAATATTTATTTTGTGTGAATAACTGGAATTGGAATTCCGCAACTTGAGCAAAATACAGTGCCTGTCAGTCTTTAGTACTGAAGTGATTATCTCCTATACACTTATTAATGTCTCTCTCTATTGAAATGGCAATAAGGGAATGTAAAATAACAAGGAAAACCTTAGTGACTGAAATATGAGTTAGATATAGAGAAAGCTTATTACTTTGTGTAGTTGTATTTGATGACAATAAATATTAAGAAGTGGCCTGTTTATAAACAATC
Source organism: Aythya marila (assembly GCF_965140915.1). Classification (NCBI taxonomy): domain Eukaryota; kingdom Metazoa; phylum Chordata; class Aves; order Anseriformes; family Anatidae; genus Aythya; species Aythya marila. Next base: position 21,813,492 of record NC_139047.1, on the reverse strand, counting down.
TTATTCTGCATTTGTACTCTGCCATTCAATAATTATTCATTACACTGACCATGTTTACTCTGTTTTGTCTCTATACTAAAATATTTCAAGGGTAAGAAAGGCTTCTGATAAGCAATAAAAATTATAATGGAGTTTCTGAAATTTGCATTTCTCATGTACTGGCACAGGGCAAGTAGAGAATATGATCAGAATAATAATGAAAAATATACCTTTAATCAGTACATTCAATATCCAGCAATATTTCTGGATTTTCTGAAAACTACCATTGATAAGTAATCATGAAATGTTCCTGTTGTGCTGACTTGACATCATCATTGGAGGCAATGAAGTAGAAAAGCTGGATATATTTATGTCAGCTTGAATTCCATAGTTATAAGGGCTTGTTGTTTTGTTTTGTTTTGTTTATGACACTTTAAAGACTACTCTTTCATCTGGTTAATTTAGTGGCAAAATACCAATTTGTGAAGAAAAGGTTCTTCTTCCCTATATTCTGTGTGGACATGGTTTTGTAGTTCTGTATTCAGTACTGTGATTTCACAAGACCATACAGGGGCTGTTATAAAACAAACATCAGCAATGATATATATTTAACAAACAAGGATATAAGATATGTTAGGTTTATACAAGGATATATTGCATTATTTGAGCAGTTCTGGTGAAGCCAAGTCCATTTAAATATCTGGCTGCTTAGTGTTTAAAGTTGATTTGCTTCACAGAAGCAGTACAAAGCAGGCACATCACATCAATTAATCTGGCTCATAAAGTCTATGTACCTTTCCAGTGGTTTTCTATAGAGCATTTTAGGACAGATTTGTACCAGGATGCATCTTCTGGATACAACTGCAGTCATTTATTTAAATTATAATAGCTCCCATTATAAGCATTTGGGAGAGTACAATACAAAAATACAACAGCGAAGGCATTCCAAATTAGAAGGGCCTGCATTCTTATATGCAAAACTGTGACATGCAAACTTTGAAATGACCCATCCTGAACAAGTGTTATGATTCAACCTTCCTGGGAACAATGTTTTTACAGGCCATTACATATGCCAAGTTCAAAATGAGACGCTGTGCCTTTTAGGTAATTGTCCTAATTCTGCAAAAGCCCCGTGTTTTCCATAGCCAGCACCCTTGGAAATCTGTCATGGTTCTGCAGGCTTTGTTTGTGTAAAACAGGCAAAGCCTTGTTTTACAAAATGAGTCTGACAGTTCCTAACTGCATCCTCCCCCCCACCCAAAAAAAAAAAAAAAAAAAGCCAAGACTGGTTCCAACATGTTTTGGAACCACTTGGCACCCTGTGCCAGAGCATTTATAACTTCTCAGTTGTTTTTCTTTTGCTTGTTTGCTTATGAAGCTGCTGTGGACAACTGAGGAAGGCTATGAAAAGAAAGATGTTGAGTATGTCCTCTGTGTGCATATATGTATTTCTGGATGGGATGACCTCATACAAGAGTTTGCTAGACATACGATAATGTTTTACTGCTGCAACCTACATATAGTCTAATGTAGTTAGCCATACAATCCGTAGGTACTTCTTCTCATTTAAAATTGAAGGTGAGAAGGAATACATCAAAGCAGAACAGAGAGAGTTGACAACAACAGCTTGTCTACTAAGAAACAGGATCAAAGATGGTTAAAAATTACAGGCAGAGATACTGTGCATGTTTCCAGAGCTAGACAGTCCCGTTCTTGTTTAAAGGCAGATCTAAATGAAAAACATGGGTGAATCTTGCATAAAATCTTGTAAGAATTTTGCAATGTGACAATTTTATGATAGGAACAGGTGAAGGAAGCTGAATATTCTTGTATTTTTATGAAATAATCAGTATGTTTATTTTGGAAATAACTACTCTCCACTTCCCCCCAGTATGATCTCACATTTTGTTATCAAAATAAATGCTTCTCTCAAAGGCAGAAACTTTTAACATATCAATTACAAATGTAGAGCCTCTCTCTTACAATTTAATTTAAGATCTTAATCTATCAGTTATAGTAGAAATGGTATATTCCCTTTAAGAAAGGGCTGACTTCCATAAAAACAAAGAATATCATGTAACCAGTTGTACTGTTACCAGTTCTCTGTTATTCACAGCCTTGGTCTCGAGCCCTTTCCTTATAGCATGGATGATGGGGATTGCCCAATATTAATAAGCAGTTTGGGGAAAGGAAAGGGAGATCATCTGGGGGAGAATGTGGCAGATCAGAACTTCTGTTGGTTTTGCCTGTCCTTCACGTAGTCATTGTCTTTGGGGCAAGAAGCCAAGATATGGCTCTCTATCAATTCCTTAATTCCCCAAAGCCAGTGTCATCTTCCCTCCAACACACTCCCTCCACAGACACAAGGAAGCATCTCTTCCTACTTCTAGATTGTGATTCATCTTGGAAAGTTATCTTTGTTTATTCAGGTCCAGGGCAATACTTGTCCAGCTTTTTAAAGTCTAGAATATTTAAGTGAAAGCCAATTTGTCAAATATTGAGGGATGATGTGTATTGTGATGTGTGAGCTAACCTTGACCAGTCAAAGGCTGAAAATGTATTTCTTTGTGTTTCTGTTCAAGCATAAGCCAGGAAAATTGCCACACATAACAGGCAATCTTACTTTTAGTGGATTTGCTGGAAAGGTTTACTACCTTTCTCAAATGAGACCAAGTACGTTATTATTGTAGTGTTAAGCTGAAACCAGTGATGTGCAGATCTTACCAAACTTCACTAAATTTTATGTTAAAGGGCCCCAAATGCTTTTGCAAGACTGTTTCTGTATAAATTACGACTAACTTTTTATTAACAGATTTTCACTATGTAGTCTGCCTGTTTGTATAATAAAAATGAGTAGAAGAGTGACTGAATCTGCCCTGAGAAAATTGCCCAGCCCTTAGTGGTGTAGAATCAGATCATTGGAGATAGATACCACATAGGTACTTGCTCAGTTCAGTAACAACTCCATGAAAGAAACTTCAGATAAATATTTTTGCCTGTTTTTACCTTCATCTCTTTGTATCTTTGCACTTGATGTTATTTATTCAGACCTTTGTAGACGTTTGAGGTCTAAAGAACCTGTCAAAATTTTGGCTCTAACAGAAGGAATCACCCTTGGATGTCCACCCCTCCCTCTCCCTTCATTTGTTATGTAGTTGCCCACATGAGAAATAGAAGAAACTTAATGCTAAGGCTAAAAATGATAATATTTGCAGCTATAAAGAGCATCTATTCTAGGAAACCCATACTGCATTGCAGAAGTTGCCTGTTGCTGCTCTTCAAATTGTAGAGGTATTATTTTACTTTTTATTTAAAGTGGTGGGACTGAATCATAAAAACAAGTGTCTTATCCAAAGCTGCATCAAAAATGAATGAAGATAATAAGGGTAACACAAAGATTCTCTAAATTCCCTTTTCACATTTGACATTGTTGATAACAGCCCTGTGCTATTAAAATGTGTCTAGTGTATTTCCACACAGAACTTTGGGTAAAAGGTTGTACAATCTACTTAATTTTTTAATTGTATCTTCTGAGCTATGTCTTTATGTCACCCCTTTCCAGTTCCATGTGACTAAAAATGAACTACTTGTGTGGCAAGAATGAGGAATTCACAAGCTTTCCATTAAACATACTGCAGATGTATCTGTATGACTGACTCTTAGATTTATTGCAGAGTAGCAACTAAAAATAGATGGCAGGTTGAAATGTATTGTACCCCTCTTCAATTGAATAGCTATTTTTAAAGAGGGTGGGTAGAGACAAGGCAGAGTGCATTCGGCTGATATTTATTAGTGAGATTTCAGTGATTAAATGGGACCTGTTCCCTTTGACATTTCACTCCACCCTCCATATCAAATAGGTATTCCGTCACTGAAATGGTTGCTGATACTAAGATATGATTAATGTACTGACATAGGTTTGTAAGATATTAACTTATAGTGTTTACAGATGAGGGAATAATTTTTAAACTAACAAACACCCTCTGGAGTCTGTGGACAAGTTCATACACAATTGGAGTGTGCTATATAAATCTCATTTTCTCTCCCTGTAATCGCATTTGTAATATAATTCAATAGCTAGATAAATACTATTCAGCTCCTTACTCCAGCATTTCTTCTATTACTGCATTGGCACAATTAATGCTAACCTTATAATTATAATATCTACACCTACACTAATAGAACTGTGGTCATTAACTGTAACGCTGTACACATTTTATATGGGAGGACAGTTTTCTAGTGCTTTATTATTTAAGCATATATAAACATGTACAGAAGATGCAGAACAATTAAATATATGGAAAATAAAGAAAAGTAAAATGAAAAATAAACAGAGATGTTACATGCCCATGAAGTAGAGACCAAAAAGAACCTAGAGTGAAAAATGTTGAAAACTATAGAAGAAAAAGTAAAGACTTATTTAAGCACCATAGTTAATGCAGCAAATGCAAGATAGGCTTTTTTCTTTCTGCCTAGTTGACCTCAAAACTATATTTGAGTTTTTACAGAGTGGGTATTGCTGGAGAACAGACTGAAATCAGTCTTGAATCCTCTCTCAGACTGACCTTTCTTGTGTACACTCTGGTGTACACATAGTGGGGTGAGAGCTTGGTTTGAAATTGTTTTTTTTGGATGGGTTCTTCTCCATAGTTTACAGAGCAGGTGTGTGACTTGGAATTGTTTAGGCCCTAATTTTAGTTTAGAGCCTCTGTTATGCATTGGCTATTTCTTCCAGAAGAATATAGCAAGTAGTGCTGCTTTTGAAAAACAACGTTTCTGACTTGTTAATGAGAATGCTTCTGTCTCTGCTTATGCAGGTAAGTATCTGGTGCCTGATTCCTTGCATCCCTGAGTGCTCCATACGTGTTACTACATGTGTTACCAGATGCTAAGCAGTTAGACACGGAACGTCTGGGCAGATTTCACAAAGGGCTACATCTCCGGAAAACCTTATTCATTAGTTAGTCTGTAAACACTTTGCAAGCTGAATCTTGAATAACCAGGGAAGATTTTTTATTCTTTCGTGTTATATATTACAGACCATGAGAGTTATAGAATGGTCTAGGTTAGAAAAGATCTTCAAGATCATCAAGTCCAACCATCAACCTGACCTGCTGAGTCCCATCAATAAACCATGTTCCTTAGTGTCATGTCCACACATCTCTTAAATACGGGATGGGGACTCTACCACTTCCTTGGGCAGCCTGTTCCAATGCTTAACCATCCTCTCCATGAAGAAAATTTCCCAGTCTAAACCTTCCCTGTTGCAACTTCAGACCCTTTCTTTACATTCTATCACTTATCACTTAAGAGACCAATACACTCCTCACTGCAACTTCCTTTATGGTTTTCATCTTGTTTTCTTAGCATGAATGCTTGTATACTTGCAATATAGTTGTGGTGATTGCAGGATATACTACACGTGGTGAATTTCATAACTGAACTTTTTATGAGGAAAGAGTGCAAGTAAGAGTGTGCTATTCGTGAAAAACAGAAATGTTTCAGACATTTTCAAAATGAAATAATTAATATTTTTAAAAGACTATTTAAAAGTGGACAAAAAAATCAGGATTAATGGTAAATATAAAATCCATTGTTTGCTCGCCTGCATGATACACATTTGCTGAGAACATATTAAAATAAAAGTTTTCTGTTAGGTACTAAAAAGTGAATATTCTTGACTACAGTTTTATGGCCATCAACAAGAGAAAACTTAAAATGTTATGTGGTAAAGCACAGAGTATCCCAATATGCAATGAAAAAAATGACCAATGTACAAGGTCATTGGACATAGATCAATACCACTTGAGAATGATCAGTACCACTGACTGATGAAGTACCAGATTCTTTTCTGAAGTTGAAGCAGTGGATGAAAAAGTGATAATATCTTAGCCCAAGTAATAATAACAGAGCATAATTTATCTATATTATGGAAATGGATTTGTTATAGTGCGTTCTGTTGTATCAACAGGCATTTACATATCACTTTAACTCACAGTTTAAGTCATTTCCATTCATTCTTCAGTATTTGTCTAGATAGATAATTTTTAATTAGGAAACGTCATAGTGTTAGAGATTACATTAAGTTTTTAATTACATGAATTACATGTAATTAAAATAGTTTTGAAAACAACTGGATTTCATAGTGAAAATAGGTTGCTTTGACTTTCTTCATTCACATTTGTAGTAAGCTTATTTAAAGCATAGAACTCAACATGTTTAGCTCAGATGTTTAGCTCAAGGTGAAAATCAGCATTAGGACACATTTTCTCTCATGGTTTTGTAACAGAAAAATAAAGAACTGCAGAGCTTTGGCTTCTGTTTGCAATATTAAATGATGATTTTAAGGTGAATATATACTTTAAATATAATTAATTTTAGAAAAAAAAAACAGTTATCTGACAAAAAAATGATTCTAATTGTTGTAGCTAGTTTGCTAATTTATTGTTTATTTAATTGTACAAGCTAAAATTGAAGATACATTTTTTTTCTTTCTTTTTTTTTTTTTTTTCCCTCTTTCTCTCTCTCTCTCTCTCTTTTTTTTTTTTTTTTTTTTTTTTTTTTTTTTTTTTTTTCCTGTAGCTATTCTTTTCTAAACCCTCATTAGAAGCTATGCACTTCTGGGCATTCAACTGAGAAATGTCTTATTATCTTCATGAGAAAAGGGAGCTCAGGTTTGTTGAATATTGTCCATCTTGCAGAAAAAGTGCAGATTAAGACATTTATGAAAGTAACCTCATTTTTTTTCCCCCAAACTACATAAGCTATTTTAAGAACTAATTGAATAACCTTACAAAGCAGAATGGAAAAAAAGTCAGAACTCAGTTTCAGTAATTTCATTCATCCAATGCGTTAGACTAGAATACACCATGAAGTAAAGGATTCTGTTCTCACTTACACTGAATCATTCCAGGGTGATTAAGTTTTTTTATTTATTTATTTTTATTATTATTATTATTATTTTTCAATACGGTTAATAGATATCAAAAAGAAGGCATTAAATGGCCATACAGTACAAAGGGTGATACAGAAAAACAGAAATAGCAGGAGCAGATCCTGAGGCAAAGCAGAAATCCTGTCATTGCTACAAACTTTCACAAGTGCAATGTGTATCCAGCTCCATTGGCCAAGTGGAAGGAATTGTATTTTATAAATATAGATGCTTTTCTCATGGAGATCATACCCTTGGAAAATCATACTCATGCAAACACACCTTTCCAGATGTTTTATATGGTAAAGATGGTTACATTATAATTATTTGTAAATACACAAATGCCAAGTTTGTAGGGAAAAAAAAAGGAGTCATCATATACTGATTGTAATCCTGCATAATGTTTCTGAAGGAAGAGAATAGGCAAACAAGGAATGAGGAATTCTTGCTGTGATCATGAGATCTTGGTAACAAACAAAGCAGATGACCTGGAAATTCTCATCAGTGAGAAGGCCAATCCTGAAAAGTGATAAAGTAGTCAAGCTACTGGGATTGTAAAGTAAGTGGATGCAACCTCCCAGGGAAAAGAGGGCAGCTAAAAGAGACATGCTAGTTAAAGGCATGAGGTATTTTGGATTTCTTAATAAAAGGTATTCTAATAATAACTCAAAATCATGGAATTTTCAATTCATATTAATAAATGTGGTGGGAACTGTATGTACTGAAGGCTTGTCAAGCACACAAGTGAAATATTACTATTTTTTTTTTTTTTTTAAATAAAAATACATCATGTTTTCTTATGGAAAGACTCCATACCCCAAATGATGTGTTTTTAATGTAGGATCTCATTAGAATTGATAAATATGAATAACTTACTGGACCAGAAGTTCGTGATGACTTAAGGGTGGTTTTCATGACCTGATTGCCAACAATATAGGCAAACAAAGAACAATCCCAAGCAGTAAAATGGTGCTTCTTCTAAATGGATAATTTTCTATGGATGAGAAAAATGTAAGTAGAAATAACTGGGAGGAAGAATCAGACAAATATATGAATGAATATCTGGAATTCTTAATGAAAATATTACCTAACAAAAGAGTAGTGATTCAAAGATGCTGAAAATCTTAGAGGCAATTCCATTTGGTTTCAGTACAAAAGTGAAGCAGATAGGAATTAACAGGTGTGTAGTGTATAGTGAATGGAGAAAGAAGAAAGTAAATACACATGTATATGTTGGAAGAAGCTGAGAGGTATGAAATATAGGTTGTTGACAGAAGAATGTGACATCAGAGCAAGACTAAGGAGCATAAGTAGGTATCTAAGTAAGTTAAGCCTGTAGATATATGCTTATAATAATTGCAATAGTAGTGAAAGCCCATAAAAATCCCAATGACAGTTGCCATAAAATTGTTAATAATTATGCAATGATAATTATGCAACAACCAGACAAATCCACTAGTTAATATTTTTGTTTTGTATTTAAGAACAGCTTGAATAATTTATCACTATAATGAAGTTTTACCTTTCCATTGTAACTATGAAGTGTATCAATTCTTTGCTAGATTCAAATATCAACAAACTTGTAAAAGTGTAATTGAAGGTCTAGGCATTGGTTGAGCAGTCTACAGCTGGCCTGCAACCTCTTAACAAGTCTTGCTGGGCAAAGTTCCAGAAGGTTAGAACAATGGTAATACCATGCCAACATTTAAGAGTGATATAGTTGGATATAGTATATATAGTATCTCTCTCTCTATAGTATCTATCCATATATATAGTATCTATCTATCTATCTATCTAGATATAGATATAGTTAGACATCGTATAGTGATTGGAATGACGGTATGGCAGTGAGCCTGATATCACTCCTAAGGAAAATAATGAAATGTGATATTAGATTACTTTAATAAAGAATACCTGACAGGAATATAATTAATGTCACTCTGTATGGTAATATAGATGTTGTTAAAGGGCAAGAAGTCTGATTTGATGGTTATATTCTTTCTAAAGAAAAATGAATAAGTAGCCATCACAGACATATGTTTTTGTAATGATTTCGCTATATAATATAACTAAACAATAGCATTGCACTGATAAAAACAGTAACAACAACAAAACCATATTACATGGTTTACAACTTGACTGAGATATTCCAAAAAAGATTCCAAAATCTGTGATCTGGAGGATCACAACTCAGCACCGGATTTTCTAGTGAAAGTCCACAGAAATTAATATGATGGTATTCATTTGCTTTGAAAATATCTGGAGACAAAATAAAATAAATTCTGTGAAATATTTGGATGTAAAGTGGCTAGTGCCATACTAATAAGGTAAAATAGAATAATTTGGATAGTTCTGTTAGAGGGATATTAAATGCAAACAAATGCATTCTAAAATGGTAAATTTAATCATACAGTTGAGGAACCAGGGCACATAGGCTGAAACTGAAAAAAGGTAGCTATATTGTGGAATGGAATTTCACAAAAGAATTTATAGGATATATAAGAATGACCAGCATGGTTTGCATAAACAGGTAGAATAAGAAGTTGTCCTTTCTTCATGTATATAACACTGGGGAGAATGAAACTGGAATATTGAATTCACTTTGTGGCATCTGAATTCTTAAAGGATACTAAAAAATTGTAGAGGTCATTAAAACAAAACAAAACAAAAAAGCAGAGGAACGGCATGCTTCAGCAAGTTCCTTTGCTGTGAATCTTACAGATGTCAATCTTTGTTAATGAGAAGCAGTTTGAGAAGTGACTTACATTAGAGTCAGTAACTTCATGGAAAGAGTAGTGAATACTAAGGAGCTGTTGAGTCTAGCAGAAAGAACCTAAATGTCTGGAAGCCAAAAACAGATGATTCAGGCTATAGCCTTCTGGAATGAGCCATCAGAGCCATCTCTTTATGTTTTTGGATCAAGCTGGAAGAAGCGGACAAATTGCTTTTATTGACATAACCTATGTGCTATTCGACTTCATAAATTTTTAATGTTTCTTCCAAACACTTCATTTCAATTCAATTGGGAATTCTGTGCTACCTGGCCCAGCTCTGCTGTGGATACACATTGATCTGTAAACCAAGATTCTGTTTACTTCTCCCCTGTACTTGGAAATAAAGTTTCATGTGTTCTGCCTATTCAGCTGGTAAAATTTCAAAGGCCCTCCATGATCTGGTGTGATTCCTATGGTTTGGCCTTAGTAATGGGTAGGGATACACAGCAGCAGACTTTGGCCTGTCCTTGAGCTATGGTGTTGAATTAAATTCCCAAGGCATGACTCCTAACCTCCTCTCTCCTGCTGATGGACATAGCCTCAGAAGGCTGTAGGATGTGCATGCTTCTACTTCTCTTAGTTGCATCAGCAATGCTAGATCAGTACTCTCATGGGCAAGTTGTCTGGAGCTGTTGTTCCTCCTTTCTCATTCACTCCTCATTAGGAAAGGGCAGCAGTTTCCAGCTCTAATCCTTGCAGTAATGGATGCTGGAGAATGCATTTGGCTATCTGGACTGCATCTGCTGCTCAAATAGCTTTTTCCTCTCCTGCTGGGAAAAGTCACAGACCAGATGGTGATGCAGGGTCAAAGCATTGCTGCCAGTGCAAAGTCATTATCACTAACTAGATATCCCCCCAAATAATACATTTTTTTTTTTGTGCATGACATCTGCCCTGTGAAACATTAAAACTCTACCTCATAATCATAACTCTCTTTAGCTACTACCAACTCCACCTGATTAACTAAGAACATAACTGTTACCGGACATGGAAGTGGAATTTATTCTTTATTTTTGAAAGTAAATCCAGCTTAACATCTCAACCTTCACAGAAAGCTCATGTTCTTAGGTTGGAATCATGCCCTTAGTATCCATACTTGATGGCTTCACATGATGTCCTGACTACCCATATGTATGTCCATCTGTTGGGTTGGCATGGTGCCCTCCCACAAGTCACTGGACTCCTGCCCTAGGACATGGCTGGGGACTGAATGCTTACTTAATACTTCATGTGACTTCTTGTCTGTGTGGATGTGTGTGTGTGTGGTGTAACCCTCCTGTTTAAAATGGTCAGGATAGAATGTATTTGCCCAATTCACTTCAGGCAAATAATCTAAGTGCGATTCAGAACATCTTTAGGTAGGGGCTAGAAGAATGGTAAGCAATTCCATGGAGTGAATCAGATTTCTAAGCCGAGCATGTAAATCTGAACAGTTTAATAGCAAAACATTGCTTGTTGTTAGGGAGAAGTTCAAATACTACAAAAAAGGATCAACGCTGAATAATGATAATGAGGCATACCATTACAAACACCAAACTAGTTGTGTGAGGGTTGGAAAGGTATCCTAACTAGAAGGCTGGATTTTTGAAGGTCCTCACATAGTATTTCAGCTTGTCTTGCATGATTTTATTTTGCCAGTTTTGCTTTTCAAGTGAACACAATTATTGACTAAATAGCTGAATAAAACTGATCTTCTGTTATCAACTGCTTCTGGATGGCATCTAGTTCAGAGTCTACAGAGATGACATCCAGACTCTATCCACTTCATCAAAATGGTTGATTCCAAAATTTTGTCACTGCAGACCCTCCAGCTAGTGACTTGTGCTCTGCCCAATCCAAAGATGCTCGCGTGCTGCATTTCTCTCCTATCACTTATGTATTCTTTCTCAGAGCTTCTATTAGACTGTAGATCCCTTAGCAGCTCATGGAAAATCACTCTTGGCTTCTTATTTAACACTTGGGGACAACATAGGGAAGGAAGAAATATAGTTTTGTAGAGTAATTTCTAGAACACAGTAAGTTACAGAACAATTAAAGCCTTTTGAAAATCGACCAAATTACTCCTAAAAAGATGTCTCTTAATGTTACCTGAAAGATGAAAATTCGTTTGCTGCTCAGAGAAAGACTGTGCTCATGGACTCCTCTTGAAGGCTCTGGCATATTTACCTCACCCATGAACTTTATGTAGACAAACCTAATACTTCAGTGAACTAGGATCCAAGTTTCTGTAACAGTCAATCTGTCTTTCTTGGGCATCTGTTTCAAATGTGTTCTAATAACCTGTTTGAGAAATAACCTGCTTCAGGCATAGTGCAAAATGGAATTCATAATTCAAAATAATGCAGTGGTTATAGTCACAGCCCACTCTTGTCAAACTACATGTTCACTATTTTTGTTCTTAATACAACTTTCATCATTTATTTAGGTATTTATATGGAAAATGAACTCCACTTACAATCTTGCTCTGATTGTACGGCCTGAGCTGCAATGGAACTCTGGCTAATCAAGAATAAAAAGGGTTGATGCTAAGTCATCATGTATCCAGTCTTGAAAATATCCTTTAGCAGAACCCTGTCAAATATGTCACAGTGTATTTCTCTCATAATAGTCTATTTGCTGCAGTCAAACCTTGTTGATTTTGAAGCTTAATAACTCTAGGCATTGATTATCTTTCAAGTTTGTAAATTGATGACCCTCAGCAACTGAGCAACTTGTGTCTTATTAGTATTATCCAAACATTTCATTTTAGATTTGTTGCTTCTATGGAACTTTCTAAGTATGGATACATGACTTATATGTAGTTAGCTGACTTGTAAATTGGTGAATTTAAATGCTTTGGTATCTTAACTGTACAGTTTCTGAAGTTTATATATACAGAAAATATATGCAGCTCACACATACATGTATGTACAAGCATGAGTATTCTATACATGAAATATTGTCATCAATGGTCAAAATTGTCTGACACCTCTTCTGTAAAACTGTATTGTTATTTTATTTTATTTTTTATTTTTTAAGCTTGAGCTATTCAGCTTGATTTTTCATATTGGCTATTTTATACCAAATCTATAATTTTATGGTGGTTTTGGGTAGAATCTACCAGTTATTTAGGAAAATAAGACAAGTGGGCATTTCTGGCAACAGACTGCCGATGAAACTTCAGGTGTTGTTCTGAGTTTTCTGTCTCTCTGCAGATTGTAGATGCATTTTAGGGAAACTTGTCCTTTTAGGCAATAGTTGAATACTCTATACAGTTTCTCAAATATTTCATTCATGATATGCAGGTCATGTATAGCAAGTAAAAAGTGAAGTATAGTAAGATAACATTAAGAAACATGAATGCAGGAAATAACAGTCAAAACTTCACAATGTAGCTTCATTACAACAGTAAGTTTGGTAGATGGGAAAATGAATCATCACAGTAAAACTCCACGTTCATTTTCTTAAATGGCTGAGTGATATTATTTTTGTGAAAGACTTAATGAGACTGACAGATTTTATAGGCTGATGGTGTTACACTTCAGAAAACTAAAATGTGAAAATTGCATTTTATTCATGTTACTTTTGATGTTAATGCTACAAATTTAAAAATGGTCCATTTATTTAAAGAGAATCATTACTTTAATACATACGCTACGCATTATTCGGTGAAGTGCAACCACTACAGTCCATTGTAAGCTCATCCTTTTATAATTGCAGTTGTTAAATCTGTGGTAATCTCCTTTGCAAGTATGGCACAGAACCAGTCATAAATACCACAAGAAGGGCAAAATTTACTGTGCAGTAAAGGTCAAAATGATAAAACCCATAAAGAGTATAATGAAGCCTATTGGCTAAGATTCAACTGGGCACTTAAGTAGATGACAATTTTTAGCTTGTGAGAGGTCCCGTTGACTAGCTTAGCAGCTCAGGTGTCCTGCTGAATATTGTCATTTATGTGTGATTTGCGTATTACTTAATCTTCATATTGCTTGGACACTACAGTGAAATTAGTATGCTTTGTCTAGATACCTGAAATGACAGTGGAAGAACTGAGATAGTTGCTAATTCCCTAGTATATAAAAGAAATTAAGTAAAATGGAATAAATTTTTAGGAAAAAAATCCATCCGTACAAGCATGTGATTTGACGTCGAATATGAACTCCTGCCCTGATTTTTTTTTACTTAAAAAACAAACAAACAACTTATTAGGAGTTCTCCCCTCATATTTCTATTCTACTTACAATAAGACATTGACTTTGAGAGAGGCAGAGAATGGTAGCAGAAGCCCTCCACCTTTTTGTTGCAGTAGCACAGCCCTGTGAGACATACTCTCTGAATCAGTGTCACAGCTAGATCCACCCCAAATTTCATTGTGTCATGTTGGTCAGAGAGTACCTGAATTTTATCATACACCTATATATACTAGCTCTGACTGTTTTTCTTATCTTTATGGGAGATATCGTATTCCATGTAAATCTGGGTATAAGGAAACTGTGGTGTTCCCTTAACTTAGAAGCAAATCCAGCTTTGTACCCCTGGGCAAAGAGATATCAAAACAAGTCTGCTACCCTCTGTGCTGCAGAAAATTGAATTCAGTTCAAGGTCTTTTCAAATGAATTTCAGTGTCCAGAAGATGAAGTTGATTTTCTTTTCACTAACACAGATCTTGAATGAGTTGTTCTTAGTATGCACAAATGTGAGAGATGCTTTCACACCCATATTGTGCATTTTCAAAATTACTTTCACAATTCCTTTGTATTTGACATTTAACGTTCTAAATTGAACTAGGGACTGGTTGAAAAATTGTTACACAGAAAGTTTTAACTAACACAGAATTTCCATCAAGTTATCTGGGGAGAATTTTTGCCTTTTTCTTGGAAAAAAGAACTGAATAAAAAGAGTAAATAATGCACATATTTTATTATTATTATTATTATTATTATTATTATTATTATTATTATATGTAAATACTCAATCTTTCACATAGGAAATATTAAACTGCCACAATGCCAGTTGTGAGTTGTTGCTCATTTATACTATACTCTCCTTGTATTTGCTGAATTCTCTGGCCATGCTGCATCTCCCATGGTAGCTTATAAGTAAGTAATTCTAAGAATAGACAAAGTACTGTAGAAATGTTTCAAAACAAATGTCAAATGGCTGAGAAAGCTAAAATAACTCCATCTGCATTGATTTGATTTCACTTCTTCTTAATGGTGAACTATCGTTTTGTTATTTCGTTATTAACAGTCAAAATATTCAAAATATTAAATTTCTCATCTCCAAACAGCTTTAAATCAGCTTGCATTACATAGACCTTGTTTCAGTGGTGCACTGTGCTTTTGAGCTTCTTTCAGGTTTATTAACTTTGCATATCTGAGACTAGTTACAAAATACTGATTATAATAGATTGTACCTGTTCTATATAGTTCTAAGTAATGTATCCAAATTCACATACCTCAGTTAGGGAAACAGTTTTGGTGAGGGTGAAAGTACTCTGTCTGTAATGCTCCCAGGTTGTTCTGTTTTCCTGGGCAACTCTGAAGTCAGGCAGACTCAACTCAACTGCAGTATGATTCTAGAATGAGTGTATACCCTTTGGAAGGAACAAATGATCTTTACTTCAAAGAGTGCACTTTGTCCGTGTACTTTTGAAGTTGTGTGATATTATTGTTCCTGTATTCAGGCAAGTTGTGAGTTCTGCATAATCATCTGCTGTTACTACAATGGACTTGCCCTCTCATGCCAATGTTGACATTTGACACCCAAGAAAAGGGGAGGCTAACCTCAAAGAACCATAACTGCAAAGGGAACTGAAGTGGTGGGTGGAAGCAGAAAATAATCCAACATAAGGAATAAAGCAGGAATAGTATATTTTCTGCAAGCAGTTTTCAGGCTTAAAGCAAAATCTAGCTATCATTCCAGATTGAGATGTCTCTAAACGTCAGTGGAAGGAAAGGAAATTCCCCTCTCTTCTTTGCCAAAGCCTGTTGCCTAAAACTGTAAACATTAACCAAGATTAAAGTGTGTCTGAAAAATAAGATTGAAAGTCAGTCTAGATCCAACTAGGACTCTATCCAGGAGTCATGTTAGCATACTAGCATATCCAGCTCTCAATTTTTATGCCTATCTGGAATGTGCTGTTGCAAATTATTATTATTATTATTATTATTATTATTATTATTATTATTATTATTATTATAATTATTATTATTAACAAACCATTTTGTAGCTTGATTTTTTTTCCTTGTTTAAAGAAAAAAACATAAAATCCCACTAGGGAAGTATCTGAGGAGTGGTACAGTAGACCACAGCAATATCTTCATAGTTATTCCTCTCTACAGAATCTGAAAAGGATATTATTTACTCATGAGGCTTTCTTTACACTGTTAGAAAATATGTATTAAAATCCTTACTTGGACACTTGCTGATGCTCACTTGTTGTTAAATTACATTTTTAAATAATATTTTTCTTGTTTAATGACAAGTTTTTAATTGTTGGTACATTAGACTGTGTTATGTTATTGTTCTTTTTTCATGGTTTATCACAGAGGCCTTTAATTGCCTCATGGCAGATTTTTCTTTTTATATTCTCTACTCAGGACCCAAACACGACTATTAGCATGAAATTCTTCTCAGTCATAACAGTAGAAATCATAAAATAAATTCACATCTGTACAGAGGCTTAACATGAGACCTCTAAGTTTTGAATGGCTGGGCAAGGATGACTTTTATACTCACAGAAGGGAAAATGTAGGCAGATTTTAGCATTAAACTATAGTGATTGTGTAAACAAATCCTTAGACCCTCTTTCACAAGGCTAGCAAAGTTCTGGCCAAGGGGCTCTGCTTTTGTCTCTGCAGAGTTGCTTTTGCAGAGTTCTCACTTATGTGGTAACAATACACTTCAGAAGAATGCGAAGGTCATTTTAGCAGTTGGGTTAATTCTTATTAACCCAACTTAGTAAAAGCCACTTTTAACAAAGTGTTCTTCTTATATTCTACTTAGATTCCTTAGGTGGAAACTGAGTCTTATTCCAGTTATTGAAAACAAGATTGTTTATTTGTTTTGTGAAGTATGTAAATAAGTCTCACAAGACTCAAGAACAATCATATATATAAATAATAATCTTCTGCAGGGAAAAGTGTCTATAACTAAATCCTACCATAAGGTTCAGGAAACCATCCTTACCATGGTGCACATGCTGTTCAGGACATGCACTGTGGTAGGTGTTGAGCAATTATTAGCATGTTTGCAAAGAATGCCCACAGTGAAGTAGGATGAAAGCAGCACTGAGCCCCTGGCAGAGATCGGATGCTTTCCTTGTCCTTAATGGATCTGTCTGTTTTTCTTTGGCACACTAAGATTGGCAGTAGTAATCTGGAGCATAATGAGTTAGCTTTGTCTAGAGTACTTTTATTAGATAAAGGAAAATTTCCATACAGGGCCTTCAAATGGAAGATTCTAGTTTTAACAAATTCTGTCATTTGCTGACTTTAATGATGGATGGGTGCAAAGCTCAGTTCATGTTACTCTGTAAATGTTGTTACAATTTAAAATATGTATTTCTTGTCCACTGTAAGTGCTATATGAAGCACTAGTCCATGCCAAGCTTTAACAATGACTGAAGTACTGCTCATGTCAGTGACACTGCAGACGTGCAACTTCAGGCTGCAGTTGAATTCTTTTTTCTTTAAAAAAAAAAAGATGCCCTAAACAGTGCAAGCTACCAGAGGCTCACAGGTAGATATTGGCATGAGTTTATTTTTATTCTTTTTACCTGACTGACTTGACAGGAGTGTGTAAACACAATGGTATTTAACAATTGAAACCAAAGACAAAAAGTACTATGTGCTGCCCACAGTGTAGGCTGAAACAACATTGATTTTTGGGAAAAAAAAGGTTCATTATTTCCATTTTTTCTACCTGATCTACACTGTTGGAATACACTTACAGTTGAAAGGATACCATAAAATGCTGAAGTTTGTAAACAGGTGGTATGAACCAAACTCTAGTTTTAGAAACCTGTAAATTAGAAAATCAGGATCTGTATTGCTTGTACAGTCTAAAAAGATTATTTATAAATATTTTTTTAATCAAATATAGTAGAAGTGTTTATAATAATATATTTTACAAAATCACTATCAGATACTTTATCCAAAAATAAATTATTTTTAAAAAATAATAATTTAAAAAATAATTAAATACTCTTAAACTGGAATATATAAACTTTGGTTTGGATGTCATGTTTACTGCTAAAGCATTCTGCAGCATCTCATAATTTATTAGTGAAATTGTCTATCCAATACTGTATTATTTGATAAAGCTTTTATATACAGACAAATCCAATCAAGCAGCCCTATTCTTCTGATATACAGTGCTGTTAATGTTCAGAAATGCTGAGAATAGTCTTAACACTTGAGGTATAATTTTTTGTTAGACTGTGATCTTCAGACCTGTCCCTGCAGAAATGTCACATGGGTTATGTCTTGATGTAATACTCTAGAAAGTAGAGAAGTGAAGATAGGAATACAATACTTTGCTAAACGGTTTTTACAATATCCTATCCTATTCTCTGGAGCAAAGTTCATGCTTTTTATTTTTTTTTATTTTTTATTTTTTTTATTTCCCACCCCCACAAAGAGCCAGTATTGCTGTTTTTCAGTTATAAATAAAGTGTTATTGTCAGAGCTACAGTCCAGTATACTGGCTCTGTTCCAGTTTGCAGCTAGAATGCTTTGGACTCGTATAATCTGATGCATATTTCTTTTCACAAGGCAGAAGCAGAGCTCTTTCTAGTTTCTTAGAACTCTGTGGGTGTGAAGCGAAAATGTACCCTTGAAATGGTTTAGACATGTACCTAATTTTGAGAGAGCTGGCAAGGTAGCTAATGCAGAAAAGGACAAATTTACATTTTCATAGTAAACATTCAAGTATATATAACTCCTTCTGGTCCTGAACTAGTCAGACTTTTGTGCCTGTATTACAGCATAATACTGCAAGTCTGTGATTGTCGTGGGGTAAAAAAGAGTAACTATATGCATTCCCTTTCAGAATCACACAAGGCTGTTGTACACCATCCAGCACTATTTAATGTATCATTATTTCTTATTTTTCCTTTGCAATTCTCATCTACTGGAAATGTTCAGCTTTATCCAATGCTTTTTGCACCCTCAGGAAGCACAAGTAGACAGTTCTAAGCAGTCAAGATACACTGAAATTTTTCCTTATATGGACAGAATATTTCCTAAGGGACAGCGTAGCACCTGTGTTTTCTGCCAATGTGAGAAAACTGGTCATGCTACTAAAGACCAACAATGGTGGCACAGGCAAATTAACTTAGCCTCTGGACCATTTCCATGCTACTGAACAAGGAAATTAAAATTATTTTTTAAATCAGTTGACCTAATCAATTGTCTCTTCTGTTAGATGAGATGAAGTTCAAGATATTTTCTTTAGCTGTCAGAATAAGTCCTAAACCTTGAGAGGAGAGAGTATTTTAGAATAAAAGTATATACTAGTCCTCAGAAAAGTTAGGGTCATGCCATAAAATAAAATACTCATAAAACTAATAACAGTGCCTAGCCCCTCAAAATCCTACATGTGCTGATACAAAGTAAAAGGTAGTAGCAAAAGCTTTAAATTACATCCCTACTACTTGCATAGATAATTTGGAAAGATAAAATATCACCTCAGTTGAAAGAGCTCATAGTATTTCTAAATCCTAGAAATTCATTAGAAATGATGTTTTTGTGAAGGGTATAGTTACCCCAGGAGATTTGCCTGAACATATAATCTCATTACAGTTGAATAATTACCATTCAGTGACCAGTTGTTAACTGGCAAAGTGAGTTACCAGTTAGCTGGTAAAGTCAGCTGACATCCTTCTGTTGTCTTAAATTCTTAAATATTCCATGGATTAGTTTCTACTTATTTGTTACACAGCTTGACCCTCTTCTAACACGTTGGTCTTAAACAGTCAATATCCTGCCTGCATGAATTTCTGCTGTGACGTAATATCAGATTTAGCAGCTTCCACATATGAACAGCAGATGGTTTGAGCTGAATATATATAAGCATATGTGACTGTATATTGCCTTCCTTTAATTCTGTTTAACCCTTCATCAGCTGTTTGCCTTTGCCATTTAACAGTCTTGTTTGGAAATGGGAAGGAATTTAGACTGAATATACCAATATTTTTTTCCTGCTTACACTAATGTTTTTGTTTGTTTGGTTGGTTGGTTTTATATATATATATATATATATAATCATGATAGTTAAGGGTAATCTGCTTGACTGGTCAGAGGTTATAAAAGTCTGCTTTGTTTCCAGCTGCTTACTGCTCTTCTGTGTTTAACAGCAGACAGATATGGGAAAGGATGGTTTGGTAAAGTCACAACACATCATTTGTGAAACAGTGCTTCCAGTCACAGTTACCAAGTACAATTTTATTTATTTGTAGGGTTCTGCCCAATTTCACTCCAGTATTATAGACTCTTCCTGTTGCTGATAAACTAATGATTTATTTATTTATTTATTTATTTTGTGCTAAATGATTTTACTTTGAAATGTAAAGTACTTATCAAAAGTACTTATCAAAATACTTCTGTTGGATGGTTTTGACATTGCTTCGTGTCTCAGGTATTCCTTTAAAGTGTCAGAAGCAAACAGACATGACTTCTGTGAGCTAGGCCGAGTGCTTAGCAAGAGAAATAAGGGTATATGCTTTCTACCGCTCAGGAACTGACCAGATTTTCTCCAAAAGATAACAGTTGTGGAAGAGGAGCTGCCTGCCATCCTTATGCTGATTCATTAGTGCTTTGTTGCAGCCCTTCTGAAATGTGAGACATGGCGCAGACACACCATCATGTAGGGTAGATTTGTCTCTCTTTAACTGCACTATAAACCAGAACATGCAGTTCAGCTTCTCTTGAACTCTAGACATTTAAACCATATCAGAAGTTGGCTTGGAAATATGTCTGAAATGTATTTGGGGTTGCCGTTGCCTTCCTAGGCAGATATTTATCTTGTTCATCCTAATCCTGTCTTTTAGGATGAGACCCACACATGCAGTAGCTTGTCCTCCCTCCCTCCCAGTGCTCTGGCTTCCATAGATCAGCATAGGAACTCTTTGGTTCAACATGTAGTCTGGGTAAAGACAGAGTTCCTGACTAGGGCACAAATTTAAATAGCCTAGAGTGTAAGAGGAATAATGCCAAAATGTAGCTTTATGTGGAAAAAGATTCATGGTTGGTGTTAGTTGATTTGTCTACAAATACAAGAGCTCAGACCTACAGTAACTCAATGAAAAACTTGCATTACACGGTGATTTGTATGGCAGACATAATTATCCTTGTTCAGTTTTGTACATACAGGAATAACCTCCCAATGTATGCTTCTCTGTAAGTATATATTTGCATTAACTGTCTTCATTTACTATATTTGAGCAAGTGATAGCTGTTTGGTAAATGTTTAGTTTTATACTATGATTAAAATATACAAATACCTTTCACCAATCACTGTTAGCCTCTAAAATATTGATCATAGTGGAAGTGTAGCCAGCCAGATAGATAGTGCAATATTTTTTTAAAAGATTTTTAACACCAGCCTGATTAGCTGCCTGGATCTAATAACATCTGCTTTTAAAAAATGCTTTATACATTATATGAAATATTTCTGACTCATTTTACATATTCATTTACTGTAAAAGCCTGTACAGAAAGAGAGCAACACTAGAAGAGTTTTTTAAAAAATGGTAATGTTAGTAGATTAAATGGAATTTGTAATCCTTTCAGACTCTGCATGTAACTATTCAGAAACCATTGGTGCTGAATGACAAGGAAGGAAATCCCTTTTAACATTTGCCTGTCTCTATCCACCTTCACACCTACCCTGCTATCTAAATACTACCCCAAAGGCATACTGGAGGAGGTTTTAAATGACAGAAATGACAATTAGAAATCTAATTATCAATTATTTTACTCCAGAAGTTGAAGAAAATTAGACACCAAACTGCTGCTATGTATTTATAGCTGTTCCTGCCTGTTAGTGTATAGTATTCAGTGAAAACACATACTCACAGATTGGGCTAACAAATTAAATGTCATATTTTCAATAGACTTCCTTCAATGTATTCCAGTTGCACAGGCTATTGTAATGAGCTGTTATTAACCACAAGATTACTTAATTTAATATACAGAATATTGGGTATCTTCAAATAAAACTAGAACTATTTTCAACAGCAAGCAGTTACAGAATTGCTTGGCAGAAGAGGCTTAGGAAGCACAGCACAATACTGAAGAAACTAACACAGGAGTTTGCCACAAGAAGATTAATATAAATTGACTTTATTTTATTTAAATGCTGTATAAAAGAAGGGCAAGAGCATTTATTCTCATGTTGAATGAAAGATAATGAAAAAAAAACAACCAACTAAAAGACGTTAAGTCTTATGTCAAAATACATATAGTAGATATTGCGCAAGAAAGAATAAAGTCACAGTCTAAATTTTTTCTGTTTAACCTTCACTCTAGTGCTGGAGCAGCTCCATCAGTTAGATGCCACTGAAGAACAGCAGCCTGCATATTATCACTGTAATTTATCTCAGTGCTCAGAACTGCCCTGTACAGCAAAATGAGAAACCCTATGGCTACAATTGCTACATCAGCTAAAGCTAAGTAGGTGCTAGGTTGGTGGGAAATTTTCACAGAAAAATTGATGATTGAGGGAGCCATTGCTGAAACTGATGTTGGGAGAGAAAGAAATGTCAGTTTGGAAGACTGACATGCAGAAACCGAGACTTTAAGGATTTCATTTTTATTATGACTTTTGTCCTGTGATGTTCCCACCACAGCATAGCCTAGATTTACTTTTTTTTTTTTTTTTTTTTTTTTTTTTTTTTTTCATTCAGTGCCATTTTTACATTCTTTAAAACAGATTTTGCCATTGGTCAAAACTGTGAAACTCCAAGACCACTCTTAGATATCCTGTTTGTCTCCCTTGTTACGTGTAAAATCAGAAATAAGATTCTAGATACAGATTAATAAAAGAAGGAAAGGGAATCCAGTACCCAGGGTCTGCCAGTACAAATTGCAGCCATTCAGGAGTAGGCAGGCTGGTGAAAGTGAATGGAGGAAGGAAATTTCAGGTTGCCTATATGCACATGCACTTATACTGACAAAGCATTGGGATACTCAGTTATCAAATTTAGTTATCAAGTATGGTAAGGTATCACTGTATGTGAAATCCTGGCATACTGAGTTGAAATGATTTATGGCTTCATATAAAAGATTTCCAGAAGTGTTAGTTTCAGTACAAGTTTGAGAAATTTTAAATACAGCAGCAAATATTTGAATGTTTGATCAAGTCCTTTTTTTTATTATTATTTTTATTTTTTTTTCCAAGGGTGTTTTCACCTTGTAAAGTGCTAAAAATTAAAAGTGTAGGATAAAGAGATGAAAAAAAAAACATTTCAAAAAACAAGTCACAACAGTTGTGACTTTTCTCATATAAAGCTCAGATTCATAGACCTATTTAGGTAATTTGGTACCTAACACTCACTGTAATCGTTTATAGTTATATATCTAGAACACACTTGCTTTGCCAGTTTCACTGAGGAAAATTTCCTTTCCATATCCTTTAAAATCAGATCATAAAGCTGATGGCACTCTGATGGCAGGTGGGTGCTGTGGGTCCATGATGAGAAATTTTCTGCTTGGGTGAGGAACATACAAAAAATACAAAAAAAAAAAAAAAGAGCAAGAAAAAGTTTGAACAGATACAATTTTTGAGGGAGACTTTTATTGCTAGAAAGTATAAGTTTTACAGCTTGATTATTTTTTTTCTTCTTCTTTTTTTTTTTTTAATTTTTTTTTTATTTTTTATTTTTTTCAAATAAGTCTACATTCCAAACATTCAGAGCCCTGACTGGAATTTCTGTCCCTACCATTTCTAATAATGAGAAAAAGGTTGTATATGTTTTCCAGGGACAAACAGCATGAAAGTATTTGACTGACTGTTTCCTTTGTGCTAGGACAGTAAATATTGAATTCCTCAGGCTACTGCTTCTCAGAACATGAGTTAGTCTTGCAGCAAAGAAATGGGTACCACACACTCTTTCTGGTGGTTAGTATATGATAGTTGTCACACACAATATTTGTCAGGGAAGGAATTAGATTTGGTGAAATATGCCAGTTGTGTGCATTTGTAAGGTTTTTGTTAATGATAAATAACGATAATGATAATGATAAAAACTTTTAAAATAAGCATTGCTTTCTATAATTACCATTATTATATATGAGTACTTGCTTAGAAATTGATGGCAATTAATACAGTTTCTCATCTTCAGAAGCATTTTCATTACTAAGAGATTTTCCATAAATCAGGTTTTTGTCTGCTTTACAGTTAGCAATTTCAAAGAGCAGACTTTATCTGTATGAACAGCAGTTTGAGGCAGTGCAACCAAAGCTAAAGTTTTGCAGAAACTTTTCATCAGCATATGCCAATATTTTTGTGAACAGAAGCAGTCGTGCCTCATCTTGAACTGCTGGTTTTCACTGTTTGCAACCCCTTCCTTTGTGTGTTTACAGATAATTTTACGGCTATGTGAAACCATACTGAACTAAAATTAAACAGTTTTTTTTCTGTCTTGTATTAACTACCCCCCCCCCCCCCCCCCATCTTCAGAGCACTATGGAGACACGTACCCTTTTGTTTAAGGGTGTAACATGGGGTCAAGAATGAACACTTGAAGCAGAATGAGAACAAGACTTTCTTTTTCTTTCAACATCAGTGACAAGCTATTTATAGTTAAAAATTCATTTTCAGAAATAGTCCTAAATACCTTATTAAATAGATTAAACAGGGTCAATTATTTTGCCAGCACCAGTCATTTCTTTGGCAGTATGAAACAAGAGAAATCTCAAGCTCAAAATTTGCCTTCGTGAATGAGTTTGCACCTACAATATGATTACCTTTGTTTTGTTCAAGGCAGTGCTGATTTTTCCTTAAATGATAATATTCAATTAAAAACCTGAACTTGACAGGTTTCTAGGCAAGTATAAAACTTTCACTTTCTAACAAAGCTATTAACATTAATCATGTTTTACTAACAGAAGAAAAGTATGTATTTTGAATTAAACTTTGCTTGCTTTCCCTGTAAAGGAAACCTAACAGGGACACACAAATTATTCAATGAAATCCTGTTGGGTTTATGCAAGCCTGAAACAACGCTACTTACTGTAGTACAGCAGATTTTGAAAACGGAACATTTACAGCTCATACTGTGATGCTGTTCAAAGATGATTGACTGTGATAGGTACAGACTGGTTGAAATGCATTACAGGACATGCATTATGTATCAAGACTTTATAAATGATGAGAAACTGTGCTGTCAGGCAAGCAATTATGGTAGCTCATCATGCAATGCTAATTACAAAATGTCTGGAAAATACCTTATCTACATTTATGAAGTTTCGTGCATTGATCAGTGAAGTAGATACTACAGTGTAAAGAGGGGTGCTACAATTACTAAAACCTCAATTAAATGGAGATCTAAATGGCACTGGAAAATGATTCCCAAATGTTCACTGATATTACCCCGACCTAAGGAATAAGTGGTGTTTGGAAGTGGATTTCATAACCTTGGAACAACTTTTAGATCCATAAAGTTTTGCTCAGGTCCTTTGGAATGAGAAATATCTTCCCTCGTAAATTGATGATGATGATACTCATATCTATTAGGTAAGTTAAATTTTAGGAAACAAGATGCATAAGAAGAAAGATACTAAAATGCATTTTTGAGGTACATATAAGTGCTACTTCACAAGACACTGGTGACGCTTTATCTGAAATACTATGTACAACTCTGGTCACTCAAGTTCAAGAAGATTAAACTGAAATCAGCATAGGTGCAGAGAAGGGTAGCCAAGAATATTATAAGCATATCTTGTAAAGAAAGACTGATAAGTAGCCTTGCAAGCTGAAGGTTAAGAGGGCAAACAAGTCATGTACAGAAACACAAGAGAATGAGTTAAGAAACATTTGAGCCAAAGTCAAACCAGCTGCAGCAGAAATCACTATTAATATCTCAAGTACACATCTCAGATGGAGATTAGGTAAAGATTCATAATGATTAAAATAATCAAGTTCTGAAACAGACTTTCAAGCAATTGGTCCAAAACCCCTAATTGTGTGGAACTTTAGAAGTTTAGTAAATATTTGATTCCCTACAACAGCAGCAAGAGGGACTTGATGGCGTAGAAAGTTCTTCCAAGTTTCATATTACTCTTGTAACTGATTTCCCTACTAAAATCTGTCTTTCATTCAGCTTTCCCATCTCTTCCAACGCTTTTTATCAAGTGAAGGAATTATTTTTAACCTTCACTGTGGTATTAATAGTAAGGCAATGGTTATTTCCATCTACCTCCTCATCAGTGTGTCAATGATGATTAAATGTATCTGCATTGCATTAGGCAATATCTCTGCTGTTCAGGCTGGAGTATTCTCTTCTGCTGTAATGATTTGATTAAAAAAATGAAAAGAATTCAAAACTTGTGAAAGAAAATTCTATTCATCTGTACAGTCTTTGGGGTGCCAAAGAAAATCTACTGTTATTTAGAAGCTACAGGCTATATATGATTATGAGGACAGTCTCTGTAGGTCCACAGCTTCCCTTTCTATAAATAGGAGGATAAGAGTAGCTAAAGCCATGGCACCACTTAGAATTGACATAGAATAAGTAGAAGTGAGCTACTCCTCATGCGTACTACTAACAGATTAATTCCCCTGCAGCACAACAAGCAATTGTACATTTCCTTCTTGAGGCTTAGAGTGAGCACTCAGTCTGCAGAACTGTAAGATACCCTGGCATGAAGCCCAAGATTTTTGGGGTCTCTAAAGGGGGTAAAGTTAGAAATTTTGGAATATGAAAAATTAAAGCAAATTTGTTAGATTTATTTTCCCTCAGAATAGTATATTTTAAACTGTTAGTCACATCTCAAGATTATTTTTTTTAAATTGGTCTTTTTAGTTTAAAAATGATTTCTTGGTCAGATAATCATACCTACAGAATACATAGATTTTTAAAAAATATGTGAACAGGAGAGGTAGTACAGTACTTGAGAATTTTTTTCCATCTAAATTACTAACAAATCTGTCACAAACAATATTGGTAAATTAAAAAAAAAAAAGTTTATTTGTTTATTTTGCACTTTATCTTCTACATTAAAATATTTGCTAGCAGCAGTTGCTGCAAGGCAAGGGGTAGACAGTAACACAGTATTAGCTGTTGTGAATTTGTCAAGAACTGTAAAAGTACCCAAGTGTCATTAGAGTCACAGTGCCATATTCTAAATTACCTGTAATTCTAAACAAAGCTAGTCCTTCTGCACAGAAATACGCTCATGTTCTTGTATATGTATAATCTTTATGGTAGCTCAAATATATTTCATCACTAATTTTATTTAAGCATTTAAATGCAATTATTTTCCAGGAAACAATGTAAACTTTGTTCTCTACAGTTAGAATACTAAAAATAGATTTATTGACTCGAAGAAAATATCACAGGCTTACAGGAGATAAATGAGTATCACGACTGAAAATCTTTTCTGTCACTTGGGGTAGGTTATATTTTTAGCTCTGGGAGAAAAGCCAGAAGGTAGTTCAAAGCCTGACCTTTACTCCTCAATAATCAGACCTATATATAGCATTTTAACAGACAGAACTTCATAAAAGAACTCCAGGTTCTTAGTCTGTCTATCCTGCTGATTGAAGTGAAAGGTTTCAGTTATTGAAACTAGATGTGGTAAATGTTATTCAAAAAGTGATCATTCCTCATCTCATGCTACATAAATTTGCTGGTTTTAGGAAGAAGGTGTATTCAGATAAGTAAGCCTATTTTGCTTGTTATGTCAAAACAGTGTATTCCTGCTTGGGTGTATACTTTTTGGCATACCGTGTCTACAAGTGAAGCATTTGCAGCTTGTACCTGGCTGTATTTCTTCTGCTCCTCTTTTGAAAAGTAAATACTTTATTCTTACTTGAAGGACTCGAGAAAATAAGAATGCACCAATCTCCTTCAGCTATGTAACATTTCTCTGACTGAAAAATGCAAAAATCATTAATTGTCAGAAAGACTCCAAACATGTTATCTTTTTTAGTTTTACTACACTGTAAAGAGCAACATGTACTTGCGTCTAGGACTTACTTGAGCTATGTGCTAAGTTTGCTTGCTGTAAATGTGTTATAACTCCATAACTGTCTAAAACCAGAAGAAATACAAAGCTCTGTGGTAGAGTGGAACACAAAATTTCAGAAATTCTCCATTTCTATGAGTAGTTTCATTACATAGTTATCATTTCCTGTCTCTCTTTAAAACTTCTAGTAGTGAGCTGATACAGGATATACTTGGTTTAGTAATATAGAAAAATTTTCTGAGTAAAATCACCTATCTCATATCTTTGCTCTTCCATCTATGGCATGAAGTCTTTTGTCTGGAATTAACATCAAAGTAGAAGCACAAGGTAGTCATGAGTCAAATGGATAAACCTTGATTTGACTGGCTCTGGATCCATGGCTTATAATTCTATACAAAATAAATCATAAGATTATTTAATAAATTTAAAGAGAGAAATAAATAGTCAACCTCTTTCATAGGTTCAAAAAACAACTGCAATTCTAAATTATACTGTGTTTGTGTATATAATATGTTTTATAAGAATTAAAACATATTTACAATACACAAAGCACTTGCTCACATGGAAAAGATAAGGAAACAGAAAACACAGACATGCCTACTAAAAGGATTGCTCTGTTTTCTGAAAATGTTAGCTCTTGTCCAAGCATAATTTCTTTTATTAAAAAAGTATGTTACTTGTAAATAGGATGGGCAGATCAACTTTGTTCCACTTTGCCGAAGAGAATTTTGCATTTTCATTAAAAATACATAACTCATGGGACTCATCTGACAAGCATGGCCATCTTTAAAGACTGAGGATTTGCCTCTATATCCAACCTGGTGTTTGTGTTCTTTGGCAGCTCCTTCTTTCATTAATAATTTATGTTGGTTCTCAAATGGTTTGAGAAAGTACAAAGTTCTAATCATATATTAAAGGAGAATCATGTAACAGCTATGGTCAAATTCTAGCACCATTTTTAATAAAAATGCTTACAGTTGCTTAAACATTTTCATGATCTTATAAAACAAAGATTTGTTTTCAAAGTAATCCCTGCCTGATCACCTCAAAATCTTTATTACAGATCAACATTAATAAATATGTAAATGCTGTGTAAACAACAGTAAGAGTGGGTTAATATAGAAACATATGTCTGGACAGGATCTTTTGCTCCACCTCCTCCAAACGAGAATGACATCTTAATTAGAAATACCTATGTTTCCCGAATATCTTTGCCAATGGAGATGTGTGACTACTGTAGTTCTTGATGATAGGTATTTTCAGTAATACCCTGCCCCTAAATAATCTTATTTTTAAAATGAAATTTGCATATATATATTTTTTTTCTCTGTGTTGCTAGAGTGCTAGAAGTTATATCAAGGACTTAGAAGGAGACTTCCTGATGTCAGTTACAGATTCCCCAGCAATTTCATAAACAAAACTGAGCAAATAACTCTGCCCAAGTTATTCAAGCTATTCATGACTCTGAATCAGTCCATGTGTTTTGTTTTGAACAAAAATGGATGGGTGCTTGCCTGGCTTTGCTGCTATCCAAGAATATCTTGTAGAAGAGGACGTTCTAAAGACTACTGTGGCCACCCTGCTAGCATGATTTACTTCTTGTTACATACAATATCAAAAAAAAAGATGCTATGTGGTTGAGGATCTGACCCTAAGTATTCACAATGCAATATTATGACAGGATACTTACAAGAGAGATGCAGAGATAGAGAACATTAAGAAGATGGTGTTAAAGAGTCATACGGTATCAGACCACAGTTCATCTAGTGCAGTATATTGATAGCAAGAGCAGGAAAAACTGTAAGACCAGGGCAAATTGGTAGGGATAATTACCTTAGAAGGGGTAAGGCAGTAGGCCAGGCATTTCTTCTTGATGTCTGGTGTATAGTGATTTTTATCATGCTGGGACAAAGCAAGCAGAACCTTCACTTTGGGGCCTGGGGCTCAGCACTGAGATATTGAAGTTAACCATTGCTCCTGGAGGGTCTCTTTAGGAATGTAACCCCAGTATGTTCCTTTAGCACTTGACCCTTAATTTTATTTTTACATAGGCTTATAAATATATTCCTATTCTGATCATTAGTTTACATATGCAAATCAGTCTTAAGTCAAATTTTATTTTTCTACTTTTTCCACTGAAAAATTCAAATGATATCCTGGAGCACTCTGATCTCTTAAAGACATAGTTTTCTTGCAAGTTTTACAGAAAACATAAGCTTTAGTCTGATATGTCATGTATTAATATTATTGGTTCACTGTTTGTATGTAATAAGCAGTCTAAATTCTATACCACAGAAGGGAATTTGCAATTGGATGTACTTTGTTTGTCCTTGAAGAAAATGTAGAATTTTAAAACTTCCGACTGGTTTCTATCTTGATGCTTGAAAAAAGACACTATTACACAGCTGTGACCTTTCTAATCAGAAAGGAGGATGAAAAAAAATAGTCAAACATGCCATGTGCACACTTTTAAAATAGACATAGAGCAGTATTTGTAATTACGCTTGAAAAGTGGATGCAAATGACAAGACATTCCGATATGGTTATTGTATCTTGTCAACACTAAGAAGACAAAACTACGAATAGGGAAATGTTAAATAATTAATAAAGATGATGCCCTTAGTTTCCAAATTAACTCAAAATTCAATTTTTTTTTTTTTTTATTTTTCTTTTTTTTTTCATTTAAAACTTTTTAAATGGGGAATCTATGTGACTGAAAAAAATAGAAGATCCCAGCATTCTGATTTTATTATTAACAAGTCTTGGCTTTTAGTTATTTTAAAAACTCGTTTTTATAACTGCTCTTTACATTATATTTGGTTTTGACAATCATGCTGAGAATCAGCTTAATAGAAGGATCCATTTAGATATGCGTACATCATTTTAGCATATCAAACAGAGCCCATGTTTTTTTTAACTATTTGTCATAGTTCAGTATCTCTTTGACATGCATTAAAGACATCATCGTATATTTCAAAATGTTTTGACAAATCTTGTCTCTGTATGTACTTTGTGATAACTTAAATGCCAACTCTTTTTGGCAATATTGCCCAATAGAAAATGGTGTAAATTCTTTGAACTTTTATTCTGGAACATGAAAGACCTATTCCATCATAGGCAATCGCAGTAACAAATGCTGAATTTTATTAGTTCATTTTTATTCAGCACTATTTCCCAAAATCTGGCAACCTGCTTTGTTCTTCAGGAAAACAAACCTATTATGCCTCTTTCCTGCCTGTGAGATGTATTAACTGGTATTAAAAAGCTACTCAGATATAATGCTCACAATAGAGTTGTCTGTATTCTTGTGTTGACAGTCTGAATCGGATGTATTTTTCAGTCATAGTACCTTATCTGAGTTAGCTTAATATGATTGAATAAAAATAGTCAATATTCACACTGTCACATCTGATGTTCTGTAGATCTATTTTAATGTAGGGTGATCTTTAGCATTTGTGTAGTTCTCTATTGTAGTTCTCTGCAACATTTTCTCCCTTTTTCTTTCTTTTCTAACAGTGAAATAGTTTTTTTTATTATTGTCACTGGCCTCTGCCAAAGAAAATGGGAGTAGCTTACTCCCTTGTCTATGGCTTTGTAGTTTCTCTGGATTTAGGAAGATATGTCTGAGATATGTCTGCATAATTTAGTCAGGATACATTAAAAAATGTTTTCCAGTAATCTCAACAGTTAAAGACTAATGAGGAGAAGAGAGGGAGAGGAGAGGGAAAGGTGATGGGAAGGAGAGGGAGAGGGAGAGGGAGAGGGAGAGGGAGAGGGAGAGGGAGAGGGAGAGGGAGAGGGAGAGGGAGAGGGAGAGGGAGAGGGAGAGGAGAGGAGAGGAGAGGAGAGGAGAGGAGAGGAGAGGAGAGGAGAGGAGAGGAGAGGAGAGGAGAGGAGAGGAGAGGAGAGGAGAGGAGAGGAGAGGAGAGGAGAGGAGAGGAGAGGAGAGGAGAGGAGAGGAGAGGAGAGGAGAGGAGAGGAGAGGAGAGGAGGGGACAGGGAGTGCTGTGAGTCTGGGAAGCAAGGAAGGACCAATCTTATCAATCCTACTCAACTGTGTGGTCCCTTGTTCTTCAAATTTTGGAATTGTCTTTGTACAGG
The DNA here is from genome assembly GCF_965140915.1 of Aythya marila. NCBI lineage: Eukaryota > Metazoa > Chordata > Aves > Anseriformes > Anatidae > Aythya > Aythya marila. Next base: position 21,781,531 of record NC_139047.1, on the reverse strand, counting down.
GAAAAGTTTTCAAAATTTTACCCACTGGTTTCTTAAACATTGGCATCACACACCATTATTTCTTTGTAAATGAGTAATTCATTTAACTGTAGTTATATCAAGTACATTGTCAAGACAAATGCAGCTTTATGTTGAATGTTAGGCATAGGCAACTGTCACAGGCACAAACATGCATGTACTATTTGGGATGCTAATAGAGACCTTCTACCTTTGGTTCTGTTTTACCTAAGTAGTAAGAATAATCCATTGTACCTGACCTGTCTGTAGTCTAATAGCTGGAAATAAAAATGTCACAATACATTTAGTTCATAGACATAATATGGAGTTGAGTCACCATCCTTGGAGGTATTTAAAAATATGTTTAGATTTAGAGCTTAGTGATATGGTTTAGTGGAGAACTTGTTAGTTAGTTAGTTAGTTAGTTAGTTAGGTCAGAGGTTGGACTCAGTGATCTTGGAGGTTTCTTCCAACCTAGATGATTCTGTGATTCTGTGACGTTGAAATTCAACACAGTACTATTCTACAATAGGCTAGTAAAACTTAATAACAGGACACAAGCTTCCTATTAACTCTATACCATTGACATCAGCTGACTTTAAACTAAAGACTGAGTTTGTTGCATTCAAAAATAATAAAAGAAGTTTCCATTTGCTTCAAGCAAAATGAAAATTAAAGCAACAGGATAAAGCATCTTATGCACGAAGAAATACATGTATATATACTAATATAGATAATTAATCATTTTATAATATTTCTAATTAAATGTACTGTTATGTAATTAAAACTTTGCAACTGGGATAAATTCATTTAGAACAGATTTGGAAGGACCTCTTACATCACCATGGCTAGTTTCTTTCTATGCAGGCAGACATGCCCCACAATTTGTTCTATTGCTCATGTTCACTTTTGCAAATGGGATCCAAACTTTTCAAAAATATTTTTTTCCATTTTATTTTTACCAAAAAATGACATTGTTCTTCCTGCCTGCTCTTTGTTAAATTAGAAAAAAAAAAAAAAAAAAAAGCTCAAATTAACCAATAATTGTATTCTCAGAAAAAGTTTTCCTACAGGAAATTATTTGGTGTGTGCTATTCGAAAGATTTATTGTGATGCTGATTTCAGGAATGTGCTATGTATTCAGGTATTCCATCACAAGGGAAGGTTGGATGATTACAAAAAAATGCAAGACAATCATTTAATTCAGTAATATTTCAGAGTTTTCACTACTAAAACACGAAGTCCCCACATGCTAAACATATTTTTTGACAGAATCCTTGCTGGGAATTGTAAGTGCTGATCATCAGTTAGAAGATAACTTAGCATTAATGAGTGAAAAAGAAAATGTATTTATATTCATTTGACAAACATTTAAGGATTGGATATAATGTTTTCATAAGAGCACTGTATTTTGGAGAAATTCAACTTCAGATCCCCTTTCCCACACATTAAATCATCAAATCCTCTACATAAAGATAAGCTTATATAACTAGTTACAGAATCACAGAATTTCTAGGTTGGAAGAGACCTCAAGATCATCGAGTCCAACCTCTAACCTAACGCTAGCAGTCCCCACTAAACCATAGCCCTAAGCTCTACATCTAAACGTCTTTTGAAGACTTCCAGGGATGGTGACTCCACCACTTCCCTGGGCAGCCTGTTCCAATGCCTAACAACCCTTTCAGTAAAGAAGTTCTTCCTAACATCTAACCTAAAACTCCCCTGGCGTTTGATTGGTGTTAGATGTTGGAATCACTGAAGATACAAATCTGCTACAATTCTTGGCTAAAAACAAACCTTTTATTTGAAGCTTTAGAGTTTCTGTTGTAATAAATCCCCTGTTCAGCCTTGCTGTAGCAGTCCAAAATGACAGCTGCTATACTTATAATGTAAGAAAGGTATAACTATGAAGCATTTTCTGAAGTCATATGCAATGCACAGTCATTGTGTTATAGATTAGTGAGTCACAGGGCAAGGACCCCTGCTCCACACTTAAAAAAGACGCAGTTTCATCCTGAAAGAGTTTTTGTGCGTCAAAGCCTTACCTCATTATTTCCAGCTACAGTCTCTAATACACGGTATTTCCTTCCCATGCAAACCATGATTTGCTTGTATCTTTAGATGAAGTTATCTTGGATAATAATTGTATGAAACATTCCTGAAATGTTTTTTGGCCAAACTCTTCTCAAAGATTGCTAGTGCTGGACTCTTCAGTATATTTGTCCTGGAAGACAGCTGAAACAACATACATTCTTGTATGTAGAAAATAGTCTTGGAGCAATCTCTGAACTCAAATAAATGGGAGAAGGTTTTGTACTAATAGGGCTGAAGTCCCCCCAGGCTTAGGGACACTCCACCGGTTGGAGGAGTTTTATAAGGCTATCTTATGAGGCTAGCTTGACTTCCTGTAGCCAGTGCAGCACTCCCTGAAACATCCTTTTCTTCCAGCCATATGTTCAGGTTTGGTAACTGAAATGTTGTTGTCATGGCAACCACTAAGAAGACTTTTCATTGTCCAGTGTTATCCTAAATAATGGAAAATATCATAAATAAAGTCTGAAAAAAGTTCTTAGTAGAATTCAGGGAGACCTTTGCTCCAGTGGGGAAATGCATATGAAAGAGAAGATGCGCTGTAAAAGTCTCTCCAGTCATGCTGAAACATTGAAGAAAAGCTATTTTTGAGTAAGGATGTAAAGCTAATAGAAAAAAATGATACTTAAATTCAAACAATGAGAGATGGTGTTTCTAAATCAGAAGCTTAAGAGAGGATTAGTATGGTGTCTGGGTATGTGTCCTGCAGAGGTAGTTAAATCCACTGTTTTTGCCTACCACTGTGGTCTTCCAATTTGTTTCTAAAAGCTACCGTGCTTTTGCTGGTGGAAATTGCTTTTTGCCTTCAGCAAAATAAACAGATCTGAACAGATGGAGCATCACAACACCAAACCAATGTAGTTGTCTAATTTATCTTTACTTATGGAACTATTATGTACAGTCAGTCATGTCTCCACACAGGGGTCTCTTCTGCTGTTAATTTATAAGCAAAACACCCATGGAAGCCAGTCAGCACTATACACATGAATACCAGGGAAACTAAGAGAAAAATATTTAGTAGGAGTGGGCTAGTTTGGGTGCGAAAAATTTTAGGTAGATAATGCGTCATTTGTGTTTCTTTCTTTCCAATGTATTGCTTACATTCTTTATTTGCACAAACTATAGGAGGCAGATAAAGGAGGCATTGGACAGATAAAAGAGAATTTACAAATATAAATTTATTTAAAAACTTGCAGATGAACATTTTGAATGCTAGATTTCATGCAGTATCTGAAATAGAAGCCACCAAAATATTATTATTTTTTTTCTTTTTAAAAGTAGTTGCAATGTAGTTTATAGTAGTTGGATTTAAAATACCAAGGGCAATTCTATTCCAATTAATGTATTCAAAACAAATTTGAAAATTTAGAGAATGTCTTGCTTTGCTCTCCCCCCCCCAATGATTTTTTTTAATGCTTCCTTTTTATACTTCTATTACCTAGATTAAATAGAAACCTCTTTCTCAGCCTCTCAGGTTGACATCTCAGTTTTCACTGCAGAGCTGGTCTAAAAATCAACTCCTTCCCCACTTTTTTTTTTTTTTTTTTTTTTTAAATACACAAACTTCCAATTCTAATTTTATTTCAATTTTTTTTTTTTTTTTGAATATGGATATGTAATGTTCTGAGACTGATCAACAAAATATCTATATATTAATAGATGATGAACTGCTTGTATCATCTATCGAGTAATTTTTATTTCTTAGGATTGAATGATTGTGTTATGGTATTACATTTCCCCCTTCCTGCTCAGATGAAGGTAACCATTAGTTTTATAGATTAATGAATCAAACAGCAAATAAAGATTAATGAACAATGAAAATTAAATGTTCTTATTTGAAACCAGATATCACCACTGGCTTATATGGATGCAATTATTTGTAGAATATATATTTTCCAAACATTACTTGTGAATAAAGCCAGTTTGCTTACTACTGGGAAGTAAAAAGCCTGCTCATGTGATTTCATTTATGCTTGAATATTACTTCTGCATTAACCACTCTCTTTGAAAAATAAATATGAAATCTGAATCTTGTGAGCACCCTTTCTAAGGTTATAAACTATAAGTTATAAACAGAAACCCCACATATTCAGCATGCTGAACTAAGCCAGATATTAGTTCTGTGCAAATAATGATTGCTGATTCGTGTAGTAAGATAAAATACTCTGCCACATTAAATGGTTGAGGCAAATAAATTGACAAATTGCTTTAAAAATCCTTTCCAAGATTTTCAGAAGCAAAAACCGGGAATCTTTGTTTTGATTCCTTCATAGTTTGCATTATATGTACTTATGCATTTAAAATACCTTTTACACATCAAATGGGGAATTTGAACTTTTATTTTTTAAATTAAAACAATAATTACTTAATTTACAAATAAAAGATATTATTTTGCGATGGCACAGAATTTGGTTAGGGCAATAATAAAAACATGTATCATAATGTTGTTTGCATTGAGGAATTTAAAGATTTTCCACTACATACTTGCTGATTTTGGCTCGATAACTTCCCATTCCAATTCATAATTCATAATACAATTTTAATTTATTAACGGAATTAATATAAAATGAAATTCATGTAACACAAACAATTTGCAATTAAAATAAAAAAATATTGTGATTAGGCTCTATGCAGAGAGTATATGAAGCAAATGTTGCCTGCTTCTTGTTGGAAGCTGGCTTTTAAATCTTATTTCTTTCAGAAATATCTATATGAAAATATACTTATCACATTCAGATGCTGATGTTAACATGGTAATTTTACCTTTATTTATTTATTTATTTTATTTATTTATTTTTCAGAAATAGATGTTATCCTTGAAATCTGGGCCCTGTTTCAGCTTACTGCAGACACTCCTGCTTCTGATGAAATGCTGGGCCATGGACACATATGCAGTGTTAGTCAAGCTCCATGAGTGACAGGGTGAGTCTCCATTTTGTTAAGTATAGGTAGATAATACTATTAAACTTCATTTTGGTTTACTACTAAAACAGGGGGCATAAAATAGTTAACTACTGTCAGATTGTTGGAAATATGTGATTTCAACTTCCTTAATTTTGATATGAGATCTAAATTGCCAATGCACATGGTGTGATTTGATTAATATTAAAAACCTTTTATGGCTCACAGCCTTCAAGTGGGACATCTTAAAAATAGTAGATATTTTCTGCAGGCACATTTTGATTTACTGCATTTACTCATTTTAATATTGGATGTTCTGTGATAAGCCTATGAGTTAAGTCTAAACGTTTATAAAATGGAAGTGTGATTCTTACCCTCTGATATAACACTGTACAACCAACTGTGATGTTTACCTAGGAATCGGAAAAATTATAAGAGTTTTAATCATCTGCCTTACTGTGTGTGACTGGGAAGAATGCTTAGATACAAGTGCTTGTTAAGGTTGCATTATTCCTCCGAAATTTATGGAGAAAAATACTGAAAGACTAGTGAATGATGTATGTCCTGTAAGGAGATATTTGCACCTTATGCATAACAGATGCCCATATGTTTCATAACAGAAAACCAGAATTCAGGGCTATAGAAATTGATGTATGTTATACTAGCATTTCCCAATGTTCCTACTACAATTACGAGTCTTTACAAACATAAAGAAAATGCAAAAACAATTCAAAACAACTCTGAAAGTTAAAGAAATTATATTCATTTCTACTTTACAAACTGCATTTCATTGACTTTTAGTGAAAACTGTATTTCTGAGTGCAAATATGGTCAGTTATGACAATGTATTAGAAGATGACATGTAAATGAGCATTAGGGACTAACCTAACAAATTACTTTGAGTGCAAAACCTGTGTTAGTGCTTATATTGCTAACAGACCAGGTGTTAAAAACAGTGCTTACAAAGGGCTAGCCGTATTTGTTCTAATATGACAGTTTATAAGAAATGCTAGGAAATGGTTGTTTTTAGTGATGAACCTAGTACTTGTTCAACAGAGTCTTTGATCAGAAAATTATCCTTGTTTGTGACATAAAGAGAGGATTAACTCTAGGAGTGTATAATTGATTTGAGTGAGATTTATTAAAAGTACATGCATGTACTTTCAATTATTTGGAATTTTTACCTATTTAACTCTTTAATTTAAAATTATTTGGGTAAAATAAAAGGATTCATTTTAAACTTTTGATTTATCCACTGTTATTTTTTTATAAGAACAGCATAAAACAGTAGATTGTTCTTTTTTTTTTTCTTTTTTCTTTTTTTTTTTTTTTCCCCAAGTATTATCTCTTTAATCTTAATACTGTTTTTAAACACATTCGTAGCTGAAAATAAAATATGAAATTTCCTAGGTTGGCATTTGTGGCAGGATGATAAACCAAATTAGAACCTTGAGAACTGAACTTGCTCTATGTTACTATACTAACCAATGGGCTGTGTTCCTCTTCTGATGCAATTCTCCCTAGAAGGCTCCCAGACTTGCTTCCAGTTATATTCATAAGAACTCAAGTGGCTCTGCTTTGTTTAGAGTCTGTCACCCCAGAACCAGGATATGATCTCTAGTTCACAGCTTTATAGATTGATAAGTTAACTTTTTTTGCTTGTTTCCATAGTAACAGAGTAGATGAACCAGAATTATGCTGAACATATCTTGTTTCAAGGGTATGAGGATATCTTTGCAAAATCATTTTTGGTGTGTTCAATTGTAAATTGCATTTCTATCATGAAAATCATGTTTTGTCAACCAGCTGTTTTGTACATTGTGAAATTCTATATTAAATTTCAATGCTACTCTTACCTCAACTTATTCTGATCAGGTACATGACAAATCTGTTTATTTAAATGCAGGTACTAGACAATGCTTTTTTCCACTTAAGGAAGTCATCAGCCAGTCGCATTAAAACAGCTTGTTAGATCAAAGCTAGTTCATTCTAATTCAATTTCTTTCTACATACTGTCTTACTTTCCTTTGCAATCATTAATACTTCAGATCTTGTATAGTCTTCTGTTAAAATGTGTTTTACCATGTTTTGGTCTTTTTTCTCAAGTTCTGTTAAGAGACATACTACAGAAGCCTTCTTTTTGTGCCAGTTCTTAGTAACAGTTATAATAGCAAAAATGTTATCAATATTGCAGTTTATAGGGGGACTTTATCCCCCTCAAGGGCTAACCCTTTCAACTTTTCCACAGCATGCATTTATAGCTTGTATTCTGGTGTACACATACTGGTGTTTCAATAGCTTTTTACATAACAATCTTTTTTTTGTGCATAGTAATGATTCACATGTAAGCTCCTGTTCATTATTTGATTGCACATTATATTACAAAATGTATAGATAAAAAGCTCCAACAAAAAGAAGTGTGGGTGGAATATTCTCAAGGTCATTCATTGTTATTTATTTTCATCACCACCAGTTGCTGCTACCATATATAATTAAATCTCTGAAATTTTACAGCATTATCATTTATAATATCTGAAAATGTCAATGGAAAAAATCCTCTCCTAGATTTTACTTCTCAAATTTTCTTACCAATTTATCTTCTCCTATACTACAGATTTGTTCTTTAAAAGACAAAATTTCAATATTTGTACTAAATAGTGACTAGAAGGCTGTCAGAACATCTATAGCCCTAACACCTTCAGCTTGGTGTCAGATCATCAGATTACACAATGAAAATAATGCCATAATCTCTTGCAATTTAAAAACAAATATAAATTCAATGAGCATTCAAAATTTTCATTGGAACAGTAACAAAAATGAGTCTTGCAGATACTATTTTTCTTCTCTGTCTCTAGAGTAATAATGCCAAGCATTGGTAGTCTCTCCTGTTCTGCCACATTCATCAAAACAACACAAACAAACAGAATCCAAAAAACAGTGTGAATATTCACAGAAACACCATTTCTGCTTAAATATCATTATTCTCAGCTTTCAATTAGGAAATTATTTAGGCTTTTTTTTTTTTTTTTTTTTTTTTTTTTTCTCTCTTCCTCAACATTTAAAGGACTTAGGCAATAAAATCATACTGAAATTAGGTGGAAATTGATCCCTTAATTTGGTGGAGTGTGGAGTCTTTCCCATTCATTCTTTCAAGCCTTTTATAGTTAGTGCACCATTATATATAGGCAGGGTATATTTACAATCATAATCCCATTTAGGTATTTTTTTGGATAAAAGGGGTGAATATGCCTGTTTTTTATGAACTAATGAATTCTTGGCCCATTCAATTTCCATTGTGGGTTCTGTTTTTTCCCCAAGACTGAAGAGCCCTTCCCATGCTGCAGGATTTCAGAAGTGTATGGACTTCTCCGGCTTTACCAACAAAGGGAAAGAATCTGCAGCATTGCCCCTCTGTGCAGTAACATTCACAGCTTAGCTGTCATGCCATGAGACATGGTCTAGCTACACAGAGGTGGATATGCAAAGACCTAAATTATGTTACTTCAGACACTCCATTATGCACTGTCTTTAATTCCTTACTCCCATTACACTGTACACAGAATCTCAGAGCCTCTGCAGAAGTGTAGTTTCATCTGTGTGATCTGGAAGTACTGAACTATCCAGTCATGCTTATTCCTATCAAAAGAGATTCTTTGACTTCATTCTCAAATATGAATCTGTTGATAAGTAAATCATTATAACGCCATTAATATCAGTGGAGCTAGTCTGGTTTGTACCAGCTGGGCTCCTCTTAAGAAAGTTCTCCATTTAGCAGGGATAGTAAAGGAGGACAGGACTTTGCTTCTGGCTAGAATTTCCTTACCTCTTAGATATGCAGAAAAGACTCAGTCTTTTTTACACTGCGTGTCCTGAAGTTTATTTTCCACTATCTACAGGATAATTCTGATACATTCATTGAAAATGAATGAGAAAACACTTCAATTTGCACTTGATTAGCTGTATTTTGTCTTCTGATTTCCTTCTGCTGCTTTCCTGTTTCAAATTATCGATCCTTGGATGTGTCCAAGGAAAACTGATCCAGTACCTAAAACCATTTCCACTGGTTTTGGTAGAACCTTGCTCCTCCACTTTTGCAGAGAAGCGTCTTACAAATTTGTATTCTACAAATGTATGTTTCTCAGATTACTTTGCAAAGTGCAGTGTAAAAATGCAACTCTAACCAGAGCGGTTGCTGGTGTACATGCCAATAAATATGGCAAATGGCAAGTTTATTCTGAAATGTATTCATTCAGAGTGTTGATATGTGCTCTGATCATATTGTAGATATTATTGTCCACACTGGCAGTTTTTGTGACCTCTGTAACTCTAAGTACTCCATACTTTATCCTGATTTGTCAAAGAAGCATAGTTTATACAACATTGCCATCATTATACAACATTGCCATATACCCTCCTGAATATGTTTTTTCTTAATCCATTGGCTAATTTCAACCAAATCTGACAGAAAGTATGAGTCTTAGGTATACAAGATTCATATAGTTGAAATGGAAAAGGAAAGTGGAGCAAGATGGGAAAAGCTTGATCCTCTAGAAGCAGCCAGGAATTACAAATGAAGGACAGATGTTCTTGATGCGTCAATCTCAGGAAGAAATTTCAACTAGACTAGAGTTTTCATGTTAAAAGAGATTTCAATCCAGAGTCTACAAAATTGTCCTTTCAAACATTCACCATTTTTGATTAAGGAAGTTTATTCTTCAACTACTTCTCAAATCAGAGAAACCTTGTTCCAAGCATATCGAACAAGGCCGTATAAAGCCAGTCCTTTCCTAGGCACAATGAAACGTCATTTTCAAGCATATGCAAAAGTAAGATATTTTTACTAACCTAAACTGACATCATTTATTAAGGATTTGGAAAATGAAAAATGGAAAGGAACTGGTATCAGGATATTTCTCTTTTCAAACATTTTAAAATAATTTCTGCTTTTCTTAAAGCAGCAAAATGAGAAATGAGAAATTCCAATTACATTTTTTCCAATATTGGTGAAAATATTTTAACTATGAAACTATGTAACTATGAAAATATTGTCATGATTAACTATATTGTAAATATGAATATGAATACTTTTCGAAGGAAAAAAAACACATTGTCATGCTGTATATGAAGTCAGAAACTGAATAAATATTCTACCTACTATTAAAAGTGTATCAGATGCACTTATATTTGATTTGTCATTTCAATTACCAAATTAGACCACATGTTTCTTTTCCAATGTATGATGTTAAAAAGGATAGCTGTGCTACTACTTCTGTAGTGTTTGCTAGATATTGTGTGTTATTTAGTGCACTATTTAAGGAAGGAAAAATTACTTTTATTCATGCTAGTATACTATATGAAATTATATTTCAAATTTACTTCAGTGTCCCTGATCTGAAAGGAGCCAGACTTAGTAAATTTCTATTCACCTTAAGAAAGAAAAAAAAAAACAAACAAATCTGTGAAGAGCTTTATGAATATGTGGAGGCTATTGAGTTCCTTTGGTTTTAGCTGTAGTTTTTCTTTTAAGCACTGTTAAGGTAATTACTTTCCCTTTTTTGCTTATAAGGCTGACATTTCCAATTTACTCATTTTACTTCTGACCTCCAGATGCTTGCCACCAACCTGGTAGGAATGGGTTGCATTTCAGTTCTGTAATAGATGTACGTGCTGTAGGGTGTATTTTGCACTTGGAATGCTTCTACAGGGCTCCTAATTCTAGATTAAGAAATGTTCATGTTTTCTAGTGCTTTCTGGAGTTAGGAGTTTCTAGAAGTGCCTCAAACTAAGCAATAAGAGATATTGAAAAAGAAAACACCTGACTATTTTGGCATATAAAGTATTTAAATGAACTGATTGGTCAAAAATGTTGAAAATATTTTTTATGACATTTGTACATGCACACATACATGTTGTTGACATGCAAGTAATATAACCGCTACAATAACTGACTGAGGTGTTTGACTTAGTATAAATATTAGAGTAGACTATTGATTACTCAGGGTAACAGGTGAAGAATTATTTCAGTAGCAACCTTGTGTAGTCAGCCATGGAAGAGCTTCGCTGTCATGGAAAATTAAACGGAGCTCTGAGATCTCTGTGACTAAGGAGGTGTAAAAAGCTTGGACAGAACACCTGCTGATATGGAATACAATATTCACCATAAATTGTGTATCTGTAGTCACAGCTGCACTGCTGTAAACCATATAAAATTACTTTTTGTATGACAAAGCTGTTACAAAAGTTATCATTACACTAAGTCTTCTGGAAGTATTTGATGTGACTGCTTTAAAAGATCTGTTTCTAGAGGCACCTGCATACTATTAATCCTACTGAAATCTATGAAAAAAATCTGTATATGTAGTAAGAGGGTGACATGCTTGAAGCCTGAAATTAGATGAGAAATACTTTATTAGGAAACAACAGATTTGTTTTTCTCATTTGTACTTCTCAATTAACTTATTTCTAGAAAGATGGGATGCTAATGGAATTTTGAGATACGAAATGTCTGATTGAGAAGAGAAATGATTATAATGGTTACAAAAATATATGCTATTTTATTAAAGTACTGTCTGTTGCAATCAAATCTCATTATCTGCTCTTACACCCATAGAAGACGTGGGAATAAACCAGTTTTATATGCGGTCCAATAAGAGATTCAAAAGCAATGACTCTCATAAAGTGTATTTCATTAAGCAGCCCAGTATCAATTATTGCTATTATCCCAAACACTTGACTGTTTACAATTTAGACTTTACAATTTAGACTGTTTAGAAGTGTATCTTTTTCAACCTCCTTATGGCATGTATGTAATACATCCATTTGTATTCAAGATATATTACATAACCATACAAGGTATATGAAACTGTAGTGTTTAATACTAACAGCATTAGTGCCTGTTTGAATTTAAGAAGGCTCAACATCTACGTGAGACTTCCTGTATGATATAGAAAGAATAAAGGATGGGCACTACAGAGAAATCAGTTTGCTCTCATGTGTTCGGAGTTTCTGTCTCTATATATTCACTTTCCAGCCCCAAATACTTTAAATAGTAGGGAGTAAAAGGGTTGTGGGAAGTTTGGATAGGAGTAAATTCTGTGCTTGTTAGGAGGGTTTCTAAGACATTTGCTAGCAGCAGCCCTTAAAAGATTTGCGAAGAAAAAGATGAATATAGATTGGTACATTCTGATTTTTCTTCCATAGCAGGGCTCATCTCTAATGGTGCTTCCCTACCTGCTTATTCTGTGTGCTGTTGTGGAGGTATACAGCCCCTATGCATACAGCATTGGCTTCTCTGTTTCCATTGGGATTTTCAGGGTTTTATCAAAGAAAAAGCGGATTGGCTGTTTGTATCAAAGTAGGGAACTGAAGGAAGCTGCCAAGTCAGGTATTAGCAGAGAAATGAATGGCAGTATATATAGAGTTCATGTTTCTGGATGATGGAAATTTCATTAGAGTCTATTTCCACTATCAATTATTAAATAAATTCACTGGAGTCATTTCCTTTCTTGCCTTACTGAAGACAAATACACTCTGAGGAAGTGTGTACTAACCCTTGTTATGCATGAGCAGATTTGGAAATAAGAGGTATTATATCCCTTTTGTGCTCTGGGGATTTCCTGGAGTGCCTCACTAAAATTCCATGTCAGGTACTTGTTCATGCTTTTCAGGAATGAACTGATGTCAAAAGACTAGAAAACTGCATTAAACTTCTCAAGAAGAGTTTCAAAATATTTAGTAGGGAGTAATAAATACTTCAATCCTCAGGCAGACATTTTAGAGAAGTGCAACTTAGTAAAAGGTATGAAACTGGGGATTTAAAACTATTGCAGTCTCTGATATTGGGAGTTACAGTAATTTTACTGCCTAATTGGAAGGAGAATATTAACACTGAAATAGTCTTCAGATGTTTTTTTGTGTAATCCTGAGGCAGTATGTGCTTTTCTGAAACTTTTCTTCAGAGTCTGAAGACAGGCCTGTCTTCATTTACTTGGGTTTATACAAGAGCATCAGAACAGAGCTGTATGTGATAAGTAAAGGTATGGACAAAAAATTTACCCACAACTGGAATACATACCTAGGAATTTTTACTTGGAATAAGTCATTCGTTGAAAGAGACCTTGTGTTGTCCTGTGTAATTTTATCACAGAGGCTAGTCATTCTGTTTCTAAATTTTATTTTATTTTGAATATTGTACATACCCACTACCCTTAGTGCAGTCAGCTAATGTAGCTGTATAGCTAGTAACTGTAAATAGCTTTGAAAGGAAGAAGAGGTACTCTAGGATTGAACCCATTGCCTGCAGTCATTGTAAGAATCTAGGGGAGTTATCTCATGGCTGTGATTTGGCCATGACTCATGCTGTTCTTTATAACACTGCAAAGTTAGAAAGTTTTCTCACAAATAGTCTACAAATAGTCTTGATTTCTTTTAACATAATAATAAAATAGCTTTCAAATAGTACTTAGAGAACTGTATTCTCTTCGGAAGCATCAGTGCAGGTCTTATGAAGGTAGTGGAAGCATTCAGATTTAGACCAGTTTAATTTGTAATTACTAAGTAACAGAGATCAGCAGGATTAAAATCAGGCAGGCTGAGACACTAGGTTGTATGGCTGTAGAGTCTTCTCCACAGGATGTTATTCAAAGCAATTCATTTCAAGCCTTTAGCAAGCTGGTACATTGCACAGAGTTTTAAAGAACAATACAGTAGAATTTCACCCTGAGAGTAAATACTTGCAAGGACTCCAAACATTTACTGCTGTCATAATTACTGTGTTTCTCGGGAAAAATGAACATACATTAATCTCCTTAAAAATATAGATAAAAATAATTATGACAGGATGTACATGGTCCCTATATCAAACAGATCTCTAGGAATCCCCTAAATGTTTCAACAGTTAGAAAGTAAGCTATGGTGTGAGGGTTCACATACATTCTGTGCTCTTCATGTGTTAATATGTTAATGCACTCTACAAACACCTGTTTGGATTTTTGTAAGCTGAAGAGTCCTTGGAGCTCTGACACACACTTGAAGACAAGCAGGCCAAACAGTGTTGTTGCCTAACAAACAAATCTTCAGAGAAATCAAATGCCAAAGTCAGTCCTTTAGAAGTTTAGAGAGTAGCATGGATGGTTTTTTTCACTGGAGCCTATACCAGCTCATATTCTAGCTTGTTGGCCTAAAAAATCTCTCAAAGTCCCCTGCTGTTAGTGATACTGCCCACTTTGTTGCTCTAGTTCAATAAGATATCAAATCACTACATGGAAGCCAGAGAAAATCAATATAACCCCAAAAGACAGAAATGCTGTAGCCAAAGGTCACTAATACTACCGAGACTGTTGCTATTTGGGAATGAAGTTTTAAGAGACAATCTAGAGAAATAGCCATAGATGGGAAAAGGAATGTCCAGTTTGCAGTTTGTTTTCAGACATATTGTACATATGCTTATGACAATACATATCTTTCACTCTCTCTCTTAAACCAGAAATGGGCTGAGACTAGTAGAAAACAGTGGTACTAGCTACATTGACTAGAGCTAGACATAGCTGCAGTTAGGATGAGGAAAAGAATACAGTTCTGCTTCTACACTAACTCTCAACCTGCAGAACTCCATGTACTTTGTTCTCACTTGCTGGGCTAAGGGCTTAAATGATACTATGACGGATATTTCAGATATTTGGAAATCCTGTGACTGCAGAAACTTTTGAGCTGTGTTGTTGCAAAGAAAATGTCTGTGGAGATGGATGGAGAGGATCACCATAAAGCTGCATTTGCAAAGTTTTACTAGACACATTGACGGTCTTTTCAGCTGAAAGCAACCTGTTCAGGACTTTCATTTTAAGATTGCACTCTATTCTAACATTAATCAAATATTTCTGTCTGAACTGTCTAGACTGATAGGTAGACACTATAGTGCCTATGTCTTTTTGAAGAATTCCAATGTAATCTTCAGATGGTTTTCAATTTTCACATGGAATGAGCTCAGAGCACATTGAAGTTTCTGATATATGGGCAATATAATGAATTGCTCCAGCTTATCCTCTAGTTGTGATTAATTGATGTGGCAGAGATCTGTGTTTTTACCTCTTCAGACCCAAAACTCAAATCCCTGTTGTGTCAGTGGGAAAACTTATATTTAATAATAGCATCCTTTCTAGTGTTCATCAGTACAGATTTATCATAAAACCACTGTTCAATTTCATCATAACTTCAGCATTGCAACACCATTATTTGGGGTGCTGCTTAATACCAGTGAAGTATTGTAGCTGAATGGACCTCAAAAACATCTGGTTTGTCTTTATCTCACCTCTCCTCTATGATGGAATAAGACATATATCATGTATTTCGTGACCAGTCATGGTCACCTCTGAAGTCAGTGGGAGCATTTTGGTTGATTTGACTTGGTACAAATTATCCTGCTGATTCTCCCATTTCATCATTTTATACATTCCCTGTTGTTAGTACATTAGTGCCACTTAGCAGATCATGATTGTCATCTGTCAAATCTGTTCTCCTGTTCTGGATTTATGTCCCATCCAGGCTTGTTTGAGTAAAGTCTGTCTTGGAAAAAAGCCTGAATTGGTCCTTTTATGTGTTTTCACTATGGACAGTGAGGGAAACAGTGCACACTAGCCACTGCAGGAGAAAGATACCATCACTACCAAGTAAACAGAGCTGTCACATAAGGAAAAACAGAGTAAGCGCAATGGCTCAAGGAAAATTACTTTTCACTGACTTAATCTGAACTCTTTTAACATATTCTAACTTTAATTTATGTCCATCAGCATGTGAAACTTAGTTCACCAGGTTCTGTTAAAAAATAATCTTTATTATCTGCAGTACCTTGGTTAACTTAATTGCTTACAAAGAAGAGCTGAATTCTAAGCTTGTCCCAAAAGGCCGTATTTCCTGTTGGAGAAAATAAGGTATACTCATCAAAAGGAGATGCTCTTTATTGTACTTTCAATGCAATTTGTATTGATTAATACTGAAGATGAAGATCCAGTCCACACCTTTGTATCAAATTGTGCATATACCAAGTGAAAACAGGAGAGTGGCCACCGAGCAAAGCTTAGTGAATGCTACTGCCAAGCAACATACTCAGTCCTTACTTCTCAATTTTACTTCTTCAAGCACTTATGGAAGAGAAAATTGTGAATGACTTATTTTCTCTCTTTAAAATGAGGCATTTTCAAAAGACCCAGAAAAGGAGCTGATACGATTTTTGTCTCATTTTAAACAATGTCAGAGAAAAAGCCTTGCAAAGTTATGTTTTGACAGTGAAGATTGCTGATTATTTGGGAAAGATGTATTGTTTCTAAATGATTCATTAAACTGGAATTTAACTCTCATTTTATTCTCCTACAATTCTTTAGTGTCATGTCTCTGAGTGCAAATCACAACTTCAGTATCTAATAAATTAAAGGCACTTTTGACTAGGAAGAATGTTTCCTTTGCTCTTTAGGAATACGAGAAAAGATCAGATTCTGCAGTTCTACTGTTAAGTGGCAAAATATTTGCACAATTTGGAAAATCTTGAAGAGTATTTGCCAGAATAAAAAAATGAATCAGCAAATTAAAGGAACATTTTATGCATATATTTCAGAGAGTCCATTGAATGTCCAGCATCAGAATTGATATCTATGTTAAAGAAAATCAAAATAGATTATGAGAACAAGAAAATAATGTAAAATGAATGCTCAAGGAAATGAAAAAGCAAACAAAATACAAGCGAATGTGTGTACTGCAGTTGAAACAACTGGACATTTATAATGTATTTATTAATATGTCCCTATAATTATCCAAACACATAAAGGAAGAAAAAACCTAAAGAAACTGAAAGCCTTGAAGAAATACATGAAAAATGCCCTGTTTCTGAAGGTAAGTAAATGTAGAAAAAATGTCCAGTCAGCCTCATTATTTTTTTGTGTCATTTGAAATTCAGAGTTCTTGATTCTTTATACTCTTGATGCATTTCAGTCATCACTGGGTGGTAATTTCTGTATGCACACCTAGCAAGGACTTATTTGAGAAGAAAAATATGAGCATTTATATCAAAGACACATAATCTTTTACTGGAAAATGTCTTGTAATTAATAACTTCAAATGTATAGAGAAACTAATTATTATAAACAATAAATTTTGAGTATCTTGGTGGAGGATGTTCATGAGGTAAATACTTATTACTTTGTGGGATTTAATGAGCATTTGGGTTTTTACAATTCAGCATTGAAAGCATGGAACATTCCCAAACTGCTAGTTCCTTTAGAAAACATGTTCATAACTGGCAAGTTGTTGGCCTTGAGTTTGTAAATACGTAAAAGAGAGGGTTTTCTCTTCAACACTTCCTACATGTGCCCATAGAGCACACTATTTTATGTAATTTTCCTGGTAAAACACTCTTTGAATGGAATTCCGTTAAAAAGCACTGACTACCTGTGAAAGCAACTTCTTACCCAAGGGGAAGGTGAAATTTTTTAGACTTCAAATCTGTTTGAAATCTTGCTGAGATATGATCACTGTGCTTTTACTGAGTTCAGCAATTATTAAGTGCACTGTCTGTTCAGTTTATCTTTTATGTTTGTATACATCTAAAAATATCTGTTGCATGTATCATACAAAGAAATGTCTCAAACTTGTTAATGAAATCAATCTCAATAATGATGGTTATTGGAGGAGGTACGCCTTAAAGGTTCTAGTGGTTTCAAATTGAAAAATAAGAAGTAACTGTTTTCAAAGGGCAAAGCAAAACAGCTTGCTTTAGAATATTTGCCTTTTAAGTTTTTGTGAGGTTTTGTTTTCCTTGAATAAACTTCATCTCAGATGTGTCTCTGACATGTCTCAGACATGACACCAAGTGTCATGTTTTTAGTACAAGAAATAGTTGGAATGTAGAATTCCACAAAGTTTCATCCATGTATTTGATACTGTAATTAAGTGACAATTTGTCTCCTTCACCTATGATCTGTTTACTTTCCTCTATTTTTTCCATTTAAATAATGGATTTCTGTTGGCAAAAATGGGTGGCCAAGCTCATGAGAAGGCCAGAGAGATATTCCTTGTTTTTTTAAGAAAGCGCAGGAGAGAAAAGATGTTTGATTGTTTGTTTTGTGGTGTTTTGGAGTTGCTGTTTTGTTTTGTTTTGAGATGCTTCATTTGTTTTGTTCCTTGCTAGAAAGCCTTGAGTTGTGAGATACGGGCAAAACAGGAGTTCAGGAACTGGTTTGCCTTACGAAACAGACAAATTAATCACAAGAAACAATATTGCGTGCCTTTAAAGGCAACCTACCAGCAAAAAGTAAGGTGAAATCTGAGAAGAAATGGGAGGTGAGATTGTAGTTTACAGCTTTGATATGGTCTTTTTAGAGAAAAGATTTCTTTTTATTGCCTTTTATACTGGTGACATTTTCCTGCTACAGGAGTCTTAAATTAAAAATTGGGGATTTTAGCATTTTGCTTTAGGTTTTTGCTTGATGAGTGGGTGTTGTTGGTGTTTTTTTTTTTTTTTTTTTTTTTTTTTTTTTTTTTTTTTTCCTGGAGAGATGTCAATTAATGGAAGAAAGCTCCTGCTCCAAAATCTGCTAAAATTAGTTTCACATACTTCAGGTGAGAAACAATGCCTATGTGGTCACTATGATTGTTATTTACTTTATGAGGAGAAATTCCTTAAATCATGAAAAGATTTTTCCCTCCATGGAGAATTATGTTCTATTTCTCCTTTTTGTCCTAGCAACTTAATTTTAACAGTGTGGATGAACTAATTTAGAAAAGAAAAAATGTTGGTTGGTATCAAGTATATTGTTGAACATGTCTTCTCTGGTGGAGAAATAGTTTATAATAATCTAGCTTCTTACTAATATGCCACAGACATTGTGAGTGGTATGTCATCTATATCTGCTACGGGTACCTAACTGCTTAAAGAACAATATGTAATGTTCTATAAAAGAAAATCAAGTCACTTCTCTCATAGAAAATTTGGGACCAATAAAGATATGCTTAGTCTTGGATTATTGCTACTAATCAAATCATGAAGATGACCTTACTCTTTAATATGCTTGATTAAAACAAGAGCAAAATGTGTTTGCATTATCTTAGTTCTGAGAAAGTGACACATCAGTGGCGGTGTAGAAGACTAACAGAATTTACCCTTTGTTTTAGAGATATAATTGAGGTCAAAACTTGTCACGTTATTTACATTGGAAGAGGGAACAGGTTGATTCTTTTTCTTGCTTTCTACTATAACCTGATTCAGGGCTCTAAAGTTAATGTAGTGCTTTCTGATTATTTCTCATGGTTTGAGTGATTTGATGTTTCACTTTGCTGGAAAAGGGCAGTCTTGAAAAACAAAGAACCTGACACAGTAATGACGGTGAATCAATGAAATAGCAAAATGCTGTGCTTGCTCTTTTTTTCTAACTTGCTAATCTATATTTTCTAAACTCAGAAAAGGTTACACCATATATAATGACTGTGCCTATACCTACGCACTGCTGTTGTGTATATAAGGATTGCAATGTTGTGGGAGTATAAGCACAATTCTGTTGCATGATTTCATAGTTTATCTTTAAAGTGCTTAAAAATATTTTCCTTAAGTCTGTGTTAATAGTATTATATACAATATAAAAATATTAGTAGTATTTCAACAGTGTGCTGTATTTGAAACTGGACTTGGTGCACTGGCCAAGGGAATTAAAATCTGATTTTCATTCTAAGAATTTTGTCTGCATCATTGGCAAAATACTAACATATAGCTATTTCAACAGAAATCAACTACTTGGGTATCTTGTATCCTCTCACTTGCTTCTGAATTTGGTGCCCAAGTTGTCTGTGGAAACAAATGTAGATCTGAGGGAAAAACTAAACTACATATGTGATTTGAGGACAACAGATGGTCCAGAATGGGGAAATCAGTATGAAGATTTTTTTAGATCTTAAACTATTGATATGTTAACACATATCACACACGATAGCACCAGGAAGCTACAGAGAATTCACTAGAATGGAGATCTGCAATCCTGGAGTTATGTTGAGTCCTGGATTACTTACAGAAATAGATCTATTAAATTGATGCCCTATGGTCAAGGTTGTCCATTAAAAAGTAAAACAGAACAAATGACAGTATTTTATGTCCTCTCTCCAGCAATGCGACAATACAAAGAATGTTTATGTAAGCTATGAAATATCATGTGTTAAATTTACATTATATGCACATTATTTATATGCAATACTTACATTATGACCATAAAAATTTCAAGCAAATTTTTGAAATCATAAACAAATTTCCTAGTATTTTATATCACTTTGCAAACTTAGAATGAGTTTAACTATGGTCACTGGAAAGAAAATGTCAGCAAAAAGTCAAAATAAAAGTTTGTTAGATTACCAGAAGCAAGCCTAAGAGAAATCCAGAAATAGACACTATGGATTTATGAAAATGTAAAAAAAAAATCACAGAATCTGTATGTGGAGGCCTTATGGTTTATATGTCCACTGTTGTCGAAATATTTGAACTAGGAATTTTGATTCAAGTGTTTCACAAAAAAGGCCAAGTTGTTTTCCGGCAAGGGAAACTTCAAATGACCCACACATGAGTACTCAATCAAATCTACATTTACTTGACTTTCAGATGAACATGTTTTACTTTTCTGGAGTGGCGTAGTGTGTTTGAAACCAGAGAAATACAATGTAGGGGTTTCAAACCAGATTGTATTCTGGCTGTGTAATTTTACTGGTGATGTAAACTTCTGTCTAATCTGTCTGCTACAATAATAAGGTCAGGGGAGCAAAAAAGGAGCATATATGTTCTGGATAGAAAGGATTAGATAGCGGCCTGCACTCAAGATCATTTCAATAACCTGCAATTGAAATATTCTTATTTTCAGAATACACTGAGCTTCTGGCTGTTCATGATATCTTGCAACCCACACAGAGAATACATACACCCACTCTGCTTTGTGAGCCTCCGCTGGTTTGATTCATGCAATTTGTTATGTCATTTCATGTGTTAAACAAGAATTTTTTTTGGGGGGTGAGGAGAGGGAGCGAGGGGAGAGGGTGAGAGAGAAATATGAAGTCTAGTTTTTTCTACTTTATTAAAAGACACAAATTTAACTTCTCCAGGAGGTGGTTTTTGTTTGTTTGTTTGTTTTTTTAATATGAAGTCACATACAAAACATGGAAGTACCTGAAGAACTTTTAGGACCACTGTAAATGTAAAAAAAAATAATAAATTCCACATCTAGAAACAACATTATTTTAGTTATTAAGACATATTTGAAGAATTTCTCTCTTCTAGTGGAACGACACATTACTTTGGACACTTTAGACTACCAAGAGCTTTTAGTATCATTTTTCTACATATGCTCTCATTTTTCTTTTTCTGATTCAAACCCTAATGATTGGGTCATCATATATAAGTAAAACTCAGCTCAGCTCACTTTTAGGACCAAATTAAGTTATTAGAATTGAAAAGTATTCAGCTCTGGGACAAAACAAGCATTATTGAAAACCTGAACTTAATTTATGTGCCTGAATATGAATACCTGAAACCAACTCTAAATTCCTTGCAGTGAATTGTCCCTTTGCCTCTGTATTGTGTTGTGAAATATCGCGAAATATAAGATGATCACACAAATAAAAGGGACATCGAATCCTAGATAGTCAAGGTACATTGGATCATCTCTGGTATTATTAAACACATGTAAAATGTGAATATGGCCTCTCT
This sequence comes from Aythya marila, assembly GCF_965140915.1. Lineage (NCBI taxonomy): Eukaryota > Metazoa > Chordata > Aves > Anseriformes > Anatidae > Aythya > Aythya marila. The sequence goes on along the minus strand of NC_139047.1, from coordinate 21,759,819 downwards.
TGTTGTTGAACTTTCAAGAATCTTACATAGTATTATATTCTCCTTGCTTATTCTCGCAATCCATTTAGTGTAATTTAGGATTATTGCAGTATTCACTTAAGATACTTAAGACAATTTAAGAACTGTATGTCTACTGAGCAGAGATTTTCATGCTAGATGTGTACTTCTGGCTTTCGTGATTATTACATCCTAATTTTTTATAAGGCTCATTTACTGGGGTCTGTAGATACTCATGGTTTCAATCCTAGCCTCCTGGTTCTAACCAGCATATGGAGAAGAACTGAATAATACTTACAAAAAAATAATCAGTGCTTCAATACCTATATTACAGTATTTCATAGGCAGCCTGAGTGTGTGAGCTCTTATTATCAGTTTCACAGAAGTTAGCCTTTAGTTTATTAAGGATTAAATATTTGCAAGCTGCAAACATGCCCAGCCAAAGTATTTTTCTTACCCAGAAACTGTCCATCTTTTACAGCTATTATGGGCTTTGGGAAGCTCACAAATTGAATTGAATGTGATCTATTATGAAACATGCTGTTAAAAATAAAACGTTAGAAATAGCACGTTTCTATCTAGCAGGGAATGATTGATTATTGCAGCATGTAAAAATCAGAGTGTTAGCAGGATAATAGTGAGGAACTACATTAGAGTTACTGCATATAAAATCTTCTATTGCTTAAAAGGATGTAGACTTTCCAAAACACTGAAGTGGCTGCCTAGAAAATATTTTAAGATGTAAGTACATATATGGTGATATTTCTTATAGCATATCAGATTCATTTGTCATTTTTAGACATATTTACAGCAGTCAGTTTTTCAAATATGCTGAGGAATATCTACTCTGTTATTTATCACCTGCTGTTGTGAAACCTTTTGTCATCTTAGAAGTGTCTGCTGACAAAATGCTCAGAAAATGATTTTTAAAAGCCAGTTTTTTTACCCTGATATTATAGTAAATCTGTCTTCCTTTCCTTGACATTAAAAAAATGAATTAAAACAGATAGCACAGTTATTTTTAGCTGGTTCAGTTAATACCTGCCTTTACATCTGTGAGGATAATTATGCTCTTTATTACAATTTGTTTGTTCTAACTCTATTCTTGACATCTTAACAATATCCCCAGGACAAAATCAATTTAATACTGGTGCATGCACCTATTAGAACCTAGTACGACTGAAACTTGAATTTAGGTATCCTGCTCTGCTGCTGCTCTTATAGCGATGTTACTAAGATCTAGATGTGAAAAAATAAAATGCAGAAAAGGTTCATCATGGAAGTGGAAAAAAAACACACCACAAACATCACCTGGGTGGACATCATTTTACACTTACTTCCTTAAGGACATCCTGTCTTCATTTTTTCTTTATCTGTACTAGCTATACTATTGCTAAATATACATCTCAGAAATATCTATGGAATATTTGAAAGAAGCAGAACATAAAGAGTGAAGAAGCTACAAAACCTGACTTTTACATTATCTGCTGTTTCCGTAATGAGAATAATAATAAGTGCATGATCTCTAGCACAGCTGATCAAAACCTATTGATTTCAGTCAAATATTTCTTTCCCAGGTGTATTTGACCTTTTATTCAGTATGTGACATTATGCAGCCACACAAGTTGTTGTAAAATGCATATAGACAACCATGTTGACTTTCTGTTAGACAACACTCATAAGCTTTTTTTTTTTTTAATGGAATTTTATTTGTATCTTTCTTTACTCTTTTTTTTTTTTTTTTTTTTTTTTCAAGTTGTCTAGCACAGAAAGTAATGGCTAGGAGAAAGCTTCATTGTATTTTCCCCAGAAGTATGGGATGAAAAAGACATTTGTTATTCTGATCTGAAATTGTTCTTCACATATCTGCACCTATAGACACGGTTCAAAGATCACATTTCTTGCCACAATCTCTCATAGGCATTGTGATATATTTTATCTCTTTTTAAAGTTGAAAAGTAGGCACATGAACTTATTCAGTTCCTACTGTATCCCTTTTTGCCCATGGATTTATGAAACAAATTGAGTCCAAGATGTGGAGGATTCTACTGTGGCTATTTTTAAAATTGAAGCTACCTATGTTGGGACCATAACATCTTGTGTCTGATGTCTGTGGTCATGCATATTAATCTTAAAGGAATCTGAAGAAGGAGTGTGCTTGGATCTGTTCTGAGAGAAGTTAGAATATTCCAGACAAAACAATAGTCAGAAAGCCATTCCTCAGTAGTAAAGGAAGAGCTCATTCTATTCATTAATCCAGCACATTTTAGATTTCTTTCCACTTGACAGAACTGTTTAGTTAGAGCCTTTTCAAGGGATGAGGAAACACAGGAGTGACAATAGTCACATGTTATGAATTACTGCGAGACACTTAGCTACAAGTGTGTTGAGCACAATCTAAAAACCATAGTAGAATAAAACAGACTCATGAGCTAATTGTAATAAGCAGGTGGCCTTTAAAAATATAAACCAGAACAACTAATCCAGAATTTGGGAAGTGACTAATGCCTATGTGCTCAAAGTGATAAAACTTACAAAAAGGATTTTCAGAGCACAAGAAATGAGAACTTTATTAGTCTGACACTTTCAAGAAATGTAGAAGCTCTTCACCAATGTATTTATTTATCTTAGGAATCATCAGTATTAATATCATCATAAGGACAAAGGTTTCATCAAAGTGTTCTTTCACAGTGTGCTTTCTACCACATTGCACCTTCTGAGCCTTTTTTCCTAACTTGATTACTCCAATGTGCTGCATTTTTTTTCACTACATCCTCAACAGACTAAAACAATAGTAACTAGAGATGGATGGAAACTTCACATGCAAACTCTTTCTACTGAAAAATGTTTTTAATTGGAATTGAAATATTTTTCAATAGAGATGAGGTCAATTTTGCTAAAATATCCATTAAAAAGTTTGTCATTTGAACATTTTCTAAATTGCAAGTTACATCTGTTACTCTGGAATGACTTTTCATCTCAAACTTTTAATGAAATATAGTAAAAAATATGGAAATTAGAAGCCTGAGGTTGAACCAAAGCAGATCAAAAATAGCTAAAATGTTTCTACACATTTACACTTATTTGAGATTTGCAGTTTTTGTGAAGATCTTTACTTTTTGTCCTGATTTATTGTAATGATTTTTTTTTTTTTTAATTTCAAAAGTGTTCCAGAATTGGAAAAAATATTTCCCACCTGGTTCTAATAATAACATGTATGAGTGGGTTGCGCTTACAGACCTACTGTGTCTGAATGCTTTGTCAACAGTTAAATCAGGGTAACCTACCTTAAGTTCTTAAATTGCCTGACTCTTGTATAAGTGCACCAGAAAATGATGAAAAAGAATAAACACCACATCTAGTGAATTGTCCTCCAGTGGCCAGACAGGACTGAAGCTTAATTTGCCCGTTAGATTGAGTAGGGCATTTTCTAAAGCCATGGCAGATGCATATGATCCATGTGACAGGTCTTTCTTTTTCTTTCTTTGTTTCTAATTTCCATTTTAAAATCTGCTGAATTAGGTACCTGAGTTTCTTATGTTTTACACCATTGCAGTCTAGCCATTTCTGAAGTTTCTGGAGTTGCCTGCTCAATGAGGAGTACAGAATATTTTATGAGAAAGATCTACATATAGAGTAACTTCACCTCCAACTTGAAGACATAGCTGGTTGCTGAGCAAAGACTCAAGGTTGTGTGGGTGAGAAACAACGGGGCTCTTAAACTGCAGTAGTGGCTCCTGGTTTTATGGTTGTACTTGTGGGTACTGAGTGGTTAAATAAGAAGATATATGAAACAGAGAATCCTATTGAGCCTTCAGGTCTGGAAGATGTCAATCAAGTGCAGATCCAGTGTCACTTTCTACTTCAGAAGGTCAGGGACTATTTTGTTGTGGCAGAATTAAGAAATAAAACAATTTGGTTAGGGAAATTAAAAAAATAAACACACAAACTCTAGCTCTTTTTCTTGTTGATATCTATTTGTGTATCTTTGTGAGAGAGAAAACAAACCTTTCGAGCTTCTCTTTTTAAGCTAACAAAATCTGTTTCCTGATGATGGTATCTGAAGTATTTAAGCATTATAAAGAAAACTGTTTCTCTCTCTCTTTCTTTTTTTTTTTTTATTTTTTTTTCCCAGCATTTGAAAGTCTGTTTCTTTTTTGACTCTGTCAAAGACTTTTGGGGAAAAAAATTAAACTCTTGTTCATCTAAGCACGTTTTATTTTATTTTATGTTATTTTATGTTATGTTATGTTATGTTATGTTATTTTATTTTATTTTATTTTATTTATTTTATTTTATTTTATTTCTAATTTCTATTTTAAAATCTGCTGAATTTCAGGTCTCAGAGTCTGAGCCTATTGGACAAGAATCTTTGACTTCCAGACAGGGAACTGAATGAGCCTTTCCTAGAATCCCAAAATCCCAGAATGGGTGAGGTTGGAAGGGACCTCTGGGGGTCATCTAGTCCCACATCCCTGCTTAAACAGGCACATCTAGAGCAGGTTGCCAAGGACCATGCCCAGGCAGCTGTAGTGGGTTTACGTGGCAAAGTTTTGGTAGCAGGGAGCCATAGGGGTGGTTTCTGTGAGAAAGATCTAGAAGCTGCCCCATGTTTGGGAAGGGCCCCATTGTTTTCCAGATCCGAGCCAATAAGCGATGTTGTTTTGCGCCTCTGTGAGAGCATATTTAAGACAGGGAAAAAACGCTGCGCCACACAGCAGCCGGGAGAGTCAAGGGAGTGAGAGAACAGCCTTACACATGCCAAGGTCAGTGTAGAGGGAGGGGGAGAGGTGCTCCAGGCGCCGGAGCAGAAGTCCCCTGCGGCCTGTGGTGAGGACCATGGTGAAGCAGGATGTCCCCCTGCAGCCCATGGAGTACCACGGTGGAACCACGACAGCAGCTTTTGAAGATTTCCAAGGAGGAAGACTGCATAACCTTTCCGGGCAACGTGTGCCAGTGCTCCATCACCCCTACAGTAAATTCTTGTTCTTACAGACAGAATAAAAGATAGGCTCCAGGAGTGACAAAAAACATAGTATACTAGCTAGTCCTTTCTCATTGCCTGCCATATGTTACCTAGAGCAGGTTTTTCTTTATATATGAAAGGAAAAGTGGATTTGAGAAGCATGATTTAAATGCTCATACTGATGAGATCTGAGGGAGTTTTAACAGTGTTATAACCTATAAATTTGTAATTGTGTAATGTAGCCATGGACCAGGGCCTCATTGCTCTGAACATTTATTTGAAGCTGGGTTTTATTCTTATAGTGCACTGGCCAATTGTCAAAAAATTTTACAAACACTCTAATAAAAGTGTTTGGTTATTCCTTCAGATTTATTTAGAAATTTTATCTGTTAATGAGCAAACATGTATGACAAAAAATCAGGACAGAGGAACTTCAAATATATGTAGACCCAGATAAGCACTTTTGGGATTGCTGAGTGACACTCTGGTATCACACATGGACTAGATTTTCTTATATTACTAGGGTACTGTGAGAAATGCACCGTATTCTTTTAAAAACCTAACTTTCATATTGCCTTTTCTTGCTACAGCTGTGGCCCTCTCTGACCCAGTATTAAGTAGGAATTTAGTGTTAATTTTTATTGCACCTATCCCATTTGTTTGTGGAAGGTGAACATTTTTTAATATGTCCATCCACTGAAATATAAATTTTTAGTATTATATATTGGTAAATTACTGCAAAGTATGAAAAGCACAGAGATTTCCCTTGAAATTATTTAAGACACATTGATAGGAATTGTCAAATAATATAAAAATTACTTATGTTACTTACTCTTATCAGTTATCAGTTATCAGTTCTTGCTAGGCTTAAGCTTCATGTATTTGCAATCATGCTCACTCCATGGAAATGGAGTTTGTCTCTATTATTTGTACTTTTCAAGGTCTCAGAATGAATAAATTATCTCTGGGTTTGCAACAAGTTCATTACACAAGGTACCACGTTCTACCAAATTTCAGCTATTTACACATTTCTACCAGGAGAAAAAATATTTTAAATAAGCTGCCCTATATGTCTATATGCCTTTATTTTAGAGTAGTAGATGTTGGGTAAATATTTTTCTGTACATTTTTTTATAGAAGGACAATCTGAGAGCATTTAAGAACTTGTCTCATTCAGCTCCCTGAATGAGCAGGATCAGCTATGTCAAATCATTCTTAAAATTGTTTGTACAACGTGATTATCCAGTGCTGAGGGATCCACAGTTTCCCAAGGAGCTTCTTTCCTGGGTTAATCTGTCACAAGACTTACTGTTAGATAGTTTATTTTTAATGTCTAACCTAGATCTTCCATAGCACTTTTGAAGCCTATTACAACTTCTGTTATTACATCTTTTGCTACTCACAGTCTACATAGAGAATAGCTTATTACATGTCTTTGTAGCAACATTTACATATTTGAAGTCTGCAATAATTTATCTTGAGTGAGTGAGGAGAAGAATTAGTCATCCTCTTTCTCAGGGAGACCATCATTTTGTTATATTTGTTTTAATTTCCTTTGTTTTTTCTTGATGATTTAATTTTTCTCTTCATTGAAACTTCATTGAAACTTGCACTGTCATTTGCCTAAGGTCCTGTAGCCTGGTGTGAACCCTGTGAGCTCTGAAAAATCTTGAGGAAACACCAGGCTTACTCACATTGAGGCATAAGCCCATGGGCCTGTCCTGCTCCACAGAAAGATTTTCTGCCTTGGCATGTACTTCCAATATGACAAGCATGCTTTGCCACATGCAGATACCACAAACCAGAAGTGCAGCTGATCTCATCAGAGATACTGAAATGTGAAGTCTGACTTTTAAATCAAGACCATTTGTGTTGAGTGGGTTTTCTTAGCATTCTAATTTTATCACAACATTAATTCCCCAGCTGGAAGCAATGTCTGACAGTTGATTTGAGGAAATTTTATTTTATTTTTAAACTCAGAACAGAATAATTGTAGGCCTTCTCAGCCAAGGTTCTCATAAAGATTTTAAAGACAATATTTATGGAGGGTTTTAAAGCTTAAATAGTTCTGAATCTTGAGAATGTGTGGTGGTGTTTCCTGGGAATGCTGTTTCCTACGACTGTTACAAATATTTGGTGCAGTGTCCACTTGTGTCACATTATCTACACTTTGATTTAAAAATGATTAAATAAGTTATGTTAAAATCATAAAAAATCATATTCTGAAAATCATATTTAATAAGATTTTTAAATTTATTCTAGGTCATGATTATGGAGTCTCTCAAGGCATCAAACAGTAGTCTTGGACAGAAATTACTGGAATAATGGATTATCTACATAGTATTTGTTGAGTTTGTCCAGTACTGCTTTAAAAAGAACACTTTGTTCTCAGACTATGGATCACCAGCTTGGAAGCTGAACTTATCATTTAGGACAGCTGGATTAAAAAAAAAAAAAAAAAAAAAAGAATTATAACACTGTCCCTGAAATAAATTACCTAACAATTAATAGTAATCTTCTACAGATTATGCAAAGTAGAGCTCTAGCACACTATGTTATTGATATTATCTGAAGCTAATGTTTTTAATGGATACACTGGGTCACACTGAGCTGTACAGGGAATGAAACTGCAGAGTTTATACCTCCAGAAAAACTCAACATAAAACAATTTATGTAGTATGCTTGACAGAGTCAGTGTATATGTAGAAATCAGACTGCAGTGAACCACCATTTCTACCTTTTTACTTTAAGGAAATCCCCATTTTTTTAAGTTGATCTCAGTCAACTGTCAGTCTGGCAGTCTCTGGACAACTTCGTAATTGTCTTAAAACCTAACAAGTTGTCAAATTTTCTAATGGATTTCTCCCCAAGGGCTGTTGACAATCTATTTCTATTCATTGCTGCTCATCGAGGAAAGCTATTTTAATTCTTTTTTTTTTTTTTTTTTTTTCTTCAGACCACTGTTTTGGAAAATGATTGATTCTTGATTTGTCGTGGTAAAAATATAGAATTATCATTGTTGTAGTTAGTGAAATTACTCTGCAGTAAACACTGCAAATGAATGGAGAATCAGTTCCAGTTCAACATCTTCTCGTAACTGCTAAACTTTCTGCATCATAACTCTTGGATGGTTTCTGAGTTTGGGAACATCTTAGTCTATACTTTGTCTTGTAGCTTGGACCACTACCATCTTGGCAAGAAAGTTTTACCATTCCCCAAAAAAGTATCCACAGCCTTGGCTATAACCTCCATCACTTCTGAAAGATAAAATGCAATTACACCCTGAAATCTCTCCTCACTTAATCTTTCCACTCAGCTTTTCACAAAACTTTGCTATGGTTCTTTAAACAAGTAGGGGCACGTTTATGGAAGGACTAGACTAAAAAGGCTCCTAAAAAAACCCATAAACTTACAGAGCTACATGGAAACACAATGCTCATTTTTGAAGAGAATTGAAGAGAATTTTGAACAGAAAGAATTGTAGTAAAAAACTGTGATTCAAGAAAGTATGTTGTGCTGTTCCAGCATAGCATCAGATTCTGTGAATATTAACAGAACTATACTCAAAATGAGAAATAAAATAAAGTAGAAACATAACATTTTTACTTTCTTTCACCTTTTTCTTTATGGTAAAATTTACATAATACTCAAGAAGAAGTCTCATTAATGACTTAGTGAGGGAGCAGTGAAAGACAGAAGATACTGTACATAACGTTTTATTTGCTAGCAATTCCACCTCTGAATTGTCTTGAAAAGTTCACAGAGATCAGAACAGTTTTCTTTCCAGATACTGCATGAAAACTCTGTTGAAAGCTACCAACAATTCTATACTTTAACGTATAGCCTGTTTTATCTGACTTTACAGCCAGTCGGGAAAAATATAGAAGAACTTCATAGCCAGTTCTTTCATTTAAAGAAACTCTACAATTCCTGAAGCTCTTAATTAGAATCAGATGAGCACTTCAGTCCTTGTAGAAAAAGCAAAATTATGGAAGCCCCTTCTACATAGAGGCTTTACACTTCATGTTCTGCTAGCCAGTCTCATTTTCTCCTAGTTATATGTGAACTGTGCTGCTGTTCTCTCACACAGGGGCATAGGCAAGCCTTGCTTTCTTTCACATGTGCAATCTTTAAGCATATGCCAAGGAATGGTCACTTTTGACAGAAATTCCTTAATACTCTCCATCTCATCCAGAATGCCTGTGAAATCTCATCCACAACTCCTCAAAATATTTTATTTATGCTCCTGTCTAATACTAACTGGCAGATATGTGTGCAAATGTGGGGAGGGAAAGGTCATTCCTTTCACAAAAGGAAGAGAATCACATTCTAAAACACCAATTGGTTTTGGGGACAAATGATTTATAATATGTAAAAATAAAAATAGGAAGAAGATACAAATACTAATAGAAAAATTCATCAGGATTGTTTGTAATTTTGCATAAACATTCAGTTTACTGCTCACAGAAGCTAAATGAATCTATGGCTTTGTAAGGATTTAGTGTTCTATCCAAATGAAATCCTTAAAACTGAAAAATGATCTAATGGACTTTAGCTAGAAAATGATAATCTCAGTACTCATATATATAGAAGGTAGGCGAGAAATTAAACACTTCTGGGAGGTAATAGCAGAGTTAAGAGATGAATTATTCTATATGAATAAAGGTAATCAATCTATAAACAGTCACACACACACACAGCAGAGAGATGAGAAAAATATGTAGAAAATTAGAGCGAAATAATCTGCTAAGGAAGGTTTCTTAGGCAACAACCCTGAGGTGCTCAAAAATGTATTAAAGAAAACACTTAAAAGAAAACACTTCTAAATACATTAATTTCTGTTCTGAAATTGAGCTCTTACCACTCTTATCTGCTGTACGAGTCTTTAAAGTCTAGAGTACCTTTTATTGCATTATTATATATTTCAAAATGCATATTTGTGTGCTTGGATATTAACAGAGTTTCTTTAAATCTCTGTTAGAAAACTGAATTGGAATGACAACAAGAAAAAGTTTAACAGGGATATATAGAAAAAAAAGAATTTTCATATTCTAGTAAAACTCACAATTCAGTTCTTGAAGAAATGGCTTTTGTATAATTACTAAAATACCTCTCTCAGTGGAAACTAATAAAGCAAGTATATCTAGTTTGACAACAGAACCCATAAATAAGGTAACAATATTTTAGGATAAGATCTGGCTGAAGAATGTAACACTTGCTGTAGTCACAGATTACTATTATGTCTTTCAAGATCAATTAACCATCACCTATGGATGATGTTTAGCCTTCCTAACATTTAGGTCATGTGGCCAGAGTTCATCAAAACTCTGAAATATATGGAAATGAAAAGCTCTTCATGAGAGCTCCCCAAAGCTTCCACTTCCTTCTGAATTCTGGTATAGGTGGAAATCTCCAGTGACAGGTTCCTTTGAAGACAGGCTTGTGGGGCCCACAGCACAAAAAAGATCTGGGGACAAATAGGTTCCCATATTGCTGGCTGAACTGGACAGAGGCTTTGACCAAAACTAGTCTAACATTTACAGAATGTTGACAAAGACAGGATGTCTTTCAGTACCACTCTACTGTGGATCATTTGTTGACTGACCTTGCTGCATTTTCGTTGACTCTGGCATGTGTTCAAACTTTTGAAAAACTAGATATAAGGAAGAGTATTCTTTTGCTACTTTGTCCTCCCTTTGCAAATGTCTCTTGTACCTTCCACACTTTGACCTTAAGTATGTGTTGAATGGTGACTGATGTTGGCTTACCAAATAGCTGCTTTTAGAAATGGGAGACAATAGTTTTCAAGATGATAATGACACCTACCAATTATGATACAGTCCCTGTGAGTTAAAAAAAAAAAAAAAAAAGGCTGATTCTACTTGTCTTGTCTGAAAATATCGCTTAGAGAGACCATGTCTATCTGGAAATGTTCCGACCCAGCTTTGGGTCTGCTTTTGACAGCTGACTTTGACAGCTCCCCCATGTGTACAGAGCTTAGTCAGAAAAAGAAAGACAGAAGAGCCAATGGCAGGGTCCTAACCATAAGTTTTTACTACCTATATACTTTGGAACTAGTTGCAGGGTTGATCTCTTTGGCAATGCATGAAACAAAGTGAGTATACAGAGATTAAGGGTTTAATGGTGGGACTGACATCAATGCGGATACATGGATTCAGCATCTGCTGTGAAAGCAAAAAATACACAGAGATAGAGGCAGAGTAATTATTGACTTAGCTTTTATATTTGAGAACAGGAAGAACATACTGCACTAGCCTGATTCTGTGATACTCTGTTAGCTGGTGATAGGTAGACAGGCTAGGTGTGTGATTCACTTCACACCCTGATCAAGACAGTGTTCAAATGCAAAATGAATTCTTAATGATGTGTCCTTTCTCACTGTTTAACAACCTTGAAGAAAAAATATGTGCTTAGCTCAGTTTCTCAGATCATATACTGAGCCTGGGATTTGCACATTATTTGTATTTTTCTAATTAACATTGCAAATCTGCAGAGAATCTAATAGCTCACTGACTCTTTAGGATATGATTCCCTGTGGGAAACTTAGCAGGGTGCTTCTGAACATTCATGTAATTTAAAAAAATCTGTTTGTTTCATAAGTCCAGTTTTGCTGACTTAGTTAGCAGCTTTGCTTTATTGTGCAGATGAGAATTTACCCTGTTTTACAGGCACACTGACAAAGGAAACAGAGACAACATGCCCTGTGAATCCAGCCACAGTTTGAGTCTCATTCAAGTCATGAAGTACAGCTTCGTAAGTTTAGCGTTTCTAGTAATTCTGGAAACATTGAAGTACATAGTGTAGGAATTCATTGAGGCAAATGTCTTTTATTTGAGAATTTATGGTGAGAATGATTCCATACATTGCTTCTGGATCTGAACCTGTAGGACTTAACATCCAGATAGACTCAGGAAGGACACTGGAGAGATCATACGAAGGTGAAGTAATTATAGTAGCTTCAGTATTTCATGATCTTTTGTGCAATCTGGTATCTCAATAGCACATAGTACCAGGAATAAAAACAGGCTGAAGAAAATAACCTAAGAGAAAGAATGGAAGATCTAAAACCTCTGAGAAACACTAAATGTGAGAGATTAAATTTAAACTCCAGTAATGGGAGACCAATGGAAAAAAAAAAATACAGTCCTTTCACTCTCTAACTGCAGATAGAGTTTGCCAGAAAGAAGGTAGTCTTAGTTTGTTAATAGAATATGAGTTTCACGTATTTCAGTTAGCCTAGGCAGGAAAGATGGTTGCAAATTTATATTATTACAAAAACATAGTCTGTGTAAAATGAAAATACACAAGAGAGTTATACCTCATTATCCTCATTTTCATGAGCATACAAAGTGAAAATGAGTTTATACAAATACTTTGAAGAGAATGCTAATCAAGTCTCTGGTAAGATTTGGATTTGGGTCTGGAAGTGAAGTCAGAAACTGTCAGATTACTGGGAGATTCTGACATGAATTTTTCTAATAGAGGAAGTATTTTGGATTTTTAATCTGAAATTAGATAATAACAATGTTATTAATAAGAAAAAATACTAAAGATAGTCATGAACAGTGGTGTAAGTTCACAACCCCAAAAGATATTGGCAGACTATGTTTATGCATAAATAAGAAACTACTAAAGGCCTTAACTAGTAAACACAAGATTTGCAACAGTGCTATTGAAAGAGAACTTGTTATTAGATTAAACATGTGTCCACCTGTGATTCATCAGGAGCATGCTTCAATGCCTTTCAGCAAGGTACAGAAGTGTGGGCAGTGAACTGCTCTAATACAGTGACCCTGCTCCTAAGTACAGAAGTGCCTATTCAGTGATAGTGCATGCATCTGTAACAAGCATGGTACAGATATACTTGTTGAGTGAACAGAGTAATAAAAAAGATGGTTACTGGAGAAAAACATGATAGGTCCTTTAGGTTTCTATCCAAAATAATTGAATAAGTATGTTATAATAAATACTATTTTCTGCTGTTTGAAAAGACAAATATTGAAGACTAAAGGGTGGTGTGTATTTGAAACACTGCCCTTTCCCTTACAGTCTATTCCAACAGCAATACTGACAGATGCGCAGTTTATTCAACAAGCAAACATTTTGATTCTGAGCTTGACTGCACAAGGCAGTGGTGTTGCCAGTATAAAGAGAAATCTGTGCCTCTTCTCCAACTCTGAATCTGAGATAATATTGAATGTATTTGCATACAGTATGAAAAGTGTGAGCAGGAGCTGATTTGACTTTGATGAAATATTTAAATGTTCTGGTGGTAAAAGATTATTAAAAAGCTGTGGAAGAGTAAATTACAAACAATAAGGAAAATGAAAACATTTCCTTCATATTCTTTTCCAAATATCTCCTTTTTACTGTTTTTTCTTTACAGTAAATTTTCAAAGTGAACTACTTTTACTGCTTGTCTTTTCTGGGAGACTATGGCAAAAAGAAATTTTACTGACTGTTGCCTCCATATCCTCATATATTTGTACAATACCAAAACCAGGGAATTATCTTACATTGTTTAATCTCAATTGCATTATATACTCCAATACTACTATTTTAGTCTTCCCATGCAGTACATTTTGAGGAATATAGATTTGACATGTATATTTCCTGCCCTAATTGCAAGCCCCTGGGATCTCCCTATTAATGGAATATTACAACCCAAGACTGGTTTCAGAAAGCAAAGTGTTAGCAGGTATGAAACTCATTGCTACTGTGGTACTTATTCGTGTTTCCTTGTGAAATCCTCAAATGAGCTAAATACAATTATGCTTTCTTTTTGATTTATACCAACAAATAAACTCTCTCTAATTTAGGGAACATGAAGTCCTATTGAAGGTTTCTAAAATAAATCTTTAATGACAATTATAGCTAAGCACACCCCCAAAAGAGTCAAGCAGAATTGTCCAGAGGACATCTGTTAACCAAATGTTTGCAGGGGTTATTTTTAAATAGGAATCTCTGGGTTAGTCACTTAATAACAAAACATTAAGGCAGCCTACTCCTTTTAATTATTTGGTTATTGATAACTGTGCTTGTAGATATATCCTACCTGAATTTGCTTTCAGTGCTTCCCCTCTCTATACTTGGTAATAAATAACGTCTGCATATGTGGTTTGTTACAAGGCCATTTATATCATTCTCTGAACTGGTGGATATTTTTAGTCATGTTTAAAATACTAAGAGCTGTTGGCTACTGCCAGGATAAGTAAGCAGAGAATACTGTCACTGTAGGGTTTACTTAATCTGTTGCTGCTTAGAAAACAGTCACAAGTCAAGCACTGATTGACAGGATCTCACTGCAACTCTTGAAAACTATTGGGAGGGTTGTCACGTAGTTCAGATTACTTGCATAAAAAAGGACCAAAGAATGGGGTTTCATTATTCAAAGCTCTTCTGCACTAATAGTAACCTTTGGGCTTTCCAGCAAAGCTCATAATTAAGGCTGTGGAATTTTTCCTATATTTATCCAAACATAACAAATCTACAGAATAGTGAACATATAACTATTCTAAAAACTGATATTAGGAAAAGGGATCAAAAATGGTAGTAAAAACAGCATGGTCATAGGCACTGGTCCAGAAAAATGAAGGAGATACTCCTGCCCAATTTTCTGCATATCCCAACTTCCACTTTAAAACCATATCTAGCTTGGAGCAATTGAAGCTAGTGCTTACTCTAGACTCATGCCTCTATAGAGTAATTCTCTTTGTCTTGTTGGGGAGACACTCTTTAATGTTCAAAAATAAAAGCTAACACTCAACAGCTTTCTTGGCCATGAGACCTATCCACTCCCACAACTGGCAGCACAAGCCTGCCAAAGGCATATGCTGCTCATTTTAGGAGTGAAAGAACAGCATAACCCATTCTGTCTTCAGTGTTTCCCCATGGAACCCAGCTCTGACTAACAGAGTTCCTGCAGAGGAATAAAGTTTCCCTGGTCTCTGTAGCAAAATATGATCTAAAAGGAGTGATGTGCTGGTGATATTTCACTGATTTGAAGGCTGTTAGTACAGTTTTTTTGTAGCAGGAGGCAGACTGTGTAGCAGCAAATAGCACTTAGCGAACTAAACCCAGAGTTCATAGATTTCAAGCTCATAGATTGGAAATTTTAAGAATTGTTTCTTCTAGTTTGTAAGATGTGATTGTAAAAGTGAACTATAAGATAGTGATTCTCTGTAATGCACAGAAGTGCTGTTTTAACATGACAAACTGTTAATGAATCAAATCGTAGCATATTTGTGCCCATTGTATGTAGTACTTTGATAGACCAATAGACCTTAAATAGACTCTAGATAGAAATGAATAAATCAGAGTCACTCACTCTCAACTAGCTTTTCACTAATCTTAACATGCAGATAAAGCTATCATTAGGAGTTCCTTCAAACAGACATTTTCTGTTGAGCCTTACTGCACCTCAAGAATGTAGGAAAACCACATGGAAGCAGCTGGCTCCCAGATCATTGTAGTCCCAGAGGTACATACCATACCTGGCTGCAACAGATGACTAACTACAAATCAGTTAGCTAGTTACGTCTCCTTAGCAGGGCATGGCTATATTCTGAAAACTCACAAGACAGGGAAGCAAAAGGTTTCTGATCTTAATAGCAAAAATACATTATAGTATGAAAATAGAATTAGAGGCACTGAAAAACAGAATACTATAAAGTACTGCCCTTTAGGAGCTCCAAAAAACACCATTATTTTTTTGTTTTTCTTAAAGCACATTAAACCTTTTGATGCTCCAAGTACCTGGTAAATTATTTTTCACTTCTTATTTTGCTCCATTCACTAACTCAAAACTGCAAAACATTTCTATCAGAAAAAAAAAAAAAAAAAAAAAAAAGTCTTTATTTTTTTCTGAGTGAAATCAGATGTGAAGGATCAGGGTTTTTTCAGAATACTCTCTCATGAGGTTCTCAGTCCAACTTTGAACACCTACTAGGTTTTGATAGTTATAGGTTTTAGGTAAACATCTAAATCAAGCATCCTTCCATTAGAGAACCAATAATAGGTACTCTACTTACAGGCTTTATGTCTTTTCCAGTTAGTCAACTTCTTTTTAGCCCTCACCTTCTACCCTTATGATTCCAGAAGTGCATGAAACCAACAGGTTACGAGATCAGTAAGTTAAGACATGATTAAAATATTCAGACATTGTAAGAAATGACAGAGACTTTTAGGCTGACAGAAGCTATCACAAGGATCTTTTTAAGAGTTATATTTTATATCAGATTTTTCTAACTCACGCATTTAATTTTACCTAATTCTATCAATATACTTACTTGAGAGCATTTTTATTACTTTCATAGTTATATCTTATATATGTCACAGACCTTTGAAATAGAAATAGTGCAAGAATTACAAAGGTTGCCTTGTGGAGAGTTCGCAGAATTTCTCATTCTTTCATTCTTTTTCTAGTGTATACTTAATGCTTTCTCTGACCATCTATGTTAGTTATTTGTATCCTAGTTGTTTTAAAAAATCTTTCTCATTTCTGCAAAAGTTGCTGGTGCTAAATCAGGTAATTATTTCAGTGGACTTAAGAAAGGTAATAAGAATTTGTACCAAGTCAGATAACCAAAATGCCTTTGAAGCCCTTGGACATCAGATGCTTTTGTTCCTGAAGCTGTATTTGAGTCGCACATGAGATGTTTATATTTATTGAACACAATACTATCAATATGAATGTGGCTGCTTTTTTTTTTTTTTTTTGGGGGGGGGGGAGGGGGAAGGGGAGACACAGTGCTTCACATATGTGGGTAGATATGACAAGAAAGGAGCAGGCAATAAAATGAATGCACTAGCATTAACTTCCATTAGCTCACTATTCTTCTCATTGCTATAAGCACAGCAGCACACAACCTGATCTTACACACCAGCCTGTGGTGCTCCAGTGAACCTGAAGCATGACTTGAAAAGCCAGTAAAAATTGTCACTATTGAGAACTAGAACTGTGTATGTGTACAGTCACTGTGTGAAATGTCTGTATACTTAGAGGAAGGACATGGAAAGACTAGTATATATTAAAGAAG
The DNA here is from genome assembly GCF_965140915.1 of Aythya marila. NCBI lineage: Eukaryota > Metazoa > Chordata > Aves > Anseriformes > Anatidae > Aythya > Aythya marila. The sequence goes on along the minus strand of NC_139047.1, from coordinate 21,742,797 downwards.
TGGTAATTCTGGGGAAATCTCCCCACAACCTCTCAGCATTTGATGGTACATGATTAGCACATGACAAAACCAAAGAATCATGGAATGGTTGGAAAGGAGCATATGAGATCTTCCAGTGAACCCCTCTGTTGCAGAGAAGTCAGCAAGAATACGTTGCACAGTTCATTGCCCATTTGGGTTTTGAATACCCACAAAGATGGAGAAAGCTCCAAAGCCCTTCTGGCAACCTGTTGCAGTGCTTGACCACCCTCCCAGTAAAAAAGTTTTCTTTTGATCAGATGGGATGTAATGTGTTTAAATTTGTACCCATTACCTCTTGCCCTACCACTAACCATCACTGAAAAGAAACTGGTTAGCTCTCCCTTACTCCTCCATCTGTTGTATGTACACACAGATAAAGTCCCCCTGAGCCCTCTCTTCTTCAGGCTAAACAGTCTCAGCTTTCTCAGCCTCTCTTTGCATGTCAGATGCTCCAATCCCTCAACCATCTTCTTGTTTGTTTGCTGGACTCATTCCAGTATGCCCATGGCTCTCCTGTACTGAGGAGCCCAGAGCTGGACACAGTATTCCCTGATCCCTAAAGGCTTCTTAAATCTATGAAAACACAACAATTGACCTAATTTTTATGACCTAATAAGTATTTTATTTAAATGATATTCCATGCAGTGTGTGTAAACTGAGCTGAGATAGCTACTCTCTACTGCTTGCTTTGCTACTTAATTCTTTTTCTAATTCTTTCTTGTCTCTTGTATTCTTAGAGAGCCAATAGTGACACAAGAAAGTAGCTTCAGAAGTAAGAAGAGTAAATCTCCACTCAAGTAGAGAGGAGATGCAAGGCATCAAAAGGCTTAGTAAATCCTCATGAGTGCACCTGGAACGGTGCCAGGAAATGTGGTTATCAGTATCACCTGGAAAACAGTCAAGGTTTTATATACAAGTAGGATGGTTGGTTGCAGAAAAAAGTATAGCTAGTGGGCCTTTCCTGGAAAAGGCAGTGTGATAGGGAGAAAGCTTTGGTGCTCTTCTAGAGCACAAGCAATTCTGGGAAATGCTCAGGTTGAAGATCAAAATTCAGATCTGGAGGAAGTTAAAATTCTGTGAGTTCATGGAAATTTCTTAGGGTTCTTAACACTGGAAGATCTGTTACCAAGTAATTCAAAGGAGGGAACACAGCAGACCACGAGAGATTTCAGGCAGAAATGGTATCTAGAAGAGGGTAAACATCTGTTATGCTAGAGTTCAACAATATTTATAGCTTTTTTTCTCTGCTTTTACTGTGAAGGAAGTCCTGCATGCTGTTGCTTGTGATAACATCTGTAGATTCCCTACCAAGGATGAGTCCTAAGAAAAGGCAAGTCAGTTGGAAAGCTATTATATCTTTTGACTGGGAATATCATTGTAGTAGTTACACAGTGCCTTACCATAAGGAAATGTTGCATTTGTTGTGTTAAATTTCTATAGCTGTCTACTGCTAAACATATTTTATTGCAGTAGTCTGTTTTATTGTATAGAATTCAAGTGAAATGTGATTTTTACTTCAGTGTCATGTCTGTAGTCCATTAATGAAGTCTTCACGTGGCAGTTTTTAATGTGCTTTTGTAAATCTCCAGGAAATGTCTTTTCTTAGAGCTTTGAGCTCATAGTTGTCTCTTTCAATCAAGACTGAAAGATTAAATCTTGGGGAAAAATAAAAGGGGGGGGGGAAGGGAATGCTCAAACCATACATTCTATGAGGGCCTTAGTTTGTTCCTTGACTCATCAATTGACTTTCATACAGAAAGTTTGAAATGTGAAATGAGTTTGTGTGTTGTCCCTGAAGAATTAAGCAATTTACAACAAAACAAACAAACAAAATAACAAAATAACAACAACAACAAAAACACACCAAAGTGACCTCACGGTTCTCAGCCAAAGAGAAGCAAAAGATCCTGATGTCACTAACATCTTACTTTCCCTCTGTCTCCTCCATAGTGACTATAAATATTACATAATAAGAATGTACATTAGGTTCGATGTGTAAAATTTGCTTGTGCCCCGCTGTTTCGAGAGATTTTTGGTTATTGTCATGGTGGCAGTTCAGGGAAAATGAGCTCTAATTAGTCAGACAAATAGAAAAAAGAATAATGGTACTTGCTGTAACACTGTGAATAACACTGGATGAATCTCTCATAATCAAACAATGCTTGATTACCTGACCCTGTGAACACCTGGCTGCACAATGGACTCCTACATAATAAATGTGTACGCAAACATCTGTATGCAATGAATTAAATAGACCTGCAGCTGGTCAGCCATCTGCAGAGGAATTGTTCTGAAACTGCCTGCTTGTTCAGTTAAATATTTGCTTCTCAAAAATCTCACAATTGTGGCGGGTTTTGTATGTCTACCTCTTAGTATACATTGTTTATTTTATTCTGATATTATGGGCTTCCTATCAAAACATAACTGAAATATTGAAATGGAGGTAGGAAGTGGAAAAGGAACTGAGGGCCAAATCTTCAAGGTAGATCCTGTGACCCACAAACACTAAAGGCAATCAGAGTTTTGGGCAATTGTCACAACTGGTTTTATAGATGTATTTCTAGACTAAAGTTAACGAGATACTACTAAATATTTGGACTATAGTACACAGAATGACAAATATTTACAATGTTTGCCATTTAACAATTTAATATTTTTGTATTGTTGCCTTTGTGACATGTTATTGTACATCACCATTCAACTTTCTACAAAAGATGTGAGGAACCATTTTAAATACATATAGATGACATCACTGGCAATCAAATCAGATAAGAACCTGAAATAGCTATGCTCTGCAAATCCTCAAAATCTGTTTGAACACCTATGAACTGGGAGTTAACATTGGCATTCATTTCATGGCTTGATTCCATTTTATTGTATAAAACATCTCAAAACTTTAACTGGTTAGGATTTATGGTGCCCTTATGGTATATGCAATGTATTTTAGAGTCCAAATAGATTGTCAAGGTACCTTTAAACCAGGTTAGACGGGAGATCTGAGAGAGAACAGCTGTAGCATTACAGTTACAGGAAACAACTTTTTTCCCAATATTTCCATGGGAGGTTTACTTGTTGTCCTAATTTTCCCATACTTTGTAATTAAGCTCTCCCTAGGTCAGCAATGCTCCCTTATGAGGCAGTTATTCTGAATTTCACGAATGTTAATTATCTTGTTTCTCTTGACAACTCTTTCTTCTATACCTAGCATGCATCTGGGTTTTAAGAGATTTCATAGTTTCAACTCCCATTAATATGACTTTAACTTTTACATGTTATGTCATAAGCACTGCAAACAAGTCTTCAAACTCCGATTTACACTTGGGACCATATAGTATAACTTCAGTGCACTTAATAAGATTAATTCTTAGTCTCAATGGCTATGGCTGGCTATCTACATATTTTTTTTCTGCAATTCCCTAATGGAAATGCATGCATTTTACCTTCTTTCAAGCTTGTTAATATACCAACACTCTGCAGTGACCTACATGTTTTATCTTCATTTTTGACAAATCTACATTTTACATTGGTGGAGGAGCAGAGAGAAATCTGGTTTAGATAAGCTTGCCATTCTAAAATTCTGCATCTAGGATGTTAATCTAAATAACTTGAAATAAATCTGAGGCATGTGGATGCTAATCTTATGTTGGCAATACAGACTTTTCAAAATGTCATTCATAAACTAGGAGTGAAACTGATAAAGCAGACTAGCAAATCCAGCAGCAAAGTCAAGTCTCCAGCTGAGTGAAAATATGCTAGGTGATAATTTCCAGTCTTGTTTCTGAGCCTGTATGGAAGGACCAAGAGGTAAATTACTATGACCCTTGCTTGTAGTACAATTTCCTTAGTAACTGAATCTCTGAAGACTCATCTAGAAATAGGTGGTGTCTGCCCATTTCTATTCCGCATGTGAAGCACCAAGAATTGGCAAAACAAGTGGTGGAGGCACAAACAGTGCATGGCAGCCTGAGTCCACTGTTTGTTGAAAGTGAAATGTGATTTTCATTTCAGTGTCGTGTCTATAGTCCATTAATGAAGTCTTTAGGTGGCAGTTTTTAATATGCTTTTGTAAATCTCCAGGAAATGTCTTTTCTTAGTGCTTTGGGCTCATAGTTGTCTCTTTAATCAAGATTGGAACATTAAATCTTGTAGAGGAAAAAAAAAAAGAATGCTCAAACCTTAGCTGATCACAGCTAAGTGGTTTAAGTCTGTGCTGATCCATCTCTTAATCTCATGCATGCTTGGAAGTGTATACTGTAATGTACCCTTTTAATGATTGTGTGCTACATATGTGAAAGAGTGAGGAAGAATGGTTTTTCCTTAACCGGCTTTTGTGCACCAATTCTACTGGCAGAGATTCTGGGACTCCCTTTATTGGAATTTGATCTTCACTTTTTAGAGAAACTTTGAAGTACAGAGCCTTCTGTTCTTGAGAATGGGAACTTGACACTTTTCTTAGGTCAAACCTGTGTTAAATTTTTGCCAGGAGAATTCTAGGTTAGGATTTTGATTACATAATTGTGTACTGGCAGAAGGCCTAGTATAGCAGCACCTACAGGAGTGAGCTGAAAAGATTTTTACTGTGATAACTTCGTTTGCTTGTGGCAATAGTCAAAGTTACAAACTACTCTGAAGGAAAACTTTGTCAGGAAAAAGAATATCTTCACTTGAGGATATCAGGCTATGCTTAATACCTTGTAATGTCAAGCAGGATTCCCTAGTACCTGGAGGAGGGAAGATGTTTGAGTGCATTAAAAGCTGGAACACTACTATAAGTAGTGGGAGTACATCAAAGATGAATTTATACATCTGTATATCCACAGTTGTTTAAAAGCTGTGGACTGAGATAATCAATTTATAAGTGATAGGTAATAAGAACCTGAAGGACAAAGAATTGACACTTTTCAGAATTACATGCAAATTTGAAGACAAAATTGTTAATAATTTTATTTTCTTACAAATGCTGATTGTAAAATATTTATCTCTTTTGTATTATGTAATTTAGTATTGAGAACCTATGGCTTAGATTGACCTTCTATAATTTATGATAAAGCCAGCAAAAGGCCTTGCAAGTAAAGAAGCTGCTGAGAAGTAAAGCGATTCCTTATGAATGCAGTTGGGCCCATTAAGTCTGAAAGGTCAAGCTGGCAAAAATCTAGACCTAGAAAATCTGCTGAAATGTGAGAAGACATTACTGGGAGGAAAACAAGAGTTCAGTCAAAGTATTCTTGGAAAAAAAAATTGATTTGGTTAGTGAAGCAAACAGTATTATTATGCTGTAATGTTCTTATTTCAGAAAGATTCCTGGCGAGAGTCTCTATTGGGTTTGTGTGGCAAGGCTTTGGTAGTGAGGGGACAGCAAGAGGTGGCCTCTGAGAAAAGCTCAGAATCTACCCCATGTCAGACTAGAGCCAGCTCCAGCTGGCTCAAAAAGGGACCTGCCAATGGCCATAGCTGAGCCAATGAGTGATGCTGGTTGTACCTCTGTGAGAGCAGATTTAAGAAAGGGGAAAAAACTGCTGTGCAACAGCAGGTGGGAGAGAGGAGTGAGGAAAATGTAGACAGAAACAGCCTTGCAGACACCGAGGTCAGTAAAGGAGGGGAAGAGATGCTCCATGTACCTCTGCAGCCTGTGGAAAGGTCCATGGTGGAGCAGGCTGTCCCCCTGTAGCCTGTGGAGAAGCCCATGCAGGAGCAGTTGATCTGGTGGGAGCTGCTACTTGTGAGGGATCCATACTGGAACAGTCTGCTTCTGAAGGACAGACCCCATGGCATGTACTCATATTGGAGCAGTTCTTGAACTGCACATTGTGGGAAGCTCATGTAGGATCAGTTGGTGAAGGACGGCATCCCATGGCAGGGATCCCACGCTGTACAGGGAAGAGAGTGACCATGAAGGAGTGGCAGATAATGAAGGGTTATGGACTGACCACAACCTCCATTCCGTTGTGCCATCTGGGGAGGAGATAGGAAGATGGGGTGGTTTTTTATTTGTTTTCAGTTTCTTACTCTTCTGCTCTTAGTAATAGGCAATAAATTATAGTGACCTCTCTATGCAGAGTCTGTTGCCTACAATAGCAATTGGTGGGTAATCTCCCTGGCCTTATCTCAACCTTGAGACCTTTTCTATTTTATATTCTTCTCCTTCCCTTTGAGGAATGGGGAGGGAGAGAGCAGTTATGATAGTGTTTAGCTGTCCATCAGGGTGAAATCACCAGTCTCTTCTATAGAGAAAGGGCTGGAGAACTGTTGATGTTTCTGAGAAGTCTGGAAGGAGGATTCCAGTAAGAATCAAAACAAAGCAAGAGACCCATTGCAGAACAACTAATAACAGTAGCGAAGATATTCACTATGATAGAATACTATGTTCAAGACTTTCTTCCAGGTTAGGTATGGCAGAAATTAGGAACCTTGGTTTCCCATCTATAAAATGAGCATTTCCGTTGATGGAGGAAGAGGGAACTGGAAGGGAGGGGGACTTGAAAATCTGTTAGATTTCAGAAAGATCTAATGGGCAAATATGGACCTTGTCAGATGATTTTCAAATGTATCAATAAAGACCTTGATTCTTCTGATTCCTTGTTTTACTCCTATAAATTAAGAATACTTTTGGAGGAATTGGTGGGTTAACATAAAGCAAGGAGAAAATAAGCTTCAAAAGATGTTTGTATAGGATTATAGAGATTGTAGAGACAGCAAGAAATTAGATGTTATAAGTGATTATGGAATTTGTTTCCATTAATTCTGCAAATAGAAGATTTAAGATTATTTCCATAAGAAAACTTTTCTTGTTTGTAAATAGGATTTGTTTTTAAATTTAATATTCATTGACTAAAGTTACTCTTCCTTTTACATTCCACTCAGAGCTCACAAATAACCCGTTCAGTAAAACTGCACATTTCTTGGACTTCTTACAAGTTGCACAAGAAGCTGTCACCCTTAAGAGTTAAGTTTTCTATCATACACAGTGGATTGTTCCATGCCTAATGTGTAGAGCATCACGGGAATTGTCTTGAGGTATGTGCCTTGGCTAGGGGGACTGGAGTGTATCATCTGACAGCATCAAGGTCAAAATGACACTATACATTCAACTTCCTACAAGGATGGTGAAAATGCTCCTTTTTATGATGGAAAACAAATTGTCAAAACCACAATATGAACTTGTTCATGTCACTAGTATTTGTACTTGAAGCCTTAAGTGGAACATTTCAGCCTTCTATAATAAAATAACTCAATAGACTTTACTTTTTGTTGCTTTTTTAAGCTTTCTTTAAAAGTTAAAAATTAAAAGGTGGAATAGGATGGAAAACCACTCTATTGTTTAAGCATACAGTAAGCACAATAATACATGCTTTCACTGGAACAATGTCAGCTATTTATGTAAGGAAATGATGTGCTGAAGTGCTGTGTGTGTGTTTAGAATTGAGATGTGAACAAGTGAACAAGTTACCCTATTAGTTATGGAAATACACCAAGAAGTCTGGGCTAATAACATAAATCAGTAAACTACATGAGAAACTAGGCTGTGCATCGTCCTCTGTGATTTAAACACAAGGGCTTGTCCCTGCATTTGCAGTAATGCTAATGATCTAGTCAAGTATTTGAGTCGAAGACATCAGACCTAGCTGAAACAATTTATGGGTTGTACTCCAGCTACATCTGACCTTTTGTAGCTTGTCTGCGTGCTCTTTATGTAATCATCAGAACAGCATGTTGTTTAAATATGCCTCACAGATAGGAAGCATGTTTGTGTTCCTATTAGTTTTATTTGGGGAAAAAAATATATTCCCAGTGGATAAATAATATCATATACTTCAAGTACAGGATACTATGGTTTTCTGTCTTGGATGAGAATGCTAGTGCAAGCTTTTTCTGTGCTAAAGTTTTTTTTTTTTTTTGAGTGTGAGTTTGAACATGTGTTTGAAGAATTTACAGATGCAGTTACAGTACAACACTTGAGCTGGCAGGGGCTGCTTTCAGTGCCTTCGGTGTCTCACTAACACAATACTTTGCTCCTTCCATGATCAATGGGAACTGTTCTAAGGATGTAATAAATTACTGTAGCTTATTCTGCAACAGTCAGTTTTGTGATGTGTTCCAATTGTAGACAAACAGCTTTTATACATGCCAGAAATCAATCTCTTCTGAAGCACAGATCATACAGACAACTGACCTGAGCTGTCTGTATCTCAACATACGAATTAAACTACCTTACATCAATATATGGATATCAATATATGTTCATTCTTTTCCTGAGGAAGCATTTAAATTTAAAATATTTTCTCCATAATTTGAGAGAATATGGATGGAACTTAACAATAAATAAATAAATAAATCTATCCTAGTTTGTGTTAATAGCTGAAGAAAAGGGAAGGGAACAAAGTGAAGAGCAGTATCCCTGATTTTTGAAAAAGGTTATAGTATTTTACATTACCTTTTTTTCTTTTTTCTTTTTTTTTTTTTTCTTTTTTTTAATTATTTTAAATTGATTGATTTTAAGATGTTTTGTTGTTTGTTTGTGTTAATAGAAATAAAATAGATACTAGGTTTTCCTTTTTCTGAGGAAAGTAGTGATACTCCCCTCTGGAGCTGATCGGGACATTAGACCTGTTCAGTATCACAGGGACAGGCACAGCAATTTTGCACTATAATAAAATAAGTGATTCACTAATGCTATGTATCCAAGAGTATCAGATCACCTTCCTTTATTTTTGTCACATAATTTTTAAAGGCTAGAGAAAATTCATAATTCTGACTGATCTGTCCTTGTGCAAGGCAAGCTAGAAATTCTTAATACAGATAGTAGTATAGTTTATTTTTTCTTGGTCATTCCTGTCAATTGGATAATTAAGTTAGACAAGCTGAATGATGCAGACTGTTAGACAATCTCTTCTATCACTAACTTCCTGAGAGCCATTTGAACTAAACTTTGAGCCTGCAAATCCAGTTCTTTAGCAGAGCCCTGTTAAAGTGATTTAAGGATGCTTTTGTATCTCTGTAGTAACTAATTGTGCAGTGAAAGCAATGTTTTGCCATATATTGCTACAATAATGAAATATTATCCATGGAAATTTATTACTTGGATTACTAAAGATTGATGTTTTTTGCCTTTCTGTTAATACACTTACATTTTTCTATGCTGCCTCTTACACTATATTTTTAGATATGTTATCAATGAAGCAAATATACATAGAATAAAAATAACATGCAGGCATACATTTGTATTCTTGCTATATTTGATGGCATGTACTCATGAAGTCTGGTTTGTATTTAAAACATGATTTCACACTTTACAGAGGCTTACATTTTAGGAAAAAAGTACCAGTTTGCATGGAATATCAAGAAGTACCCAACCATAGAAAGAGCTTATTTACCCAGAAATAGTTTTAAACACTCCTTGGGTGATCAATCTCATGATGAGGAAACCCAAAGCATTATTTGCTCGAAAACAGCAATTCCTCCTTTGCAATGGAATATCCATTCTCCTTTATCTTCTAAGGAATGGAGTTGCATAATAGAAAGATTATGCTCGCTTTGTTCAGATCTGGAGCAAAGAGAAATCAGAGGAACTGTGATTTTTTTTTTATTTTTATTTTTTCCCTGAGACTAGGTTGTCTGCAGCTCATTATAAAGTTTGTCTAAATAGGCAATGTTGCAAAAATGGTGTGCTTTGGAATTCACGAATTCCTGGAACTTCTATTGAATTTCATATTTACCAAAGACTTTATCAGATAACAACTTTCCTTTTCCCATGTATAGGCTCTCTATAAATTGTAGAATTTTACAGTTTTACAGAATACATTTGTTTGTGGGAATGTTTCATTAATCTTCATTCTGATGCACATTTCTGTTTCAACATTGAATATAGTTTATCACTTTTCTTCTCTCTAATTTGCTTGTCTCAGCTTTCATGATCTAGGATGTTCTTTTTCCCATCGCTTTATTTTAACAGTGCCCATAGCTAGAAATGTTCTTTGACATCTGTTAGACCACAGAATAATAGCTTTAGGCAAGCTGGAATTCCCACTACTGGAGACTCAATCTAAAACAAGAAGAGGCAAAACACCAGCATGTATATGGAGAGAAGCCTCTATCGGCAAGGTCTTGACTTGAGAACTTTGAAAATCCTTTTGAACTGTGACTTTTTTGGTTGACTTTTTGAAAAATTACCTTAGTCAATGAAGCAGGGTTGTAGTAAACATAGATAGCTTGAGTTTTTGCCTAGTGTGTCTCTGTCCTTAGATTTCTATCTGCCAGTGAGGATTGGAATATACAATGTTTGGCTTGCCTGTAGTGTACAGGGCATGAAATAAAGAAGCTTATCATGGGGGGGGGGGGAAAAAAAAAAAAAAAAAAACACAACTTAATCCCCAGCCAAAAATCTTCCGTTCTGTTATTTAGTATGTGCCTGAGAGTAACATGAAGGTTTTTTTTCTTTCTCTAGTCAAACTGACATTTCAAAAAAAAAAAAAAAAAAAAAGTGGGTCTGCTCCTGTACCTGCAAAAGTTAACTAGAGTTTTTTGTCACTCACTGAAGTGAGTGAAAGCAAGCTGAGATTTAAGAGAAAAAATGTGAAATCCTGGAATGAACTTCAGCTCTGATGAATAAAGTGTTTACTTAAAATTTAGTTCTTCTTAATGGGAGACTTATCCTTTTTATTTATTTTTTTTTAAACAATGACCACTTGTTCCTAATCAGATAGTAAATGCCTATATTAACCCAGGAATTGTCCAAACTTAAAGAAGTAGATTTTGATTGTGATAGCTACAGTGGTATTTAACTTCTAGCAAAAATTCAAAGCTAGAAGTAGTATGCTTAAGACTAATTACACTTTTATTGATTAATCTTTAAAATTATTATAGTTTTTCAATAAACTGCTTATTTACTAAAGCAGCTACAATACTATTAAGCTTTTTTTATAATGTTAATAGCACAAGTGATATGTCTTAGAGCTAAGGAAAGCTAATTGAAGATTACTATTTGAAAATATGAATTCAGAATCCAAACAGCTGGATGGCTCAGTCATGGTATTATATCTCCAGCTTTGAATATTTTCAAGGATTCACTAGAACACTTTTGTCTGCAGAAATGCTTCAGGAAGAGCTAGTCTTTAGGAACTCCTGTATTTATTTTAAATACAGTGTGTTGATGCAATGACTCAGCGGGTATTCATGACTAGATATTCATTATTTGCTTCTTTTCAAAGTTCCAGACATTAAGATATGCAGCTAAGAGCTATGCCATGTGACTAATCACTTGTATCAAGACTAAATAAAAAATAAACTATTGTAATACAAGTAAAATACTTAAGTAACCAAGAAACAAATATTTATCCAAATAATTTGGTGAACTTAAAGTTTAAAACAATTAACGGAAACAACATGCACATAGCCTAAAATTTGTCAATTTTTTAGTGGTCACTGGGAGTTTGATTATTCTAGAAAACATGTTGTCTTAGGGAGGTATTTATATAACTTCGAAACTCAGAGTCAAATATGTCTAAGAACAAAGTAATGACCAGTTCTCGCAAACTTTGATTAATGTCTAATTATGTAGAAACTCAGTTAAGCCATCATTAATCCTAAACTTAGTTATACTGACATCAAGGGACTGAAGAAGTGGGAAAAAAAGGGTCTCATTATAATAGATTCTGTCTACATGCAGCTTTTTAAACTGCAGCAGAACATTACAATTCATACAACCTCAAGGTCATTGAAAATGACACTAATTTTCAAATGAATTACAGGGGAAAAGTTTGGTTATATGCATAATATAACCAAATATAATTCTCTTATCTATTCAGACTAGAAGTTAAAAATGCCTTATGTGTGAGTAATCTATTCAACTTTATTCATTAAGTGTGGAAAGTCCACTTCAACTTGCAGATGACACCATGCTAGTAGGGGCAGCAGAAGGCCAGGATTAGAATTTAAAATCCTTACCAAGTAGGGCGCAGGTCAGTGAAGATGAGTTTGGAGGTCTACACCTAGGTAGGGATATGCAGCTGAAGAAGGAATGACTACTAATCAGCACATTATGAGCAGGAGCATCACTGTAAAGCCCAGGGAGATTGTTTAGTTTGTAAAGGACTCTAAGGGTCATGTAATGCTGTGGGTCTGTTGTGGGAAATGGTGTTTAAAACTGCATATTTTACTTCAATAATAATATGGACCAGTTGAAGATAGTCTAGATAAGATAGTTTAAAGATAATTAGAAGTAGAAAAATATGACTGCTGTAGAAATACTGAATTTGTTAATCTAGAGAACTAACAGGAAACCCAATTGTTTACATATGTGAACTGTGACCAAACAAAGTAAAGGAATAAACTGTTTTGTGTCCAAAGACAAGAAGTGATGGATTGAATCTGCTTGGAAGAGTGAGTTTAGCTGTTGTGGAAAAAGCTTTTAAAGATGAAGATGATTATGTGTGGGAAAATACTGTAGAGGGAGTTCACAAAATCACTATTTCTCTTCTCAGTTTTTCTGTTGTATTTATTCACATTTTAAAGGCAAGTAGAGATGATAATGACAATAAAACCAGATAACTAACTTGCTAACAATTATTGAAATAGTTTAAAGAAAGATAACTAAGATGATTTGGAGAAAGGTCGGTCAACCATGTTCCTTGAAAATAGCACCCTGGGGCCACTTTTGGATTTTACAGTTTGCTGTGAGGATTGTTTATTCTCTGTAAATAAAAGACTGAATCTTAGAATAAAGACTATCTGTTGACTTTAACAAATTTTTAGGGAATTCAGATGACATCTGCCATGATCAGGAAGACTTTAACTTACTGGTAGATATGGAGCTTCTGGAGATACCAAATATACAAGCACACATACCTGTAAGAAGGTTATGTAAGGGACATTTACTACCTCAAGCAAAGATGACCTCATAACTTTTTTTTTTTTTTTATAACAGTCATTCCATAGATATCTACAGTTTGGCTTTAAGACTTAGATTCACATCCTTTGTAGAACATCCTCCTGCACTTCTGTGCATTTTTTTTCCAAGTTTGGCCTATCATGTCACTTCAGGAACAAGTCAAGGAATGGTGGCCAAAGTCCACCCTTCTCTACTCCTGTGCAGGGTAGCAGAACTGATGGGTCATGTAACAAAATGTACATAATTAAGATTAGAAAGAACAAACTAATTCTCTCCAATAGAGACAAATGTTTTTCCTATGGACTAATGGAATTTCACATTTCTTCTATATATAAACTGCATGTTAAAAGCATTGTCCAGTTTTAAATTATGGAATACAGCTCCCTCATCTGTCCAACTTGTGCATTAAAATATGTCAAAGGCCAAATAAGTTCATTCAGTGATGCATTTTATCTTCTATTCAAAGTTTTTGTCTGCTTAAAGACCCATTTCTGGCATACACTGGTAGAGTAACTTAATTATTTTCTGATTGAGTTTCCTGATATTTTCTGCAAGAGTTTCATAAAGATATGGTTAAGATGCTCATTACAGAAAGAAAATGAGACTGAGGTGAAAAAGCCTTTGTGTTTCAGTTTTAAAAACCATGAGACATTGAAAACTTGCCCTGTTTTGTGTAATTCCTTCTAACTGCAACTTTTTCTTATTTGCTTCTGAGTGCTACCTGTTTGAACTGGTGGAGACTGGGAGCCTTGTCTCTCTGTAGAGGAGTTCTAATATTAATATTTCCAGCACCATCAATGTAATATTGCTTAGTCCTTTCTCTCAATATTCAAATATCAAAAATGTTCAGCAATCATGCTAAGAGGTGCCTACTATGATGATGATGTTCTGATTTCTGACTGGACTTCACGCTGCAAAATCATCTCATGGATCAGCAAGTCATTTTGCTGTCTTCTGTGTTACAACTCCAAAATTTATGATTTTTAATTGGAAACTGAAATGACTTCACTATGACCCTTTTACTGGATTCTAAGAATGTCTATTTCCAGCCATTAATCTTTCTGTTTTATACAATTATCATATATTCACTACTACGTTCTATTTTACAATGTTCTTTTCTTTCACTGAGATCTTTCTGACTGTCAAAATTAACACTATCGTTTCAGTTTGTCAGTGTTGCATACCCATCTCACTTGCTGAGGGTGGGTGTTCTTTGGCTTGTTTTCCTGAAAAAAATACTTCCCTGAAAAATTTCAGTGATATACCACCCAAGAAAACCAAACCATCAGGGAATCTGTAGTTAGTATCATGCTAAAGCACGTTGAATGCAAACTTAATTTCTTTATTCAGCATTGACATTTAGAGGGTAAAAAATTTACCTTGTATGTTGTATTATAACAATATCACAAATGAATGAAAAGTAAATGAGACATTCTGATAGAAGAGTTTGAACTTAAATAATGAACGCTACCAATTATATGAACTGCTTGCATTGTTTGTTTTTAAATCTATGTTACAGTTGTCTTCCTATCTAGTTGAAGTAGTACATGAGAGATAATGAGATATATTGATATGCTACAGAATGACATTTGGATGACCTTGCATTCCCAAAACTGTTTACTCAGTTATCATCAATGCTGTGATTTTGAGTGCTGGCCATTACTTGTCATTGCTGCTGTAAACATTCTTGCAACTTAACTATGACTTAAATGTTGACTGTCAGTTTGGCCCCTTTGTATTTCACCTGTGGGCAAATCAAAAAGAAGTACCGGACTTTTTCTTTGCTTATACTGTTAAAGAGACAAAACATCAACTGACCATACATCTAGGGTGTGACAAATGGTGACAATAATAGAAAGAATCTTCTTACCCTCTGACTCACTGATGGAAAAATGGCCTTTCGAAAGGCCTGGAACAGGGACGTGAAGTTAAGAACAGATGCCTAAATATGAAGCTACACAGCTGTATACAGTGATCAATATACTATGCTGATTGGTGTTAATGTTTAACAGACTTCCTTTAATTGGTAAACATGAGACTCACCTTGAACTAATGGCTCTAGGCTTTACTGTCTCATATCCTAAAAATTCAGAGAACTCCATACTTTATTTTCACTTTTTCTTTCATTAAAGTGAAAGTTAGGTAGGGATGTAATGGCAAAAAAAAAATAATAAAATAAAAATCTGATATTGTACTTGGGGCTAACTTTGTGGCAAACATTTCTTTTTGTCTTGTTCTGTCTTCACTCTTCCTCCACCCCAAAATAGTATCAAGATAACAGAAGATCTCAGAATTTAAGTATTGATATGCTGTGACAAGTTGTTTGGATACTCCAAAACCCAAATTTAGGAAAGCTGTTTGTTTCCTAGCCATTAGAAATTATATATATATATACACATATATATATCCAGTACATCTGGAAAATGATAGATGAAATTCAGAAAGTTACCTTGTGTCCTGTCACGTTAAACTATAACAATGAATTCAATTTATTTTCCAGAGCTTTAGGAGTTCGGCATCATTACCATTTCCAAGTGTAAAAGTTCAAAAAGCCTTTCACATAACATAGGATATAACATTAGGTTATCTGGGAAACACACTAATGATGTGCTAACATTTTGTGTTTCAGCCATTTGTACAGTAAGTCCTAACAGCACCAGTTTCCTGCATGTAATGCTAGCCTGAATGTGATTGATTATTCTAATTATATTGGACAAGGAATTTTTTCATGACATTTAACTAAAGTGAAATGTTGGTGTGTGCCTTTAAATAATAAGTTTAAATAGAGTTTGCTGAACCAGCTTTTGGAAAAGCTTTTAAAAGCTATCATTGACCAGCAAGAAACAAAAGGTATTGGGAAACAGTCAGTTGATCCATTTTTAGTGCTTTCGTAATGGTGTCTGAATTTTATTATTTTATATTTTCATCCTGTTCCTTTAAATCCTAGTTACATGGTAAATGTTCACGCTCTAGTTTGCATAAAACAAAGCTCAGTTTCAATCTTTTAGCCAATTGCAACATCTGCCCTACAAGGTTTTTTCCCATTTATATACCGCCTTCCCTGAAGATATAAGTATGGTCTTTTGTAATAAACACATTTAAAATATCTCCTTACAGAGAAGATTCCATGAAGGGATTAACATGTGACATTATGAGACTTGCTAAAAATGTGTGATTTACCTTAACATGAGAAATGAAGCTCACCATGACTTTAACATCAGCCTAGCACAAACAGGAGTTGCAGAGTGTAAATAAGAGCAGAATGTGGATCCTAATCTCTTCATAGTAATCTGTTTTAAAACTAAAATTGTATGAGATTCTGTCTAATGTAATGAGAGGCATACTTCTGAGCAATATTCCCGTGAGCCAATAGCAGGGAAAGCAAAGTCAAGCCACTCTGTCTGACAGTATATCAAGGGGATATCCTGTCTTTTCAGCAGTTCCTTTGAGATACTTATCACAGAAGTAAAATATGCGAAAGTAAGCTTGTAAAAAGGACTGGATCTTTTGATTTTAAAATCAAACATTTTTTTGTTACTGGGGTCTGTTATTGTATGATAGGACAAATGTTAAGAAGCTCTTCTGATCCATCTTTCTGATTAGAAGTATGACACTTGTCTCTTTTATTGGTTTGGGTGAACACGTATCACTGTTCTATATCTGATTTTAAGAGGATCCTTGGCCATGGTCAACCTTCTTGGTACAACCAAAATACCACTTAAGCATCTGTGACCTGTTCGGCCAGTTACAGAGCATAAGCAGGATACTATGGTGATGTATCTTCTGTAGGAAGCTGATGGGTATTTTGTAAGCTTGGATAAAAAGCTATTAGAACAATGAATAAAAATGAATGAAATAATAGTCTGTTTGGGGGGAAGTGTAATTTCGGAGCTGTAAGGGGCAATTGGCATGCTATTTAGAGCACCCAAAGCAGTGACAAATAAAAAGTTATTTTTTCTTTTATGTTTATTCTGCTTCTCCATGCACTTTGTTTCTGTATTCACTCTGAGTATATTTGATAGAGAGTCTAAAGTTAGAAATGCATCTCACCAAAAAGCAAGCTTTGATACCCAGTTAGAGATGCCATCACTGATGTCATGCTCTGAAGCAGTGACTGGCGATTGCATATTCACTGATCACAAAGCCACACGTGAAATAAAACCATTCTGAGGTCCAGGGCTTAGGAGGATGTGTATTTTTTTTTTTTTGTCACCAATAAACTTAATGAATTCTAAATTAAATTCCCGTGGCATGGATCTGTTCTAAATTCAAGATGGCACTAGAGAAGCTAATACTCAAATAGGTTATTAAAATCATGGTCTCTCTATTTTTTGTACATAGGTATGTTATGATCATACCTAAGCAAAAAAATCAATCCCTATCACTGGGGTGAATATTTGTATCACAGACATGATAAAATCATCTAGACCAAGTTTTAAGAGTGGCTGCTGAAAGCCCGCTGCAAACACTAGCTCTGACTCCACTTTGCCTTTGATACCTGCTCTAAGTAATACTTTTATCATCCTATAAAGATTTCTCAGGAAAGGACCTATTGGAAATCATGAGAATTAAATTAATATTTCACTGATTCCTTAGAGTTTTATGTATTAATGGGGTGATCATGTAGCTCAGGAGGAAAAGGAAAATTGGAACATTCACTTCTAGTTCACTGGTTTACACCTAGTCAGGATAATAGTAACACATTTTTTGTGATCTCATGTTAACTAGATGGTCTATATGAAGTAGTTAAAGGTTCCTACAAATCCATTTCATCCAGCTCTGCAAATGTACTGTAAGGGTTTGAACTCACTGTCTTTTTCATAAGCATTGTAATTTATTTCTAAAGGAAACAGGTCAATGACATCTTAAAGATATTGATGCATAATAAAATGAAGTGCCTATGGTGCCTCAAATTGTCTGGACAGCCAGCTTGTGTTATATATTTTTTAAAAACAATCTCTTACCTTTAACATAACAAATTAGTAGAGTTGCATGCTTTCTAATGATGAAGGGAGACAAGCTAGGATATTGTTTCTTACACAGCTGAGAACATTTTGGTTACAGCAGCTCAAATTGCTGAAACTGATCCTGATGGCAAGGATACTTGATTATCTAAATTTTATTGTATTGTATCTTAAGGAGTGTCTGAGTTTAAGAAAATTTTGGATGGATAAGCCATCCTAAAAATCTAACAGTGGAAGCACATGCTGTTGAACTTCAGTGTTTGTGTTTAATCAAATTGGAACTAAGTAGATTTAGGGATGTATTTTAAAATTGACAGCAAATGCTGGTACTTAAAGTAAGACAATCTACTATTGCCTTTCAGTGGAAATTAGGCATCTAATTTCCATCTCAAGATATCCGTCACAATTATGTTTATAAAAAATATCACGACTGAGTACATGAGAACTTCTTGAACAATGTTGGTACAGAGGATGACATTAATACTGCATTGGTAATATCCATTTTTGTTTTTTGTGCCTCCTGATAAGCAGAGCTAGTCAGAGGCCGGTCCAAAAATGCATAAATAAAATACAGAAATTGCTCAGAGTATCAGTTTTCCTAGATGCCAGGTTTTGACATGGTATTATCACTCTTCCTACCAACAGGTCTTGTCATGGCCTGGAAAACCTTTTAAATATCAGCCAGGGTCAGCGGCTTATTCTTTTTCAGACAGCGCAATGTTTCAGTCTTAACATGTAAAAAAGTTGTTCAGTAAAAGCTACGATTCCTCCCATGAGCTAACACTACTATGATGAAGTAACATATAGCAATAAACTCAGATTTTGAATATTTCTCTATGGGTTTGTCGCTGATAGGAACCATCAATTTAAATGAGACAATGAATTAAAATATAATCTTTTCATGCCTCTGACAAGGAGTCTT
Source organism: Aythya marila (assembly GCF_965140915.1). Lineage (NCBI taxonomy): Eukaryota > Metazoa > Chordata > Aves > Anseriformes > Anatidae > Aythya > Aythya marila. The sequence goes on along the minus strand of NC_139047.1, from coordinate 21,724,007 downwards.
TCCACAATGCATTAAGAACACAATGTGGGATTTCCATTTATCTGTGAGAATCCAGCTGAGCATAGGAATCTCTCAATCATATTGCTCAAAAGTTATCTTCCAACTTCATCAAAATAAAGCACGTTCTATTTTTAACACGATTTATACATAAAATGTTGCATGAATTACCTAATGCTAATTACAATAGTTCTATCACAGTTTGGCCAGTTACAAGCCTGCAAAACCCTATGCATTTATTAGCTCATAGAACTGAAATACATCCTGTGATGTTCTCCTTAGCTGGCTATATCAGTACAACTCTTTATGTTGTCCAAAAGGGAGTGAAAAGCACCAAGTTGCCCCCGTGGACAGGCAGGTCAGGCTAGAGCTGTGCTGGCTGCCGGGGGGGAGCTCTCTCAGGGCTCATAGGTTGCTAAGGGAACTGGATCTGGTGTTTGTATATACTGGAAGCAGCTGCCTCCCTTGCAGGCCCTGCATGTGCTGCATAGTGCTGCTGGCGGCGGGAGGCAAGTGCTGACCTCACCCGAAGCAGGTTTGGTCTGTGTGGCTTCTGCGGCATACCTTGCTCCCTTGTGTCTTTGGCATGTGATTTTTGGGACAGGAGACTAGTTCTCGTGAATATACATGTATGATACCTGCAAGATACCAAGTCCTTATTGAAAGAAATAGAAGGCAGTGTGAAACAGGTCACTTTCTGGGTCTATATTTTTGTATACCAGAAGCATGGGGCTAGTAGTTTATAAGCCTTGAAGTCAGAACAGCTTATACTTTAAGCACATACTCTTCAGGTGTTATTACTGGTACAGTTTAGTGTTTGGTTTTAACAGCATCAGTGTACAATTCCCTTATCCTGTAGATGTATGAGGACACTGTCTTTAATTCAGCTCTTTTTACCATACCATTCACATTACAAATCAACAGCTGAATAGTCAGTAAACCACAAAACAAACAAGATTCTATGTTCATAAAGGATGAGTATTCAGCTAACTTACACTAGTACAGGCCCCATAGAACTGTTTTTGAAGGCAGTGTTGAGTATGGTCATCAGAGTTATGTGCCCTGTCACACCTGTATCCATTGCTGGAATGCCCTTTTAAGAAAATTTGAATAGATAAAAATACGATCACAAGGAGCAAACCAATATACAGCAAATTACTTCTCAGTCAAGCCAGTCTTATCATGTAATAATATTTGTAAATAAACAAAAGTATTGCAGTTAACTCAATAGCCTTTAGGGGGCTGACAGTGATACCCACTTTGAGCAATCAGGCTGAAAATTTATGGAATATGTGCACAATATTGATCAGTTTTGCCAGAGACCATGTGACCTTCACATATTTTCACCTTCACTGTATGAAGCACCAGACAATATGATTGATTTTGACCAATTTTAAGACCTTGAGACAGCAATAGGAAAGTCTGAAGGTGATACCAAAAGAAATAGATCATGAATGCTTATTTAAATAAAAGCCTTTCAACTTGACAGTACATGGAAGTCCAACTATAACTTTTTTATTCTCATTTTCCAAAGAAAAGCTATTGACCCAAGCTAAAATTACATTAAAGTTTCCTACTAGGATTTCATTACAGTTACTTATGGTGAAGAATGGTAGTGTACTACTAGAAAAGGATACAGAAAGATAGCGTACCACTCTACTGAAGTACTGATCAGGCTATTAAAATGCTTGAGACCTTACAAATGAGAGAGAGAGCAATGAGATAATGTAGCCAAACTTTCACTGAAAAATCCTAACTGTTGTGAATAACCCGTTGATCCAGCCTCCTTGCAAATGAAATCAATTCTAGCTAGCTGAGATTGTGATAAAGATGCACAAATGCATCATATTGAACGGTCTCTCAAGTAGAGGAATCAAAACCATGAAACTCAAAATTAGCAAGCCACCAGAGGAAAAGTTATCCTTCAGATGTACCTGGCTCCTTTTTTTTCTCTCAGTTCTTCTTACTGTTACTGAGATTGCTGTTTTCCCTGAACCTGGCTGATTGACCCATTTTTTGTTTGCACAGAAGCTGTAGGTTTTTAATAGTACTTGACTTGTATCTACTCGCCTTCAAAAAATTAAATTAAAATATGATAGATTTTAAAAATGAGAATGCTCAAAGTAGTCTGATGATACTCATTCTACTTGTATCATCAACCAGCTCTTACCATATTTGTGATATACCTCCTACAGTGACTTTCTAAAGATAAAAGATGAATGAATACCTGAAGTAGCCATTGTCACAAATTTTTGTTTGTTTCAGTTAAGTCCTTAAACTTCAAGAACTGTTTAGTAGGTTTGTTTTGTTTTGTTTTGTTTTGTGACGCTAGTGGTGCTTAATCCATGAGACTGGAAGCAATCAGCCAGTCATGTCAGAAAGTGGATGGAATCAACAGGCTTGTCATTTTAGTCTCCTAAGAGACTATCTTTTCCTATAAATAGAGTGTAATATTTACGGTATTTTTAGTAATTTCAGTCTTTTCCATGACTACAGAAAAAAAAACAGTGAACTGTCAATCAGAAGAAAAAGCTCTATTACTATTGGTATTCAATGTTTTTAAAATTTTCCCTTCATTATGCATTCTGTTTTTAATTACTATAATTTGCCCTGTTTTTTCTTTTATTTTTTCAAATGACCTTTTAAAATTTGTTGACTATGTTCTTGATAATGAAAACTTCAGTTTAAATTTAAAACAGAACAAAAAATAAAAATAATAAAAAACAAAACAAAAATACAGTACAGAAGTTCACCAATACTTTTACAGCACTGTTCATTATTTAGCAAAGAACATAACTCTCACAGAAAATCTACTGAGCACATCCTAAGAAAGAGACTAGTGCAGGGTATACATTACAGTAAAGTTTTACATTAATAATACCTTACTTCTGATACCTTTGGTTAAAAAAAAAAGTTACCACTATGATCTGCAATATTGTAAATTATTAAAACTTAACAAGTACCATAGTAAAGGAAGTAAGTTCACATCATCAGCCGTTATTCTTTGGTTTTAATCACATGTGAAATTCATTACCCTGTGAAGGGAAAACACAAAGCTCGCTTCAGTGGCATAGAACTCAGATAGAACTTAATCAGTACATTAGTGTTGGTTTCTTTGGACTATTACTCTCCATCATTGTGAATTTGGAATAATTTTCTAATTCACGGTATTCAGTAGTTCCCAGGGGGTGGATTATCCCAATGAGTTCTAGTGCAAAAAGCTAAATTCTTGCCCTAAAAGCTGTCAATAGTGTGATTTAGACCAAGGAGAAACCCCAGTAATGAAATACATATTTTGTTTTTCTGCTGTTTTTGAACCCCATTTCTGTATTAATTATTAATTAGCACTTAAAAGTAGAGACAGCAGTACTAAGTGGATACAGTTATATTTAGATCACAGCTGCCAGTAACCAAATTTGAAGTGGGTGTCTGGTTTCATATTTTTGTAGGATAAAATGCTGCACTCACAGGAGGCAAAAAAAAAAGTTCTCATCCTGAAATATTAAAGCAGAAAACTAGTACAGTGAGTGTCTGCAGAAAATAGCAGGCAAAGGAATCCCTCTTCACCTCTGAGAGAGATGATGGGAAGGAAGGGGAGCACTTAACCCTCTTATGGGAAAAGGGGAAACAAGGAAAAAAAAAAAAATACTTTCCAGTGCTCTTGGGGAGAGAAAAGAAGCGTCATTATGAGCAAGAATAGCAAGGGATTCCCTCCCTCTGCAGAGAGAAGACAGAAGGGGAAGGGAATTCCCTCTCTCCATTGGGAAAGAACAGAAGGGAAGGGAAGTCCCTTTGTTGCATTTATACTTTGCGCTCTAATTAGTCTTGAAGGTTTTGCACTTCTGTTAACATCAAAGCAATTGTGTATATCAGGCAAAACCTGCTTTCCTTGAGCTGTGGGAAGTCAGTCTTGAAATTCTGATGGAATTTAGGGATTTAGATCATTATTGTCATGTGGCCAGATGTGGCTTATAACTTTTAAATGCAATCTACAAGGGGTCTTGGTTGCTTTAGCCTTGGGCTTCTAGAGATTTCTATTACTGCTTGAGATTTGCTTTTCTATGATTTAATTGTCACTTCAGTTAAAGGGCAAGCAGCAGAGGTGCCAGTAGAGCAGCGAAAGAGAGCCAGGAGCAACATATGGGACTGAAATTCCTTATAAAGTAAGGATCACATGAACGCAGTTGCCTGCAGGGGGAAGGTTGCATAAACAAATATTTAACAAAGGAAAACAGTGAGGTCTTTGCAATAATCATACAAAGATCTAAAAATAGATAATGAAGACATATAAAGCATACAATTTCCCTGGCATGCTACAGTCCATGCGCACATGCTTTAAATAGCATGTAGGGTTATGCCTCTGCAGAGAAGATGTTTTGAGTTATGCAGTTGTAGTGTAGGATGAAAAGGGGGCAGTGCTGGGTACTGTAATCCTTCTAGAAATCCACTTGGCTTCTCTATTGTTAAAAGAGATCTTGTTAAAAGATCTAATTTTCTGAATGGTTTATCTACTGGAAAGAGTGGCAATGGATCCGGTGCAGTTGTGATCATGTCACAAGGGGAAGGTTACAATGTTCAAAGACTGTTTTATACATATTTCATTGGTTAAAAGGTTGGATTTCTTATCCTGAAGGAACATCAGGACTCTATTATTTCTGTTGCCTTTATCTCCTTACTTTATGTGCTAAGGTAATGCTAATTAATGCTTGGATGGAAAAATCACCTAGTGTATCACCACAGATAGCAAAGAAAACTTGTATTGGCAATTTTTCAATTTTGTGCCCAATTTTGATGTTAGTGGCTGTGGCATCCACATACTTAATTGCTTTGGGACTCGATATAGTTAGCTGGGGATCCAATCAATTTCATGAGTATATAATTTGCTGCACAATTCCCAGAAGATACAGCTTATTTCCACCTGCAGTGAACTATATCTTAAATAACACTCAGCATAGGCAGAACAAAGTTTGCTTTACTCAGCTGCCTGTAACTAGGTTGTGGTCCTAGCAAACCTTAAAAAAGGACAGTGGGGAATGGAGATAAGAGGTTTTTTGAAAACACAAATTTCCAGTGTATGTAGATATGAGTAGTGTATATATTTTTACCTATTTTAACTTATACAGTCAGTGTTTGAAGCAGTGCGGGGAAATCCCTGCTCATGCTGCCATTCTTCAAAGTGAAGACTTCAGGTAAGAATGCCAAATATATCACCCTTTGACAATCTGTCAAATGCAGCTGCTTTTTTATTATTTGGTCTTTGCCTGCAGAGCAACCTCTGTCTGAGAAGCTGTTCCCAGGGTAAATAAGGAAATGCATGAAAAAAATTTGGATGAGACACCAAGACTGATCTTATCTTTTGTGTCACTATGTTTTAAGGCACTGAAGCTGTTGAGAGGAGAATACTTCATAACAAAATTGTAAGATTATTTTTCTCTCCCTGACACATCCCAGAAACAGTCTTTTTCTTTGACTTGGAAATTTGCTGTGTCTTTATACCTGACTTCTGTTCCAGAGTATGACAGACATTTTAGAACAAACCAGATCACTAAAGGAATGCTCTTATTTTGTACCTTATAAAACATAAACTGGAATACATAAAAGAATAAAGAGCTTTCTAGAGTTTCATCAAACATTCATAAGTGCTGCAGTAATTCTCTGAATTAAATTTATTTTTTATGTGGAAGCACACTTCACCACAGTTCTTGTACAAGAAACTAGTGGCTCATTAAAAAGATCATGTCTTACATATTTTAAATAAAACTCTTTCTACTTTCATATTTTCCACATGCCTCAAAAATATACTGAAAATTATTATCTAAAACAGGGAAATTACACTGTTACTGCAGGTTCAGGGAAGAATAGGTGGGAAAGGGAAAGGGAAAATCTTTGTGACCAAAAATAACATCCACTGATGCTGAACTTGGGGATAAATATTCACAGAATGTCTGAACATCTCCAAATGACCCTTGATTAATCATAGTTTAATCATAAATATGACCAGTCAAGAATTCAGGTATTGTGATTTAGGTTAGATAACATTGAGAATGTGGGAGAAATACCTATGATCCTGCTAAGGGAAAATAGGTGATATGAAAAGGAACAGTAATGTGGAAACAGCAAACATAGAAAAAGTCAAAGGAAAAACAGAACAGTTTCAAAGTGAAATGTATGCATCGGAGAAAGGAAAGCAATGACAAGCAGTGAACCAGAGGAACAGCTCTTCTGCCACTTCCTTTATGAAAAATCACTTGCTGTGAAGTCATTGGGATCTGAAAGGTGAAGTTTGCTACACATCGATACTGAAAAGCTGTTTGCAAGGAAACAGTATGGCATGACAGCCTGGAACCAATCTTCTCACGCCCACCCTAAAGTGCTATTTACAAGCAATACAAGCAATTCACCCACTGCAATATGGTTATTTGAATGTAACAGAGGCCATGGGAAATGTGTGTTTTGCCAGAGAGAAGTGACACTGAGGTTGCATTAAATATCTGTAATAGTATATCTAAATAGAAACAAAAGGTCAGCTCTTCAGCTTGGGTAGGTTAGCATGGCCTTCTGAATTGAACAAAGGTAGTCTAGCTAAATTCTGAAGGATCCAGCTTGCCAACTTTGCATTGTTATAATAAGTTAATAGTAACCATCATTGTAAGCAGAGTTCAAATTTTTCATCAGCACGTTGGCATCTCAATTTACTCGATCACATCCCAAGTTTTTGGGAAGTTGGACTAAGATGCAAGACTGATGTTACGCAGGATGAAGAAGGTAAATGTTCTGAGTTCATCAGTGTTAAGATGCATTATGGCAGAGGTAAACTAATTCATGTAATATACAGATGAGAGGGAGAGGACTGCAGAGACAGTATGTGATTATCAAAACTCATCTGTTATTCAGAAAATGCATGTAGTTAACTTACTGTCTAGTAAGTAAAAGCTTCTGGAAATAAAGTTGCATTTTGCATTTCTGAATTTTGATGTACTTAGTTTGCCACAAATTTGTGGCTTACTTCCCAAGGTCCCTGTCGTGGGTTTATTAGTGTTGAAAGAGGGAATTGTCATTCCTGTTTATTAGAAATACTCTCAGTAGCTCTAGCAAAAACCATAAGCTGCTATGCCAGTTATTTCATTTCAATCTCTTTACCCATTTTTAATCATTTAGTCTGTAGTTAAGGAGAGGAAAAAGAAGAGAATTAAATGATGAAAGCACAAAATTAAATATATATATATATATATATATATAAAATAAAAATATTGACTTCACCCTTGCGAGAAAGAAAAGTTTTATATGTATACAAATCTATTTCTGGACAACTAGGGAATATTAATAACACATGGGCAAGTGAGAAGTCTTTGAGACAGTGTACTTCTGCCACTTTTTTTTTTTTTTCTTCCATGTGGTTGAGAGGTCAGATAAACCTGGGCAATATATAAAAATTAGCACTGACAGGTTCTTGAATAGCAGGAGAAATCAAGCAAAGTTTAGTTAGGATATCCTACTGTTACACCTTTATATGCTTTTTACAAAGATCTGTCCTGAGTCCCTTTCCACATGAATTCAAATGTGCTGAAAGCTATCAGATTTCTCCCTCCAATTTTGTATGAGTAACCTTGCCATAGCATGGAGAGCTGATGAGCCAAACAAAGTACAAATGTATCACAGTTTGGAAATTCTTGCTTGACTCTTTGATTTTGAGCCAGTCTACCACAGTATCAGAAAAATACAAATATGCCTCATTTCTAGTTTCTTTTCAACTGATCCTTGTGCTTAGTACATTAAAGCAAAAATTTAGAAAACCTTTCCTGTAGTATGGATGTGTTCCTTGACGCAAACATAGAAATTATTGGCTTGTAAGAATCACTCGGATGCCTTTTAAATACCCAGGCACAAAAATGCTATCATAACATTGCTGCATTATGAAACATACAATTAGGTAATAATCTGCTCGCTTTACATATATTTTTTGTGATGGGGAAACAGTAATCCTCTGGCTGTCTCAGATTTTTTGGTGTCTGTTGTGCTTAATGTTGCATAATGTGGAAAATAAAGGCAAAATATAAAATTTCAGAGAACAGACAAGGTTTACGGTATGTGAGAATAATGTTTCAGTGCCTGTACCTCAAACAAAGAATGCAAGTGAGCTGATATATCTAGGTTGGCAAATGAGGAAAACAGAAAATTAAAACAAGGCCTCATGTATATGTTTCTTAAAAAAGCATGTTTTCTGCTTTGACCCAGGAAATACTGCTTGAGAGTTAGAGGAATAAGATATTTCTTTTCTTTTTAAAGAATATTTCCCTTCTCTCTAGCTCAGATATTTTCAGTCTGTTTTGAATGGGATGGGTGAAGACTGCCAGGGAGGAGCAAGAATTGCCATTGAAGCCTAACTGGAAAGATTAACCCTCATACAGTCCAATTCACGTGGGTTCATGGTGAACTTAAAAACTAAACAAACATACAAAAACCAAACTCTAGAGGGACTGAATTTGTTAGACAGTTTGATAATGCAGTACATAGCAAGTTTTTAGCCATTGGTTCATTTCCTAATTACAGAAAACATCCTTCAAATATACCTTGTAATGCTCTTAAAAAAGTGGGAGCAGTGAATCTAAATGAAAATGTTTCCAACAAATTATAGTTTAGGAAGTATAAATTCTCTGAATTCTGAATCTATTGATGCCAAAGGAAGAATCCATAGATTTTAACAAGGAATTTTAGCCAAAGACTTCTGAAAAAGCATTGTTTATATTCCATTCTTATTAGTGCTCATACTGGCACTAATAATACTGGTGTTGGCATAGATGATAAGTTGTGTGGCAATGTCTTTGACATGAGAGGCAAAGACATGACAGGGAATCTTCCAAATACAAATATTATGATAAATCACTAATTCAGTAACATCAAACAAAACTTGCTACTTTGCCAGGCATGGTATTTTATTTTGAACTGGTTTGCATGCTTGGTTGTTGGGTTTTAATTTGTTTGTTTGTTTTTGTTTTCCAAATGTCTTCCATTTGAACTAAGATGTAGAAAAAGTAGTGAATGTCATAAATAACATCCATATAGGGATGATGTAGCACTTCAGCCAGTAATGAGAAGCAAAAAGTGATTAAGCAAATTACTTTTTAACTTGTATTCACCCTGTTTTCATGGATGAGTGCTTCTATCCCCTTCCACCACATCATTACAATTCAGTATCAGCTATCTTAAACTAATCCCATTCCAGGCATCAATAATGGCAACTGATATCAAGTCCTTCTGGGACTTCAGTTGTGTTCAATTGCTTTGCTATATTGTGTTTTAATAATTGGTTTCTTTCATGCTAAATTCGTCAGTGGCTCTAAATGTGAAAGATCAACAGAAACTGTGTATCTGAGTGAAAGGCTTTTACTGTGGTTCATTCCTGCCCGTAATCACACATTCCCTGTAACACACCCTCACTAGTAAAATCTGAGTAGATAAAATGGCTCCCTGTCTGTTTCCTTCAGACAATCTATTTCATAGCTGAGTTTCTTCATTCTATATATTTTCAGTTTTGGTACTTTGAGCAACCAGAAGTTGATCATAACACAAATTAAGAACAGAATAATCAAATCTCAAGCCAAAGAATAGTTGAAAACTCTTCTGTTCTCCTTGTGCATTCCCGTTAAAGTCAAAGAGACTACACAAGTAGAAGACAGTTTGGAATAGGCTTTGACCCATAACTACTGGTATTATGCAAGGGGGATTTACAATTTCTTATCCACTTTGTATAAGAGCACATAACACTTGCTTCAGTGGAAGATATCTGGTTCATTAAACTGAACAATTAGCCGCAAGAAAATCTATACATTGGATTAGTTAAATCATTTTTTTGGAGATACAGAAGTACTCATTAATTAGTAGCAGGACTAATTTGTGCTTTACTGCAATATCAATCAAGATTAAATCTGTTATATAATTTAATAATTAGGCAGTACAATTATGCTACAGTTAAAAGGGAAACATGTTTTTTCTGTAACTGAACAACATAAATTAAGGAAAATATAGTTATGTTGATTATAACACCACAAGAAATCATTACAGATGATACAACTAGGAATCTATACTGTTGAAAGAGAAGGCATATTTTGCCTGCAATAATTTCCTTGAATTGAAACTGTCTGGAACATTTGAATAGTTGCATCAGCAATTTTCTTTCATATTTTAAATACTTAAAAGTTTATTGTAGCTATTTCTTTTCATTATTCCAAAAATCTTCACCAAATGGTAAACCAGATTTCTTTTAAAAATCAGAATACAGGAAAAACATTATAGCTTTGCATAAACTTAAATAAAAATGCAATAACTAATCTAGTCTGAGATTAAGTGGAAACATCAACAATGGAAATAAGGTGAAAAATTGCAAGAGTTTAGTTCAATTTACATCTGTGACACTTCACCTCACTGATAAGCAAAAACAAATATGGCAATTTTAAACAAAAACATCTTTATTTTCCCAATTTCATAGTTAGAAGTGAAGAAGTGCATCGGTGTCAGTCATGGCAACCCCTGTCACAACAGTGTTCTGACTTTTAAATACCAATCTGAGTTGATTTAAAATGCGCTTTTATACCATTTTTAGCCAAATCCTAATTCAATTTAAAATGATACACACATCTAGAGCAATTTTAATGAAGTGGAGTTAATGTAGCTGTATGTTCAAATCAGAGACATGCTGACTGAAACAGGCCTACAGTTGGATATCATTGGTTCTGGGCTTATATCTCAGAACAAGATGATCAGAACTTAGAGGCTTTGATTGGAAATGATACCTGTTGCTTAAAAGTTTAAAAGGCTTGAAAAGTTTTATTCTAAGTTTTTTCCTGTCATATTAAAAGACCCCTTCTCTAAGTAAATTCAGTCTTTTTTGGATGAAGCTAATCTTTTCATCATCCAAGTGATTAGTCTCCAATTGTGTGCATTTCTTTATCTAACAAAGTCTGTTATGAAACAGTTTTTCCAAGAAATTTGAAAGAAGACATATGAAGAGGTTTGTTCAAGACAGTAATTTCAATCACAATTGCAGTTAATGACTAAGGAATCAAACTTTCTATGTGGAAGCAGTTTTACTGTTATTCCTCTGATCTTCTTGCCTGCCTGCTGGTATGACATCTTTAACACTTTGCATTTAGAATCCTCGTATCTAAAGACCTAGTTAACATGTATTGGGCAGGATTAGCAAGAAAAAAAAGGCAGCCATTAGTTATTTAGGTAGTCACTGACAGTGATTATTTGCCCTTAGGCCAAAGATATTTTTAAGGACCAATTTAAAAAGTTTTAAATTAAAATTGAGAAAAAATAGATATATTAAAAAAAAGCTAAGTTTGCAGTAAAACTGAAAGCAAAACATAAACTATTTCTGACTTTGGACTGAATTTTGGCAAATTTTTAGAAGGTGAATGCATTTTATTTAGACAGCTTCATGGTATGCAATTATGAATTTCACCACTAAAAAGGTAGATTGCAGCAGAAAATATTTCTTTTGACACACACACACAAATCTACTTTTCCACTTTGGAACAGAACTTTGGGGATTTTTTAATATACATATATATTTTTTTGTCTCATTTGTTTTATTGAACATCTCTACCCAGACCATTATTCCTGTTTTGAGTTGACTTATAGCAGCTTTTTTTTTCTTCATTTTTCACCAAAAATAAACACAGATAATGGTTCACACCATTCTTTGCACTCATTCATAATAAAGCCAAGAACAGAACAAGTGCTTGACTCCTGTGAGCTCAACAAATGCTTTCCATTCCTCTATGCATGTCTGAAAAGTAGATAGGGAATGCAAATGAAAGCAAGCTACACCATCTCCTTGTATCTGAGAAAGCTTAGGAAGAGCAGAGAAGGTTTCAAGATAAAAGCTCTCCAAGCTCTCTTTTTACCTCTTTAGCAATTGATTATCAGCCCATTTCTTCCACTGTTACTATGGGTTTCTAGCTTGTGACCTTTACTCCATTTGCTTCAAGGGATTAGCACTTAATTGGAGTCCAGTAGAAGTAGGGTGTTTCTCCAATGTTTCCATAGCTGTGCATACTAAACACTTACTAATGGTGTGTTTATCAAGCAGCTTTTGGTTGTGGCTTCTGCACCCGGGGCAGCCTTCAGAAAGGAGCGATGCTGAGAGCTGCCATTGCTAGCAGCTGTGGAGAAGCCTTTCTCCATAGGATACTTGGAGATTTATTGGAAAAATGCAAGAGGAAGGATCTTGGATTTCAAATATGATTTTGATCCTTGACACTTTATTAGAACTGGAGAAATGGCACACTAAGGTTTGTTCTTCATCAAACCTTATTCTGTTTATTCTTCATCAGCTATTCTGATGAAGAATAGCCCTTTATGTTCTGAGTCTGCAGTCAAATAAACCACTACAATACCTGTAGTCTTTGTAAAATTACATTTATCTCTTCATTTGGATGCTGGGATGCAGAGCCAATTATGCCTCTATATTTAAGTAGCTGTTAACAGTCATAACAATTTCCCTAGAACTCAGAATAGTCATCCTTTACTGCAAATAGAGCGTTATTAGCCACACACTACAATTGAAGTCCTAGGGTAACGCATTAGTTATGCCATCCATATAAATATTTAGCTCTTGAAGGAAGGCTGCTACATTATAAAAGAAGCATTAAATTAAATATTAGTATTAGAATTTCAATAACATGATTAGTAACTCTTAAGATTAATGGGTCTAGTCCTCTGATTGGAACAGGTTATAAGAAATTGTGTAAGTATTATGTAGATGTAAAAGCAGAATAAAAAAGAATTTAGTCCATTCTACTTCGTATCTATTTATATTGTTGCAGCAATACCACAAATATTTTTAAGAGAAATGAAAGCAGTGTATGTATCTTGGACTTTACATCAATTTTCTGTATCATTATGTAATAATAGTATGTATTTTCTGCATAATTAAAAACAAAACAAATGTCTTTATGGTTGAGTTCACGGTAAGTTTCTAAGCTGGACAGGAAGCTGTGAGTTCAGTCCTACACCAAGACTTGGACAGAAACCCAGAAGTGGTACCGCAATGCAGTATTAGAGATGATACTGCATTTGTTGTTCATTCTTTAGGATAAAATGTAAATCTTGTGTTTGCTCCATTCATCCTGAAGAGTGTTTTTGAGGAAGTGTTTTTAAAATTATGTTTTTTAAAATGAACGTATTGTAACCTTATTTCCTGGTCAGCTGTCATTTCTCCTCCCACTCAATATTTAAAAATTCACTTACAAGCTGTCAGTGAGCATACACTAGTTGTTCTTTTACACATCTGATAGGTATGTCACTATTTTGGGAAGTACTCAGAGCTGAGCATGAATGTATCGGGTCACATCCTAGTTTTGCACTTCTAACGCTCTTTTTGGGTTGTAGGGTTTTTTAAGAAAAACTGCACTCTGAAGCAACTGTTAAAAGAGTTCTGGTGATCTGGGGCACTGCAGTAAAGGCACTGCCATCCTTTAAATGGGTAAAACACTTAACACTGTGCTGATAAATAGGCAAGCTTGTATTACCATTGAACAACTCTTTGCATAACGCTACAAGGGATAAAGATTCTTGAATTTTCCATCTTCTCATTTTACATGAGTGGAAGACTGGAAAAACCATTAACATGTATATAGGTGCCTACTTAGATTTGGCCCTCATCTCTGAACTATCTAAATGCTTCATACAGACTTTGTTTCTTAATCTGCTGTCCACTCAACTTCTACTACATTTTTTTACCTAAGTATGGCATAAAATATTTTTATCCAGTGAAAAATAATCTGGGGCATAATGGGTAATTTAGTTTCTAAGGAAAAGTAAGTTTGGAACTAAAGTTTATCTCTTTTTAGTTGTTAGTGTAAAATTGAGCTTGAAATTTTCCATTAAGACAGCTATGTGTAAACACTTGGGTTTTTTTTTTTGCATTTACATCTAAAAAGTGATTGCTCTAAGTTGCAATGAAAAGCTTTTTCATCGGAATCTGTGCTCAGTCTTTTGTTTTTGTATATGTCATTGAAATAATCATCACAGCTGGGTGTATCTCAACTGTTGGCCTTGAGATATTTTGTCTCAGTAGCTCATAGATAAAAGTTGCAAGGACAAATCAATATCTCCAGTGTTAATTAAAAAGTCAGATTTGTCCTCAGCTTCTGCTTACCTGTCTAGTTACCTGACATGCACCTGGGAGCATGGAACAAAGGGGCAGCTGGAGAAATAGTGGAGAAACAGTAAGAACTACTTTTACTATTAAAGCAGAAGCACAAACAAACAAACAAATGACAAAAATGAAAGGCAGACTACTGGGAAGATAACAGAGGAAATTGGAAAGGTTAGTCTGAAGTTGGTTTCCTCTTTGTGACACTAACAATGCCTAAAAATAAATAAATAAATAAAAATAGAATGGTGGCTGCAAGAAAGATATTTAAATTTTCTAAAATTTCATTAAATTGTAACTTGTTTAGAGGTAAGCCATAGGATATTCCTTAAATTTTTGACTGTCTATTTTTATAAGTGTATTAAAATGAAAACACCATATTTTTTTTCCCTCTGTATTTTTATGTAATACAAATTATACTACAAGATCCTACAGTAAGTGGATCATAGATCTAAGTATTTTTAATATTCCTTATAAGATATATTAAAATCATATGACTGTTATATCCTATGCAGAATAAAATACAGAATACAGAATAAAAATAAACTATATGGCCATATTTCTCTCAATTATGGGATTTTTGAGATCAATATTTGGGTTCAGGTATAGTTTTTTTCTCCTCTTTGCAAATAACATTAATTATAGACTGTGTTAATTTTGGCAGTTTGAAGCCAAATAGTAGATACACTTGGTAGACTTGGTAGATAGAGCAGACTTCTCCATTTTGTGATATAATACTTTTTCCAAGTTATGTTTTGACTCCTTGTTTTCACCCAGCATGTTTGCTTTCTTCATAGATGTCTTCAGAGAGAGACGCACTTTGCTTTCAGTACTTTTGTAGCAAGAGTTTGTGAAAGTTGGTCTTTGCATTATAAAGAAGCAGCCAAACTGCTGTTTGTTGCATTTTATTGCCCACTGCAAGGCATGTCCCTCCCTGAACCTATCTTTGCAGAACCTGACTTAGGTACCCTGTGGAAATATGTACCTTATTTAGGTTAATACCTGTATCTGAAGAAAGTTTGTATATGGTATGACCAATTAAGTGATATTGTTAACAAACAGATAGAGATGAGTCCTTTAAATGGCAGTAGTTTATTTTAACAAGTATCTGAAAAAAAAAAAAGAAAGTTTATCTTGGTGATTTTATTAGTAGCTATTTTTTGTTTGTTTGTTTGTTTTGTTTTGTTTTTGAGATCAATCTAAATGAAGAGATGCTCTTCAGTTTACATCAAATGGAAGTCTATATTACCTTGATGCAACAGAGAGATGACAGGAAAATTTAATTCATTTTTAATATGAAGAAATAAAACAGTCTTTCAGTGAAAGGCGCTTCCAAATAAAATATCCCTGAGATGGTTATGGTGAGAAGGGTTAGAAGGTCTTTTGGAGGTTTTCAATAGATTTACTCTCATGTTGTGCTGATAGGAGTAGCTTTTAGTTGCAGAGGACCCAAAGATTAAGACTGGGTTTGAGACTCTTGAAATTTGTGAGTGTTATCAGATTCACACTGTTGTGAGTTTTTATTTCCATTGCCACACACTGCAACCCCCAATTTTCCACATAGGGAGTGCTTAGGAATTAAGTTTACTTCCAGTTCTGTTAACTCAGTGAAGGTTGTTCATTTTTTGCCTCTTATTACTTCACATTCATGTCTATATATATGAATGTGTGCTGGGGATCTAGGTCATACTAGCACCTGTGTACTGTGGATACAGCTGCACAGCCAGAGGCAGAACTCAAAGTGTTTCAGGCTGGTTTGCAGAAACCAGCTGTGAAATTTGTATCTGATTCCCAAACCAGCTGTTAGCATGCTCTCCAGCACACCTAGCTTTACCATCTCCAGGAAGTCCCTGTCCTGTTTGTGTGTCCTGCACATGATGGAGAAGCAGTAGCAGAAAAGAGAAGATCAAGAACTGTCCACTGAATTTAACTGAATTTTCGGGCACTACTCACTACCGTACCTATCATTCTTGGCTCAAGAAAACCTCAGATTTTTTTCAGTGATTACTTTGACTGGGAGAGTGCAGATGTCCACAGTGATACTTCTGCACAGCTCCCTAGCTTCGTAAGTGTTTGTTATTAGTGTGTGATCCTTTCATGCAGAAAGAGATAACGGAGCATTCAACAAAAGTTATACAAAACTAACAATCTCGTACTGTGTAATTAAAAACCTGAGTAAATAAGAGCCCTGGCCCAAATTACAGTCACACTGCACAGTATATATCATAAATCAGACCTTCAGAAATATCTAACTAGGTAGCATCAAAAAGTCCTGGGTAATTTCCTTCCACTTATTTTAGCCACAATTGATTACTTTTGGAAAAAAAGATTAAATCTAAATATGGTGAAACAAAAGCACATCAGGAAAACTTCACGTTCAAAGAGACTATCTACAGTTATCTTCTTACCACACTACTTCACATCTTGTATTTTTACTCTGCTACAGAATAATAAAAACACATTAATATGACCTTTTGCTATCCTAGAAGTAAATATGTTTTTATCAAGGTTGAAGAGTAAGCAAATCTAAAATACTTCCAAGAAGGAGCCTTGACTTCCAGTCAGTCCTCTGCTCTATTGAGTCTGTGCTTGTTTCAGTTAAGGTAGGTGAGGGGAAAGGGTGTTAGCTCACCTTCCTACTCTTTTTGTAAGCCTAGATAAAAAAACAAAAACAAAAATAGCTTCAACCTGAATTCTGGCATTTCCAACAATTCCCATGCAATCAATGTGTTAGTTTTACTGCAGAGTCTGTATTTTCTATTGTCCCACCTGGTGGGACAATTTTGGCATCCAAAATTTATTTCTGTAGCCTTTTTGCATGCTTTCTACCTGCTTTGCACTATTTTGTAAGTAGGTTATATGCCCTGTATGTTTACAATAATCATTGTAATGAAGATGATGTTTACTGACACAAGCTTAACCCCAAAAGTGTAATTTTGAAGATGTATTACAATTTCCAAAAGCACACAAATCTGAATTTCTCATGGTAGACCAAAAATGTCCAAACCAGTGTTCCTGCTTTGAAATTCAGCTATTTTAAATATGGGTACAGTGAAATTCAGCATTCGCAGAAATGACTCAGTTGAAACATGACATGAAAAGTTAGTGGGGTGGAGTCTGAAAAAAAATATTTCTGTTGTTGCTATCCCATAGTTCTGCCAAGGACTAAAATACTTCATGTAGGCTCATACAGTCATTGCTGCACACTTTCTTATTGTGCTTATATTACGGTGCTTATATTTACATTCTCTCCTTCTGGAGTGCTCTATAATATACAGCTTCTCCAGAAAAGGTGTCAGATTCTAATGCTACATCAAATTTACTGTTTGATTTTTGGATTTTAATTTAATGCAGAGCCAAGCTAATTTCATATGGTAATATTGTCTATATTCTTGTTTGATAGCTAGTGTTAAGCATTCAATTTGATTATAATTATGTAATTATGAGTAATTACAACCACGATAGTAAATATATCTGAAGCTATTTACTGCATTTCACTGAAACAGTATTAAAGCTAAAAATAATGTTGGTACTAAAACCACTAAGTGCAATATATTCACTGCTGAATATTGACAGTTTCTCTAAAGAAGTAATTTGTAAGATAGTAGTGAATTTGTAGTTTGTCCCTTCTGCTGTGTTACTGTAGCAAGGATATTTGTTGTGGACGTGACATGAAAAAGATGTGTAAATAAGCCTAAGTGGTAACAATGAAAAGGCAATGGCATATTCTTTGCTATTATCCTTTGTAGATATTACTGAATGTAACGTCTGAGTTTTAAAATTACAGTAGATCTCTATGGCATAAGAGTAAAAGAACCTATTCAAGAAGTCAGATTTATAACTTAAATCTTAAATAACCTAACTTTGCAGTTTGGGACAGATTTTCAGAAAAGATCAACCCTCATTTAGGCACAGAATGCAGGCCATTTTCATACATACAACCCATACATAACCAAAATCAAAATCCTCACAGATCAAAGAGTAGAGTATTCTAACACAGTAACTTTTCTTGAAAACCTAGCCATGCATTGTAGTGCTTGGCCTGTAGGAAAGATGAACATATTTCATAATTTCATCATATACAGGGTTAAAATTGTATGCCTCTTTATGAATAAAGACAGTATAATTCCTGCTAACTATCGAACTACTGAAATGAGTAAACAGCCTATTGCCAGGTGTGCTCAGCTGATTCATGTTCAGCATATGACCATACCAGCTGCTTTATTTATGTTGAGTTGGAGGAGAGTCTCAACAGGGGAAAAAAATATTCTGTGTATGCTTGAGAATCTACATTACCCTTCAGACCTTTTGCTCTTCCTGTCCCCCTCAAAGCAGTAGTAATATTAAAGCTGAAATGAGCTTTATGCATGGAGCTAACTAGGAACTTATCCAGCAGATTTTTACATGTTCTTCTTCCATTTGTTCAAAGACAAAAGCTTCTCAATGACTCAAAGACTGTGGTCCTGTGATCCTAAAAGTACTCAAAATAGAACTGATATGACCACCACTGATTGAAGGCTGATAAGATTGGCACAAACCCACCCACCCACCCACCCAACCAACAAACAGATTTTAAGTTGATTCAACCCTGTAATTTCTCCTTTGCACACTGCTACCACATAAGGGAAAAGAACATTGACAGTTTGCTCAAAATATTGGTAAACCAGCAAAGAGGACAGACTCAACCCCCCACTCCACCTTTTTTTTTTTTTTTTTTTTTTTTTTTATTCTACAGTGTATAGATCATGTGCCCATGGCAGGTGATAATGAACTTTCATAATAATTCTTTAATCCCTTTGGAAAGGTTCCTTTACCTATAATGACTAAGAGATAGCATGATGACCTTGATCCCTGCTCTTGGTTCAGTATCACAGTTCTGGTATGTCATTTCCACGCACTGTAAGACACTTTCAAACTCGAACACAGATGTGCATGAAGGTATCTATTCTGTCTACAATTTTGAAAGGAAAGTTTCTGTCTTACATCTCCAGGGTAGTAGCAACTTGGGGTGATGCACAGTAGCCTTTAGCCAGACATATGTCTGGCTAAGTGCAGCCTTTTTACTGTACTTCAGAAAGGCTGATTAGGCAGACTTAATGGAATTTTCAATCCTGAACTCAAAAATTGCTTAAATTTAGCATTATCACTTTGAAAATAAAACACTTATTTCTCCCAGCCAATAGACCCGGGCAGTTCCATGGCTGAATTAACTGCCTTGATCCCTAAAATTTCCTATTATATTCCTATTATATTGGTTCAGGTCACAGAGAGAAAATGATAATTTCAATGAATAATAAAAATGCCATAACACTACAGATTAGGGCTCTAGTCAGTATGAAAATCAATTTTAAAATATCTTCTGTTACTTTGCTCTTGTAATTGCTTACAAAATGCATTCTGAAATATATTTTATATCTAAAAAAAGGATCATTCACTGATGATCTGTTCAAAGAGGTCTCAAAAACAAACAAAAAAAAACCACCCCACATACTTCTAAAGCCTTTATCAAATTTCTAATTTCTAAATATCAAATATATAACTATCAAATATTTTCAAGTATTTCAAATCTAAATGTACACATAAGCTTTTCAGTTATTCAAATAGCTTTTCAGAAATGAAACTTTTTAGTTTGCAGGGAGTTAGGTTTGCATTTCATTTCATTTAGATAAAGACAATTCTGAAGTTATGTTAGTCATAAAAGTAAGTATGTTTTGTAATATCTGTTTAAAGATAACTGCATTCTTCTGCATAACAGTATCAGAAACAAGGCTTGGAAATGCCATCATTTTGGCTCTTGGTCACATTCTGACTTTTCACAAGCCTTGTAGGGCCAAGCGTCTTTAACCTTTCTTGACAAAAACAAGTCAATATTTGTAATTGGCTATTAACTGGCAATCTGGCAATGACTATTTGGTCCAGTCTGAGAATGATAAATGATTTGTATATTCTCATTCCTTTAAATTAAAAATATGACATATGTCACAGTGCACAGTACACTAAATTAAATCTATGTAGAAATGAACCACATAAAATGGATACCCTGAATATGACACTGTATCTGTCACATGCAGAAATGATTGCTGCCAGTGTGTGAATCTCTCATTGACCTCTGGAGAAGTAGGAATGTATTTGAATCTGAGGTAAAAATAAAAAAACACACTTAAATTAGAAAAAAAAAAAAAAAAAAGTAAAAAGACTGAATCAGAAATCCTTACTACACTGTAATGCATATGCTAAGTATAAACTCTTTTGCATCACCAAAATATTTGATTGTAGGGGCAACCAGCCTTGGAAATGTAACCACAGAACTGCTGTTGTACACCCTTGAGATAGTTTTATCTGTCGCAAGGCAAGAGAGTAAGCTTCTTTTAAATAGTCAGTGAAGCAGGTTTTATAGATGAACTTTTTAACATCACCCTAGGATGAGTAAAAATAAAAGCCATCATGAAACAAACAGATTTGAAAGTGTCAAATATGCAAGCAAGGAGGAAGAAAAAATATTTTAATAAAATTAAAAATATCATCACTGCTGTTTTAGTCAGTGGAAGTATATTTAATGAATCTTATCAACACCTTCAAACAGCAGTTGAATTCATCATTAATAATATTAATTAAATATGCTTTAATTGTCACATTGTGTTTGTTTAGCAGTCCTTGTCTCTATATAAAGAACTGAAAGAAAACAAGGAATGAGTTACAGATCTGAATACTCTGGCAGGCCACCAAGCTGGGGTGACTTAACCAGTGAGATCATGTCTCAGTTATCTTTTCTAATATGCTCAGATGGAATCACATCCCTACATGATGAGTATTTGGGGGGAGCACTGCTTAAAACCATGTATCTCACAACACCAGAGTGCCACAAAACCTGCAGCATACCCCACACTGTTGCTGACACACGGTGCTCCATTTCTTAGGGTCCTGCTCTGGCAGGGTGCTGAATGCCATTAGCACTGGCAGCTGCAGGTGCTGAGGTCCTGTCAGGAGGCAGTCAGCACATGGGGATATTGATTGTGGTGGTGGTTGCCTGCATCAGCCTAAAGGGAAGTTCGGTATTAACCGTTAAAGAAAATAGAAGATTTTTATCTCACTAACCTGGAAGAAAGAGCATAAGGCATATCAGTTAGAAAGTATATACATCATTACTTGAAGAAACAAAATAAAAAGTAGCAGAAGAGAAATGGAGAAGAAAGTGCTGTTGTTCGTTTTTTTTTTTTTTTTTTTTTTTTTTTTCCATATAAGTGCTGTCTTTTACTGTGTTACCTATGTAAGGAGATGTTGGCAACGAACTTTTTCTTCCAAAATGAGAAAGTGTTTCAGTGGTGTTGCCTCACTACTAAAAGCACTACAAGAATTCCACACGATGTGAAAAATATTTCTCTCTTGGAAGATCTGTTTTCTGCACATCTCTAATGATGGAAATGGAGTGCTGAATAACATATGTCAGGGATGCCTTAATTTTTTGCCAATGGCAGTTGCTTTT
The DNA here is from genome assembly GCF_965140915.1 of Aythya marila. Classification (NCBI taxonomy): domain Eukaryota; kingdom Metazoa; phylum Chordata; class Aves; order Anseriformes; family Anatidae; genus Aythya; species Aythya marila. Next base: position 21,702,366 of record NC_139047.1, on the reverse strand, counting down.
ATCTCCCAGTATAAGACAGTTGATGAACTGCTTCTAAAACTTACAAGAACTCCATTGCAATTATCTTTAGCATCAAGCTAAATGATTGGCGATGATTGGCAAATGATTGGCGATGATCCAAATGATTATCTGTGGTAAAGTAAGCATTAGAAGATCTGTTTTCTGAACTTAAACACATTTGTATGAAAAACAGACAGGTGCCTAATAAGTCAGGCAGATTGGACACTAGTACAAGAAAACACATATACCACATACAGTTACTAACAATATAATGGGTATCAGCATAGGATTCATACCATGTAACACATTAGTAATGACATTTGTAAAAGGCATTGTGGCAAATAATATCTAGGTGGCAATTTCAGCTATTTTTAATGTACAACATACACAGGATTTCCTAATGCATGCATAAGTATACTTAAGTTATGCCAAATTTAATGTATAAAACTTGACATAATGTTGAGTATTCAAGCAAGAGGAGTCTATAAAAGTAGTACAGAATGCCAATTAGTATAATAAAAGATGTGGAAAAAAACACTTACTGAATTAAGAAAAAATAAAAAAAATATATGGCAACTAACTCATTAGTTATCCAAACTTTCAAGAGGATATAGCTGAAACACCCTCCCTCAAGCACATCAGCAGTCCATCTGAATACTCAGAAAAATGAGTAAATGTATCAGGATACCAGCTGGCTTAGTAGGGAACTCATGACTACTCTCCAGTGCAAAAAGAACATATAAAGGAGGAGGAAGCAAGGGCAGTCTACAAAGGAGGAGTATAGAAGCATTGCTCAGGCATGCTGAGATGGTCTTGGAAAAGGAAAAGCAGAGCTAGAAACTCTAGGGATATCAGGGGCAGCAAAAAGAGCTGCTGTTGCTAGCTGTGTTAGCAGAAAAAGAATAAACAAGAATAATGTGAGTCTGCTGCTGAGCAGGGAGGATGATTTATCGATAGTGGCTGCAGATAAGGCTGATGTACTTAATATATTCACGGCCCCAGTGTTGTCCCCAGCTTTGGGACTACACTGGTGTGGGAGACATTTGTGTTATGAGACATAGTTCAAAGATGGGAGGAACTACTGATGAAAGAGGACTGACTCGGGGATCTCTTGAGAAATCAGTCTAGCCATGTCCAGGCCAACAGCATGCAGGGTTGGACCATCAGGCACACAGCCAGTAGATACCAGAAAGAGATTCCTCCCCTTTCCTCAGGCTCATTAGATCATACTAAGAACAGTATGTCCAGCTTTGGATCTCTAGTAAAGAGTGCTACAGAATGCTTCCTGAAAGCAAACAGCTGAGTGATTGTTATTTAAACACTCCCATGTGAAAGAAAGCATTACATGTTATACAAATTGAACCAGTTTCTAAAAAGTGAACAAACAAAAGGTGAGATCCAAGAGAGGAAAAGGTTACAATCCAGACTACATTATGAGAATATCCCTGGTTAATATATCAAGTTTAGAGATGAGCTAGCTGGATCTGAACAAATGTATTTTGCAGATATTTCCATTGTCCCATTGGTAAATTTATGTAACTCACAAGTATACAGGATGGTGTAGGAGAGACTCCATTATACACACTTATAAAAGCTGAATAAAACTAGAGTCTGATGAAATTTCAGTTATTTTAATGGGTCGTTTGGAGAGGGATTTGTTTGTTTTGGGGAGGAAATATACCCTTGTTAATTATATGATACATGAAACACCAGTTAAAGACAATAATACTCAGATAAGATAAAGATTTGCTTTCTTTTATTGATGTGTAAGAATGATTCATAGGCTCTGTATGACTGATTCATGATTCCCCTGAATAAGTGCTACAACTATCACAACAAAGTCCAACGTGAAAGTTGCAATTTTTTTTTTTTCACAAAAATGTGAGCTTAGCAGTCACTGAACTTTCTTAAGCAAGCCTCCTACATTTTTTTTTCTGTCATTTATTTGGCAGTTCTAGTTTCTGTATTAAATTTGGAAACCCTGATGTCTCAGCTTGATACAGGGTTTACATGAGGAAAAGATGAACAGACTTGATTCCACCTTTGGTTTCCCTGTGGAAAGAGTAGAAAATACTTTGGCCTCTTCTTCAGTTGAGAACAACCCCAGCAGTCTCTAACCTCATTACTGCACTTGAAGATCATTACAGTATGTATATTCTCTAGTAGAAGATGTCATTTATCTATAAGTTCTCATTTTACACACAGGACAGAGACATGTCAACAACTGAATCACCACTAGGATGTCTCTTTCTCAGACCTGGCCTGCGGTCTGAAATACTGCCTTAAGAATGATCCCTATTCAATGCAATTCCTAAAAAAGATTGTTTTTCAGAACTATCCCCCTGCTTCATATCTTTTTTCATTCTTGCTCTTCATATTCATTTCTTGGACTCGGGCAATTGGGGGTAGTTTTGTTTTGTTTTGGTAGTGGTTTTTTTCTTTGTTTTGATGCATTTATTTTTATATACACATTCTTATTTATACTGGGAAATACTACAATACCACTTTGGTGTACTGTCTTAGAAAAGAGAGGGGGATAGTGCAAAAATTCAGTAGAGAATGACAGTTTGGAACTATAAGCTTTTCAAGAATAATCATCCTCTTTCAAAGTAACAGGCACTTCATTAGTCAGCTCATTAGGAGTCACTTTAATTTGCTGTTCACTTAAGACTTCCCATGATTTAGCATTTACTAAGAATGTTGCTTTATTTCTAAAACTGTTGTGAACTATAAAATATCACTTTTTGATGGGGCAGGGAGTAATTCTGGCAGTTCCTAAAATCTGTTAAATGTCATGAGAGGGAAACCTGTCCTTACATAATATATAGATAGATAGATAGATAGACAGACAGATAGATAGATGACACAATAATTATAATTTAAAATCTGATCTTAAATTTGCATTTACATGTAAAAGTTTATGTTAGTCATTTCTCTTGCAGTAGTTGTATCTCAGTGTGACCTTCATAACCATGATATGTGAAGCCTGATATTTTTGGACCTGTGACAAAAAATAGTTTAGATAATATACTTCCCAGGTAACAATTAAGGTGAAAGATAGATTTTTTCCTCTGTCATTTCATCTCAGTTGATATATTTTCTTGAATTCATGAGCAAGTGGAAATAAAGTGTTTTATTCATAAGTTTTTATTTACAGGAAAATGATCTCAAGGAAAATGGATTAATACCAAAGTATTACTTAAAAAGGAATCAATTTACTTTGTTCCCATGGAGCAGGGATAATAACTGTTGCACATAACAATGTGAGAGAAATCATGTTTGAAAGAAAAGCATCCACACAGAATATATTTATCTGGATAATAATTTTGTTTTGCATCTGTTGGGTTCTGCAGAGACAGTAACACTACTGGCAATTCAGCTGCCACGGTATCTGATTCTTTATAAATGAAGTCAAATAAAACAACCAGAAAAGAATGTAAATAGACCTGCATGGTCTACCAATAACACTTCTTCAGCTGGTTTATTCTTGGTTTGTGTACTTGTTTTTACAAAATAGAATCATATGCCTGTCTGCTAGGGAGTTATCTATGGACCACATAGAAACCTCGTTTCCACTCTAAATAGACAGAACCAGAGAAGGAGGATGCTACCTGCACCTAGCACCTGAACTAAAAACATCACACATGACAGACACTAATTCTGTATGTAGCTGGAGCAGCAGTTAGCAGTTTTTAATTAACATTTTGGTATTTGAGAGCAGCTCTTTAGACCCCGTTTCTGCTTAAAGCATGGGAGAATGGATTTCCTGGTTTGGAGACAGAGAGAAACTACGTCTTTATACAGCTTTATGGTCACCCAAAAACAGTGCGCAAACTCTATCACTCTTCAAAACTTTTCTTTGAGAATCTGTGATTAAAAGCACTAAAGCCACTTCTGTGCCACCTCATATTCTTGTTGCCATAGGCAATCAGTGTAATTTACAGAAGCACTAATGATCCTCTAAACTGTGGACGAACACAGACTGGGTCAGGATTGACATTCTACATAGGGTGTCTTTTCACACCAGCTTGTGAGCTGCTCCATTAATCCACAGGCAAGGCTCAGACATTGATTTATAGATACCTGGTTTTGTACTTCAGGGCTGTTATTCTCTCACATAACATATTATGTTGTCTAAGGGATACAAATGGGCTTCAAAAATAATCCTTTTGGGAAGTGTCATTTCTTTTTGATGGACTTTGGTGTTGATTTTTGTTATGCTTTATCAAGCAGAAATGATGTTATACATTTACTATGGAAAAAAGGATCACATTTTCCTTTCTTTTATAATCATTATTAAAAATGACCTGCACTTAAGGTTTCCTTCCATTCTCATTTGTAAACTGAAAGCATTTTTTCAAGCAAGTAGATAAAGCAGCAGCAGTGTTTTACCTTAAATACTGTGACAATAGGATTTATGGACTCTGAGACTTATAGTCTTCTGAAACTACGAAAAGAAAAACTTTCCTGTACAATAGCCATAAACATGCAAAATACTAATGAGATTATCTAGCATTTTTTTCCAGAGAGGAAGGAGTAAAGCAGATTGGCACAAATGAGTTTTGAAAGGAGGAAATTTGCAAGCTATTTTCAGAGACACACTTGCATTGATTTCAATGAAAAGCAGCAGAGAATGCTCTTAAGAAATAAATATTCTTACAAAGGCACCATCTCTGAAGTCTGAGAACATCTGGGAATAAATGCTTTAAAACATGTGTTAGTGATGAAGCATATTTACATGATGATTAACTGTTTTTCAAGTAACCTAGGTTTAAGAAGCAGAAAAAAAATTTATACATATCTATCCTTGGTCTGAAGTCATCTTTGCCCCTTATCCTGTGGATTACGGTGTAGGCATGTACACTGTAATCCACAGGATATCTTATAATTTTATTTATTTATTTATTTTTCCTATTCTTGCTTTGTATGTAGAAACTCAAATCCAGCTGATACTACTTATCAGTGGTATAATATGTCCCCACCAGCTTTGGTTTACACCTAAAGATCAGGATTTTTAGCATTGCAAAAATTAAACGTAGCAGTTTAATTCTGTGAAAGCTGTAGGTACTCAAGCCAAGTATTTGTAGGCATTGCTATCTAGCCCTCAGGTCATTAGGAGAGATTCTAGGTGCAGAAATAATCAGTTACAGTCTAGTCCAGTGTATTTGCTTTAAAGAGGCCAACAATTCATGATCTGATAATGTTAAGGACTGGTGTATTTGGGTGTTGTAATAATTCCACAGTATATGAAGGAAACTGTTGTGTTTTTCTGAGATGAACATTTTTAGGCATGCCTTTGTTTTCTACTGCAGTCTCGTGTGGCAAATCAGGAATTTAAATGAGGTCATGTCAGAATATAAAATAAATTATTTTTATTGACTTTGTGATACTAAGAAAGAACAAGAATGGGAAAGCAAGAACTTTCAGTAAGCAGGGAAGTACTGAAGGCAGCTCTGATTTCTGGCCTAAGCTTTCTTCTTGTAATTTCCACTTAATTATCAGCAAAAATATAGTTAATAATGTTGACATTTAATCACCATTTTTAGGTTTTGATGATACATCTCTTCTTTGTTAACAATGAAGCTGGAATATATATATTTTTTCTTTCTTTCTTTCATTTCTTTTTCCCCCCTGGATAACATTTCAGTGCTACAATAGGGGGCATTATCAAGAGTAGGTATAATGAAATCTGTAACTAGAGTGTGGTTGATGAAACAGAAAAAGACAAGAAGATCTCCCCTTTGTAATATTTACTTGGACTTTTTTTTTTTTTTTTTTACTGCATTTTGGTATTCTTTGTGGAGATGTTTACTGGTAAGATTTCACTGGGATTACAAAATGAAAGAAATTAAGAAAAGCAGAAATGAAAAAAAAAGCTGTATTATACCAGGAGGTTAGTGAGGAACCTTAAATAGGTCACTTAAGGAAATATTGGAGGTCCAACAGCTTCTTGTGACTAGCAATGGCTGGAATTCTGCTTTTAAAATATTTTAATGAAATTTCTAAAAGATTGTTCAAATATATATGTTATTTTCTTAAAAATAAATAAATAAATAAATAAACAACAAAAACAAAACAAAACAAACAAAAAAAGAAACAAACCACAGTATACTATACTGAAAAATTAAAAGTATACAAAATTATAAGACCAGTACTTCTCACCTCAGATGTGAACTTTCAGCTACGTAGACTATGAAAGCAGCTGTAGCTGCTTTCAAGCCTAGATTCCCACCACCACTGTCATGCATCTGCTCTGCCTTGATATTGGTTCTCAGCTACAGTTCTGATTGCTTTTGAGATACGTGGTTTCCAGAGTGAGTTAGCAATTTCCACAGTCAGCTTGGTCTTGGTAAAGTGCTTCCCATGCTACTTGATTAAACTTTTTCATACTTGGTTGAGAAGCTGGAAACAGTATGAACTGTCTAGCATATAAACTGAGTCATAAACTAAGTCAAATATGTAAGGAACACTTTAAAACTGGACTTAAAACCACTAAGGTAGAATCCAGTCCATACCACTATTCTCTTTCCATTCCATAAAACCAGAGAGATCAGCACCAATGTCAACATTGGTACTGTTCAAAATGAGACATTCTGAAGTTTGTATAATACTAAGTATGCATAAGGATACTGTCAGAAAAAGTTACTCTATTTCCATGTCTCTAGCAAGGTCTGATTTGCTCCCTACACCTCTTTCTTTATAATATGTGATCAAGTTCAGTTGAGAAAAGAATTAACACAAATCAGGAGTACGGAAAAACTCTCTCTCTTATTACAGTGTGACATTTGAATATTGACACAAATTAAACATAGAAACATATTAAACATAGAGGACACAATAAGATTATGTCAAACCACACCAAAACAAACAAACAAACAAACAAACAAGAAAACAACAGACTAGCAGCTCTTGTCTCATACACCAAAAATAAAATAGCTTTCACTAAAACTGAGAAGAGTATATTCAAAGCAGATAAAAACTTTGTTAGGCAATGCCTAATTAAAAGATTAAACTAAACTCCACTCCATAGGAAATTATTATTTTAAACAGTATAGATAAATTTTAATTTTGAATATGTGTATCATATCATAACCTTATAGTGCTATTTGACTCCAAAATGTGACACCTTTCTTACTATTGTGGGACTCTATTTTCTACAGCCACAAACGATTAATTCTGTATAGCTCAAGCAAGGGAAATCTGTCCCTTGATTAGTATAAATTCACCCTGTGACTTTCTGAATCCTGCCATAAACCTGTGCTAGTCCAGTCCAGTGCCAGAAGAGTTCCCCCTAGACACTGTACTGAAATGAAATACTCTTCCTGATTCATTAGCCTGCAGGTTTTTTTATTTGTGCCATAGAAGAACTTAAAACTGTCAGAAGAGATTTTTCCAAACCATGTAGGATTTCTTTTTCTATTAAAGATGCAGATGCAGTAATAATAGTAGTTGTATTCTTATTTGTTAAAATTAGATGTATCTAAGCATACCCTTAACCCTGATATAAATAGAATAACTTTAAAGACAGTTTAATTTTTGTTCCTTTTTAGTTATGTAATGTCTTTCATTAGTAGGAATACAAGAAAAGGGGAAAACAAAATCTTCAAGGCCCCCTCCTTATTGAAAATAAATTAATCTTAACTTGAGAAGAGGAAAAGAATTTATTAGAAAACAAAGTAATCAAAAAATATGGTTGAAATTGGTCCATACATTAGCCTACTCAATATTTCTGAAAGCTGATTAAACCATTAGGTATCCTATGTGAAAAGTGAGCAAGAAGTGACCCACAGTTCTGGGCAGGCACAAGAGCCATAGCTAGACTGGGATGGGTGATCGCTGAGTTGTCAGCTTGCTGCTTATGAGGCCCCCTGCCACAAAACCAGCAATGCTGAATGGGACAGGCAAAAATTTTGTCTTCTCAGGACAAGTATTAAAACCTACATTACTCTACAGACACAACAGAAGAGCATCTATTTCTAATAGCTCAATGCCTTCATAAATATTCTGGATTTGTTCCAATAAATTTTATTTTTAAAAATGTTTGGAAAAAAACCTTGCATTAAGACAAGGTTATTGTAGACAGGGTTTTGAATAAGGGGAAAAATGTTCTTTCTGTAATAACTTGCAGCAGCAAGTTATTACAGACTGACTTGATTCATTCACCTTTCATATCAGCCATGGCTAACACATCAAATCTACAGTCAAAACTGCACTGTCTTACCCTCATGTCAGTTAATCTAAGGGGACTTGACGTACATGCAAGGTTCTTCAGTTTTGGTAGCTACCAGTTGATTGGTAGGTTCACAGCATTTATGGAACACAAAAAGGTGATAACAGGCCTGTGCTGGCTGAAGACTAGATGGTGAACTTCTACATTAAGTCCTGATCTTTATATTTGAGAACACTTAGTACCATTTTCACTTGGTCAATATGTTTACGTTTTTAAAAATTTTATTTTCCTATCCTCGAAAAAGAGCTTAAAAGGCCTTAAAAATGTTAGCTTGGAACCTTAATGTGTTTTAAGAATACAATTATGTTTAATTTGCAGTTAGTTGCAGCAAATTACATTTCTAAAACTAGGTAAGTGGCAAGTAATTTGAGAAGACTATAAGCACCCTGCAAATAATTGCTTAATCTTATATTTGCTCAAACCTATATCCTTCGGTAGTGCATCTAGAATATCTGCTGCTTATAGTATAAGCATACATGATGTCCTTCTGTCTAACAAGTATACTTTATAAGCATAAACATTTAAAACACAGAGTAAGAAGTAACAAAGTATTCAGTGGAATACAATCCTTTCTGATTATTATATATCTATTCTCAGTCCCAACATAATTATACTTTTTATGTCAAAAGCTTTACAGCTTTACCACCTCAAGCAATATTTTACAGCTGTCAAGACTGATTTATGCAATAATGACTTAAACTGCAAAATGGAGTCCTCAAAGGAAGAGCTGTCAAACATTTTCACTACAAATAACTTTATTAAAATAAGAATTGATATTCTGTATAAACAACATCCTACCTTTAACTATAATACAGATCATATAGCTATATAACTTGCGGAAATTAAGTTGTGAGATAGTGAAGAATATTCTATACAGTTACTTTGATATCAGAATATAATTTTTGGATTAAGCAGATGTAATGCCTTATAGGTAAGATTTAAAAAAAATGTTTCAAAAGAATATTTCTTGTTATTTATCTGCATTTAATTGCATGGTTTTTATTTTTATTTATTTATTTAATTAAAGGACTATTTACATTAAAAAAAAAAAAAAAAAAAAAAAAAAAAGAAAGAATTCTTTGAGTCCTTAATCCCATAAGCAGTTCCAGTGAAGGCTTCTTTTGTGATGACAAACTATTAATTTGGACCGTTAGTTCTGGCATCCATGTATTCTTATTAACTGTTTTTCTCAGTAGTTGTTAATTCTTTTAATAGCTATGTAATTGTTTACTGTGACTCTACTCTAACAGGACAGAGTATCAGAATAATCTGAATAGTCTAGATTGTGCAAATAACCTTCTAAAAAGAAAAACGAGTGAGAAGAAATTCAAACCAAATGTAGGCTATCAATCTCATTCTGATAGAAATACAGTAGTAAGGCTGTTAGCTGCAAATATTAAAAACTTCCGTAAGTATGGGAAATCAGTGTGGTTGGGACAGGGCCTGTTGATTCTGTAAATAATGCTGCCATTCCAACTTCATGCCACTGAAACAATTATACGAAGCTCTCACAAATATTCTCCCTGTTATTTGCATTTTACTGGGCATATATTGAGGACTCTGTAATACGGTCTTCAGAAATGCCTGTCGGCAGAACCTTAAGCCATTGACAACTTTGTGAGCTGCCATTCTCCACTATATGCTTAAGTATTATGTAAAGCACACTACACAATGGGTGGCTATGAAATATATATGTATATAATGTTCAAAACAGTGGGCAGTTCATTAAAGTAACTTGAGTTACTCACATAGAAAAAATTAAACTTGTGTGTGTTCGTCTTGTCTTGTGTTGGTACTGAGCTCTTGAAGAATTCTCATATTCACCCATACAACACAATACAAAATAAACAACTAACCAGACACTAAACTCTCAAATGTTTTAAAAATTCTTTAAATTTAATCTGCTTCAGAACCCAGAGAAAATCCTTATTAGTTGTCACTACTCTGTATATAGTTCTATATAAAACACATTTCCAAATTTTAGATGAAAAGCGAAGTGTATCTCTTTGGCAATTTAGAATAACTATTAAATATGTTTACTGAAATTTATTATATCAATCATACAGGTAGTTTAAATTTTGTAATACCACACAAACTTCAGAACTTTTTCTCACATTTTTAAAAGAAATTTAACATTATGTGGAATGAAACAAAAAAGTCTGATTGAGTTGTCTGGGAGTTATAAACTTGAGTGTCAAACCTATCTTGCATTTTGTCAATATTTGCCTATAATCAGTGACTCAAAAATTTAAATATTTAAATTTTTAAAAGTCACCTGTTTGTTTAAATTTTGCAGTGTATATAGTGCATGGTAAGTCATTTTGAGCAGCATATTTTTCAGACATTCAACACACATTTGTCTAGAAATACTGTTCATAGTTTTTGAAATTCCTTCACCTTTGAACATACAGTCATATATAGTTATCTTTTGATTTAAGGAAACTATTCACAGCAGGGAAGTTACTGAAAACCTTTTATGCATGAGAGTGTTTACACTGAATAATCCATAACTGTCATTTATAGTGTACTTCAAAATTCAAAACTATTTACAAAGGATATAGCAATTTTTGTGGTCAGTCTGGCTTTGGCCTCAAATAGATTATGATGTGTTGCATGATGCCAGGATTAAGCATTTTAGAAAAATACTTATTTAGGGTAACTGACAGATAGCTATGCAGTAGTTAAGATAGTTAAAGTGCCTTTCCTACCTCCCATTATCGTGGGAGACTGAAGCGCTTTTAAATAACCAGATCTCAAAACAGTGCTCCAGGCTTGTGGCTGTGAAAGTTAGCAATGACATTCTCCTTTTGCAATATTATTTTTAACACACGCCAAGTTAACGCAAACACGGGCTAGATGCGTACAGACACACAGTGTCAGGACTCCTGATAAATCTATGTTTAAGGCACAACTACTACAACCAGTCTTGAACAAAATCTACTCCAGACCACCAAACCAGATCTAAGAACAAAGGACTGTAATGAGAATGTGCTAAGAAGAATATTAAATATTGGCAGTGTGGGTAGAATGGTTGGCCTGAGTCCTATCTGAATTATACCAGCCTAAGCTAAAAATAATATTAAGTTTCTTCAAGATAACAACAGAATTACTAAGAACAGGGTTTAACTCTGTGACTTTAAAATGACAGAGCATCCATTACATGTGATTCTAAAATTGATGCAAACAACACACTGGCACTTCTCCAGAACTAATTTAAGCTCAGCATTTGAATATTAATTTCCTTTTCCTTCTCACAAGAGTATATACACAACAAGTGATGGAATAAGGTACATCACATATTCGTAATTTGGATTTGTTTGAAAAACAGGTGTTTCTGTAAATAACACTGGGTAATCAAAAAAATAATAATAAAATCCAACATGTAACTATTAGGTGTCATAATTAGATTTCAAGTATGTGCATTTTTTAATCTACAAATACAGTCATTTATTCACTTTATGCTCTCTTAATATGAAAAAAAGCACCAGAATTGTAGATTTAACCACTCTTTCTTATATCAGCAATAGTGTTAAAAGATTATACTGAATCTTCACTGTAAAACAGGGATACTCTTCATAGTTTAATCGTCCCAAATTTGTTACTGTGACAACATAATTCTAGGACAACTTTTGTGATTCAAATGTAGATACTCCACATTATCTCATCTTTGAGAAGGATTTGCCTCTTTCTTTATAAAGCAATATTGTCTTCATTATGGGCCAGTATTTGCTACTTTCAATCCCCTTGTGCTTTATCCAGTAAAATATTGCATTTAAATCAAACTATAGTTCCAGGCTGGCAGAATTAAGTTCTCTGAAATGGATACATCATCCCTACTTTCTCTGAGATGAAACAGTTCCTACAATTGAGAGTCCTGCTCTGTGCTTGTGTTATCTTTGCATTGTTGTAGGACTGTTTACTGTAGGAGATTTACATCTGATTTAAAGCTGAGCATACAGTGAAATACTCTATATAGCCACTACTTCCAGGGCAAATTCCCTTACTGATACACGTAATTGTACATCACTGGACATCAAAGGAGATACACCCTACTCCAGTGAAGGGTCTGGCCATACACACTTTTACCAGATAACCAAACACAGAAGTTTTGAACATAAAAATGGATTTTACCATCTTTGTGATAATAGGTGACTTCCACTTTCCTCTCCTCTGACCCCAGCAGTGCTTGAGCAATTTGAGCAATATGATGTCTTTTAGTCTCTGGTCCATGAAGAAAATCACAGGTGCAAGGTTTCTGCATGACATCTGGCCTGGAGAACCCAGTCATCTCACAGAATCCATCATTGCAGTAGATGATAGCACAATTCTGCACTCTAGCATTAGCAATGATGAATTTTTTATCTGCAATAAAAGAAAGCGATGCATTTTTTAGTACTCTTTCAACTTTTCATAAAGTGTCAATTGCATGGATGGCGGCTAAACAACCACTCATTTCACTGGGATGCCTGAAATACAGAGATTTTCAGTCATTTAATGGAGTTAATTTGATCCATAGCTTTTAAAGATAATTCAATAAAATTGGAATACATTAAAAACAAAGACAGTTGTCTTTTAAGGAAATAAAGCTAGACTGTGAAAGTCTTTTGCAAAACTTCTTTTAACATTTTTCTTTTTTAGCTTCACTGAAACATAGGTGCTAAGTATCATGTTGTCAGCCATAACTCCATGGAAAGTCCTTGAAAGTTAGTAGCTTCTTTGGGTGGGGGTTAAAGGTGGAAGAGAAGGGGGTTCTATGGTGATAAAGCCCAACCAGCTGAGGCTACGCAGTAGGGGCTTTCATGGAGTTGAATGACATTAATTCCATAGTCAGTATTCTAAGAAAACTATCTGGGGAAAAAAAAAAAAAAAAGATAAATGTTTGTTCTCTGTGACTGTTTTAAAGTTACATTTATGAAATAAAATATTCCTTAGTAAAACCATGAATATGAAGATACATCAAAATTGAAGATTGTGGTGTTTCAAACATTTTTCTGTCCACTGACGTTCTCTGCTTTAGTCTAGCATGCTTTCCCAAACCCTCACCTGCAAGAAAAGTTTAAAAGTTGTCTTTGAATTGTTATTTCATTTGTCTCCGTTTACCACTATAACACACTATTCCAGTTTTAATTACAAATGTACAGTTTTGATATATTTACTGATAATAACATCAATTTGTGCTTATGTTAATCACACTAGTAAGCCCCTCACTTTTAGAAAGACTTTTTGTGTGATACCAAGTTAGCAGTACAAGTCTCCAAAATTTTAAAGATGTTCAGTCTTTGAGCACAGTGCAATATTTGGAGAGAAAAATACGGATTTCATTCTTGCTATTTTCTACTATCTTTCAATCATGATGAATTTTCACTATCACTTGACTATCTAAAAGGTAGGGTTTTATATTCTCAACATAAAAACAACATAAAAACTCTACTAAAGTAGCAACATTGACTTAACATTTGGTTAAGTCAGGACTACAGTCTATATATTATTCTCAAATAACAAATATTAAATTGGTAATGTATGTATGTCTAGGTATACGGAAGTATATAAACTGCAGCTAGCTCTAAGAGTTTGCGCTGAACTGATACTAAAAATATGCTAAATATTTAAATAAATGTACATATATCAAAACTACTGTTTCTAAATTAAATTAATTTTAAGCATCAAGTGTTCCTTCCTACTGTTAACAGCAAACCAGAGTTCATCCAGGAAAAACACTTCAGCTTCTCAGCCTCCTCGACAGGTAGTAAAACTGCTGCATTGGAAAAGACCCCAGTCTCTCCCTGAGGATGCATTTGCACTGGTTTGATAGATATTTTAGGCTTCCATAAACAAAGCAGAAATATTTAACAGATATATTAAAATGCAGTCATGATGACAAGGTAAGAATATTTTCTGTTTAATAGCTCCTCTGCATATTATTTGGTTCCTTTAAATCAAAGTCTGCCTGTTATGCTTTATTTTGAAAAGACAATGATAATTAATAACAATAACAACAATAATAAATCTAGCCGATTTTCTTAGCCACCATATGGATAACAAAATTGTACGCTGTTTCAGAGACATCTCACTGGTTTAGAAGGTAAGAAATATAACTTCTGTAGCTATACAACATGGATACAGTCAAAGATAAAAACTGTTCATTGAAATAGGGGAAGAAAAATGAAAAGCTCAATAATTCAAGTCAGTAATCTGCATTCTAGATCAAAAACAACGTTACTCCTGCGAGGGATCCCCTCCTCACCTCTGGGGTTTTCTGCCCAAGCTACAAACTTAAAATAGTCCGGAGCTGCTGTCCATTTAGTCACAAGCAGAATCAAACTACTGTAGCAAAATAAATAGAAAGAGAGAACTTACTTTGCCCTTCAAATTTTCGTATGATTGTGCCCAAAAATGTATTTTGTGGTGCCACATGACCTCTGCGAACAGGCATGTTTGTACAGATCTTCGGCTTTCTGTGCACAATGACTTCTCCAAGGATCTCCTACACGGCTCCAGCCCAAAGCACAGAGCCAGCTACCCTTTGTGACAAATCATCGTCCTCTGGAGCTCGGAAATCTCTTCCCATTAGCACCACTTCTAGACACACGCTTTTTCTATCGGAGTCAGATCCATCCCCCAGTTTCTTTCTTTTTCTTTCTTTCTTTCCTCGCTTTCTTTTCTATTTTTTTCCTGGAGGACCTCGGACGCTATTGTCTGGGCGGGTAGGGGTGGGGTAAGCAGGAGGAGGAGGGGGGGAAGATTACAAGGGTAATCGATCTCTAGCACCAAACATCGCCAATTTTCCAAAGCAAATGGCTGTGACCCGGCAGTTTCCGACGCTGTAGCGGTGGTTGGAGGGCTGGAAGACTAATGTTGCTCCGCTGCCAGAGGGAGTGACGTTCCCCCCCTCCGGGCTTCACCACGGCGCGCAGCAGCTCGGATTACTCAAGCGTGGCTTAGCAAGAGCCAGCCAATAAATCTCTTCAAAACTCGGCGACAAACAGCGGCATCGGGAACGAGCTACACCCCAGCACGGCCGCGGCGCGCTTCAGCCCCCCTCTGCCGCAACTGCAGGGGGGCAGCGGGGACCCGGGGCGCTGATGGCGGCAGCAGAGGGGGGTGTCCCCGCTACCTCCGGCTGCCCCCTGCTTCCCCGCCCCACCGGCCCCTGCACGGCTCCCGAGTGCGGCCCCAGGCGCTGCCAGGGCCCGGGGGAAGCAGCCTGGTGCACTCCCCGTCTGCGGCTGAGGGAGGTGTGTGTGTTGGGGGGGCGTTGGTGGGGGTCACTTTGGAGTGATGGGGGAGAGGAGAGGGACCAAGGGACCACCGGCGCCCTCGGCATCCTTCCCCGCCCTAATATCCGTCCCTTCCCATTCCGCAGCGCGACCTAGGCGGGGGCTTCCCCTCCATACACTCCCCCTCCTGTCGAAACGGGGGGAACCCTTTGCGCGGGGGGGCGCCGCTGCCCGGCCGCTCGGGGGCTGCCTCCCGGGGCCGGGGTCCTGGGGCCGGCCCGGAGCTGGCCGCGGTGCTGAACCCGCCCCGCACCGAGGCGAGCCCAGGGAGCGCCTGGGTTCTCCCCCAGCCTGGCTCGGCTCGGCCTGTACCAGCCCATAGGACAGAGCGTACTGTTTTGGGGTTGTATTAGGGCTTCCCGCTCTACCCAGCAGGTGGAAACGGGGCGCGCTCAGCACAGGGGAGCCGGCGAGGTGATACGGGGAGGGAGCTGGGAGCAGCCATGCGGTGCTGGAAAGGCATCTCCAGGGGAGCACAGAGCAGCGGCGGCTTCTTAATAAACTCACAGGGAAAGGGAGAGGGGGGGGGGAAGAAAAAACAAAAAACAAAAAACAACAGAGGGGCACCTGCTCTCTGTTCTTTGTAATATCAAGCACAGGATATTGAGCCGGCAAACCACCGCCTCCCACCTGTTCTCCCACAAGACAAACAGGTGTTTCCTTATTCCCGTGGGTTTTTCTCAGGTGTGGCCTTTGTTTCACTGTTACCGCACGTCTTCCTCTATATTTATCAGGGGAGGGACACAGTCTGTTGAGTATGTGGGTACATTTCTTGACTAATTTCATTTAATCTCAGAGGAATCATTCTAGATTTACACAACTGTAAATAATGCCTGAAAATACCACTTATATGCACATAAATTGTATTTAGAAGGCTGCATAGTAATTGGCTGTATACTAATTACAAAGCCTCAGCTAGATTTAGTGGTATGTAATCAGGTACATAATCAATCTTAGGAAGTGAGTGTTGCTCATTTACAGAAGCAAATGTTTAAATGTTTTAATCTGTATACTCAGATGTCTGAATCAAAGGAATAACAGCCATATATATTCTTTGTCATGCTATTTGGAGAACTGTAACATCTTTGTGACTTTCTGATCAATGCAAGAAAATGAAATTCTGAGGATATTTTTATTCACACTTCATGTAGTGAATTATGGATGAGGCTGCAGGTTAATTTTTTCTCTTTCAGCTGTTTATTTTGACCAAGAACACCCATATATTCCTCTGAAAATGTATTGAAGGTCCCAAAGACAGCAGCTGAACTTGTGGACATAAAGGGAGAGGAGCATTTTTATTTTAACATTGTATATAATACCTAACATCTTGACAATTAAAATTTGACAGGAGTGAATTAATTCTGATTTTTACATAAAGAAATTGTACTTTGGTGTTTCTAAAACAGCAACAGAGAATAAGCACAATAAAATTGAAACCTGTACCAAACAATCAATGTTTTATTTTCAGTATTCAACAATTAATAGCAAATTAGGTCGACTGAGGAACCCCACAGGCTACTAGAGTCTAGAGCCCTTTAGGTGCCTGGCTGGCACAAAAATACATAATTAAAAAACAAACAAACAAAAATCCACACAACAAAACAAACAACAACAACAACAACAAACACAAAATAGAATTGAGAATACAAATCTCACTGAAGCGTCATCTTTTCATGTTGTTTGAGCATCAAACTATATGTGCCTGAAATAGCAGAAACTAAGATTCCATTACTCCAGAAGTCCTTTTCCATACTGTCTCCTGATATTTACTAGAAGTTTGATGTTGATTAAGTGAATGTACATCAATCAGAGTCCACAGACTCCCTCCCACCTCCCTTTGTCGGTTTAGGAACCTCAAGGTAACCCTGGCCAAAACAAGATAACTGCTGCTGGAAGACATGATCTGAGATGTGCTTTTTGTCAGGGGAGGAATTCACAAGAATGATGGCATGTAATAACTGCATAAGCAATAGGTGGCATCAGAAAATCTTTCATCACAGTGATTTACACCCCTGCAGTCTCATAGATGCTGTGTTACTCCTGGAGTGTTTAATACTCATTGTGCATAATATTTTATAATTTTCTGTAACAAGCCAACAGTGAGAGAAGTTCAAGATGAAAATATATTAAAACTGGACAATTTAGTAACAGAGAGAAAAGTGATCATTTGAAAGGATTTGCATTTGAGTGGGAAAATATGCATGTAAGTGACAAAGTTTGAATTCATCACAAACATGCCTCTCTAGTATGATGAAAGAAATGGAGAATGCCATGGAGTTATATGTTTTATCTATAAAGTTGTACGGTTGCCAGCTCTGCAAGGGACCAAAATGCCAAGGGAGGGTCTCTCCTGAGCTAAAATGCATCTAGCACGACCGATCCCCTCATTCTCTGCCCCCTTGTGGCACTGCCCCTCATGGCCCAGCGATAGTTCCCCTATGAACACTGCTGCTCTGCAGCAAAATTATATATGGCATTTCCTAGCCTCAAGGATTGAAGCTGATTTTGAAATTTCAGTTTCATGAGATTTCAGTGGCTTTTCCAACACGTTAACTGCTTCTCTTTCAAGTTCCTTGGGAGAATTCAGAGGGATATGTGACTGGAGATATGTTATTGAGCTATTTTGACATTTTAGCAGTTACCAATTAAATCTCTTATCATGAGGAAAAGATATCTCTGTGGAAACGTCTCTAATCATATTTCCCATTCATTTTGGGAAAAAAGTATAAAAAGGAGTCATTCAGTTTTAGACCAGCGTTCTTATCATCCTTGACTTTATCTCTTTGATGCTGCAAGAGATTGACTCCCTAAGAGAAATTCCTTCCTTTTCCAGCTCAAATAATCTTCAGCTGCATGTTGTTCCTTCTCAAAGTCTTACTTTCCATTTCATTGTTGCCCTGATTCTACAGTTTGCCCGCTATAGAGAGAAGTTTATTAGCACAATCCCATTTGAATAAATGCACTGGAGCAGTATACAGTTAAGTCTTGATAGTTTTGATTTTGTTTTATTTAGGTTTTGGTTATTTCACATGTGTGTGTGTGTGTTTCATTGTTCCAGCTAGCATGAGGTATCTGTGTTGCTTTGGTATCTGTGTTACTTTTGCACTGTATATAATGTGTGCCCTGTCATTTATTCATCCATCTGTGCCTCCAATTTTAAATAAATCTGTGAATGTCTTCAGGGTTGTCAAATGAAATAATGAAACTATTTGAATTCAATTTTGTTCTAAGATGGCCTTTGTGATTCCTTGAAAGATTTATGTCTCTTAATGAACACCTCCCCTCCCCTCCTCTCCTCTCCTCTCCTCTCCTCTCCTCTCCTCTCCTCTCCTCTCCTCTCCTCTCCTCTCCTCTCCTCTCCTCTCCTCTCCTCTCCTCTCCTCTCCTCTCCTCTCCTCTCCTCTCCTCTCCTCTCCTCTCCTCTCCTCTCCTCTCCTCTCCTCTCCTCTCCTCTCCTCTCCTCTCCTCTCCTCTCCTCTCCTCTCCTCTCCTCTCCTCTCCTCTCCTCTCCTCTCCTCTCCTCTCCTCTCCTCTCCTCTCCTCTCCTCTCCCTAAAGTTTCAAAATATAGCTCTAGATTTTATTTTAATCCCTTGTGATAATAATGATAATCAATTAGGTTATGGCCGGCTGGGATTTAGGCCTACAGGTAAAGTATACAGTTACCTGGGACAACAGGCTGCCAAATTACGTCTGTTGGAGAAGACAGAAATCAGCTGTTTGAAAATCACTAGCAGCAAAACAGCAAATCTCTGCTGGTACTTCTGAGAAGATTTTAGGGTTCATGTGGCAGCAGTTTCTGCTGCTAGAGTTGGGTCCTTCTATTAGTAGCTTTTCTTTACTTGCACTGTGCTGATACTCCATGGACCAGTAAGTCTTTCATAATCCTACAGCCATGTAGCCTACACAGCTGCCTACATAGTGAAATAGAAATACTTCATTGTTGTTGCAAAATTCATCTTGATTTATTTCACTTTCATTGTTCTCTGAAAAAAAACTCTTATTTTTAGCAAGACCTTTGATATTAATGAGATTGCATGAATGTAATTTTTCTTTGGCCTAAAGGTTTAATTCTTCACCATGTCTGTGTATTGTTCTCATTAGTATTCAGGACTTCAGATGTTTCAATGGGAGAAAAGATATCAAGTATTTAGTATTGCAAAATGACAAAAGAAGTTTCCACACTACATTATGCTCTAAAAAGTGGTTACAAGCTTGTTAAATTTACAGCCAGCTGACCCCCAGTAGTCATGTGTTTCCCTGCCTCCTTTCCCCCTCAAAAAAAAAAAAAAAAAAAAAAAAAAAAAAAAAAAGTTATTTGGGATTTTGTTCAATGTATAATATGTTTTATGTGGAATTCCCTCTCTGAGAAACTGTAACTTGATGACAAGAATATGAATTATAAATGCAAAATCTTTAATTGTAGAACTTCTGTGAGCTTAATCTTTTAGGCTGATAAAGGTAATGCCACATGGCAAGAAACTAAGATAGCAAGTAACTTTCTCTGGAAGGATTTGTGAAAAGTTAAGTTTGTTATTCTAAAGTATATGTTACTCTTATTACATGCTATGTTGGAATGCCTAGGGATTCAAAACCTCATGACCTGAGATTGTTTTGGATGTCATATGTACAGGTCATGAAAACAGAATTACAAAAAGCATCAATATATCCATCTACTTTATGTCCTGCCAGTGGATTGTTCCCTTCAGTATATTTGTGTTTGTATTATTCATTTAGGATTTAAATTATTCAAGCAATGAGGCTTCCACTTCTTCCTCTGAGAGACTCTTTCAGTATCTCTCTGTCTCACCACAGGGTTTCATTCCCTCATATTAAGCCACGGTTTTGGTGTGTTCTCTTGCTTTGGGAGTTTACATTATTTAGATGCTCATCTGATTCCCTGGGTTCTTGCCCAGTAATGGGTGCCTCCAATTACTCCTTGCTGACCCTCTCTGGCCAATTAAGAGTGACAGAAATGACCCCAGCATGTTCTGTGCCTCTTGAAGATTTTTTAGTTGGATTATATTGCTATGTCTGTCATTCTGGCAGCTGTCATTCCAGACAGAACACTAGTAATAACTAGGTAAGACATAAAACGTACTTTTATTAATTTATTCTTTTCCTCATACAATATTGAAATTACAGCAGCATACAAAAGCAGAACCCTGCTCTGTATTTTTGTGAATAATTATTCTGTACCAAGGGAAGTGTAATTGAAGGTAAATATGTGCATTTTCTCTAATCTGTCTTCCCTCATAACAGAAATTCAGGCATAATATTTTGGAATAATAGTTCATGTAAAAACTATCATAATTAGATCACAGCTTAAGTTTGGTCTCTTCAGAAGTGTATGCTTAACAAAAATGGAGTGAACTGGGAAAAGGAACAAATTCTGATCTGTATGCATTCATTGCTAGAGTATGAAAAGGGTAAATCATTGACTGTAAGTTATTTATTTAACTAGACCTATTTATTTAACTATTTCTAAAACTACTTCTCTTTGTACCTGAGTTCCCCCAACCTTGTCTACAGAGTATTCACACATTGGGTGATAAGACTGTTATTTGTCAGGCAAAATTCCTTCCTTTTCTTAGCTTCTTCCTTGGATAAACTGTAATTTGGATTTCTTTTGTCTGTATATTCTGCATGTCTTTTTATCAATAATAATGAAAGGTGTATGTACCTTGTATTTGGAGCTGGCTTAACGTGATTCCTGGCTCTCAACCTAATGGTGGTGAAAAGTATGGAAGTGGTGTAGAGCTTCCTGAGCTTGCAGGCTTTATGGTTTTGCTGAAATTGCTCCTACTTTAACTGCAGCAGGCACACAGGGTTTGTGTCCTCAGAGAAAACCAGGAGGTGAGCTAGCCTGAGTTGCGATCTTCCGGGCATGTAGCTCCAGCACATTCTGTGCAGGCAGAATTTCCTTTCACAGAGAATTTCAAACTGCATTTCTATGCAATCATAAATAAAAACACACATTATCAAAATCACTCACGGAATAGACTCACTCTTCCTAACCAGCTCTGTGTAAAAATGGTACGTCTCTATGGATAAGGTTAACTTCAGAGAGGTCACAAGATGAAGGAGCTCATTTCTATTCCTCAGCCTTTTTCCTAGCATCAAGCCATAGCAGCTGAATTCCTGATCTGGTAGCATTTCCATATGCTGCTAGCTTAGCAAACAGTAAGGTATCCAGAGCTCTTCCTTTCCTTTCCTCTGCCCTGCAGCACTGACAGTGAGGCACAGCTGCGGGGGAGAAAAGGGCAGCAGATACTCTGAAGGAGCATGGTTCATGTTTGGGATTTTTCTTGAGAGTGACCAAGGTGCAGTGAGGCCTTTTACATCCTTTGGATCAGACTAGATGTGTTTTCAGTCAGTAATCACACATAAATTTCTTCCTATTACAGATTCATTTTAAAATCAATAATGTGCAGTTTTGAAGCATATAAAGTGTTCTCATTTGGGCACCACTGTTATGGCAGTACAGATTGTCCTTGTAGATTTTTCATTTTAATAGATAAATATGGATTTTGTTTTGCTTCCCTTCCTTGTGCTGATATATTGTAATTTTGCATAGATCTTGTACCCTTCCTCCTTGAACTGTGAACTCAACAATTTTGGATATGGTGTCCTAGAACCGTGGTGTCCTGTACATAGGAAATAAATTCCAATTTCACTGAGAAGAGAAAAAAAAAGTAGTATGAGTTTGTTGTGTCAATGTCTCCATACTCATTTGATGAAGGTTATATTTTTTGCTCCAAAATATCTTAGTAGTAGTACACTGTGTTTCTATGTTAATCAGAAAACCCAGACAAGCAGAGTATGCTTTTTCATTTTTAGTGTTCTACATGTATACCTTTTTTCCTCTTTCTGCATTCTGTTAACATACTTTACACGGTCACTTCATCTAAATAAGGTAACTGCAGTTTCTACACTGTGCTCACTTAGTCATTAACAATTTTATTATTAGCATATTCTAACACTCAGTTCTGTAGGCGAAACTTTCTCCACCTGGCATATATATTTTCTTGCTACAACTGTCTTTTTCCACTTTTGATTTTTTCAGTATTATTCTCACAATAATCATATTTCTCTGCAATTATACAGAGTCCAGAATCAGATAAAACTAATTATTCCTGACACTATAGTTATCAGTGCTGTTCTAATTGCTGTCAACAATAGTCTGCATATATCCAGGTCACATATTTCTATTCCAGTATTCCCACTTTTCTTTCATAATATCGTAGCATGAGATCACAGCCAATTTTATTACAAAAATCCATGTTTGTGTAATTCATTTGAAGAGACATCCGTATCCTGAAAGAGCAATTTGTGTCACAACTGTAGCATATGAGCTGATCTGCTGTCTCTGCAGATAAAATACATGTGATGTAGGCCATGTTTTCAAACCCAGGTGCCTGTCTGAAGCTAGCATCTCTAGAACTATATGGATGCAGCTGCAGATGAATGGCTGGATTTTTCATCAATGCTAAGGACTGTATTCAGTAATACTACTGAAGCCAATATGAACTGCAGGTACTTGGCAAATGAGAGTTTTGCTCATAATCTATAATGACAGAGAGAGATAATCAAATGACATATCTTGCTTTTTTGAAAGGGTCATTTGCTGCCTAAGATGTATTTTATTAAAATAATCTCTCCTAGATTTCCTCTCTTTGCCATTATGTCTACTTCATTGTTAAAATATATACTATCATGCTCCTCCTTCTGGATTTTCCAGTACTTATCTACCATCCAGTGCAAGTTGTTTGGCAGGATGAATAATGACAGTCAATATTTCTGCTTTGAAAGAGTAATAAAAACAGTACTATATCCCAAAATATATTCAGAAATAAAAGTTTTTGTTCTTGAAATCATCATACAAATTCCCGTAATTATTTTGCATATTTCCTATTTATTGCTTTTCAAGTTATTTAAGGCAGGTGCATATGGGATCACATTAGAGATACTCATTCTGTTGATGAGTATGATGATTTTTACTATTTCTATACTACTTATTTTCATAGTATAATATCCAACTATTGTGGTATGTTTTTTTTTTGAAAGACAAGGTCTTTAGTATGTTCTGTAGCACCCAAAGCTGTAACTCAAAAGCGCTATGCTTTAGCTTGGTAATGGTGTTTTTGAAAGCCTAGTTTCACATCTCTTGGTGGTGCTGGAAAGCAACAACAAAAAAGCAACCCACAACTAACCCATATACTGTTTTTTTTTTTTTTTTTTTTTTTTTTTTTTTTTTTTTTTTTTTAATCTATCCAAACTACCCTGTAGGCTCTCACAGATTCCAGATTTCCAGATCCTTGCAGATCCAGGGGCAGATTCACATATGAAACTCTACTGCTAAAAACATTGATCTCATTGTTTGTTGTTGTTGATTTTTTTTCCCCCTTCAGTCCCAAAGAAACCGAAACATGAAATAAAAATGAAAAACATGAAGTTGTCCTCAATATTGTCAGGAAAGTGAATTTGAAATTTTCAAACTAAAACCTGATCTTTCTGGGGAATTTTGGGATGTTGATATTTGCAATCAGGATGCTCTTCTGAGGGAGAAATTGTAATCAGCTCAAATAGTTATGATTTCACTGCAGTCCATCCTGAAAGCTCAAGACTGCTGTGATTCACTCAAAAGTGAACATTGTTTTTTTTTTTCAGACCATGTCAAAGTTCCCCGTCTAGGTATATACATCCTTTGGGGCTCACACATGCCAAATATATCTTCAATTTAGGACAAAAATATAATCCCATTTAGTTGTGCCATAGTAATTTTTCTGTTACTGTCACATAGATGTGATGATTGCCTGGAGAGACTGTTTAGTCCTCTTCCTCAGAAGTTCTCAAGACCAGACAAGATCAAGCTCTAAACAACTTGGTTTCACACCTCATCACTGACACAAATTTGAGCAGCAAGTTGCACTAAATGCTTCCTGAGGTTCTTTCAAAACTACAATATTATATGTTCCTATGAGTTATTCTCCCCCACCTCCCCAAGATATACTAGGACTGGATTTCAGATTATTCATGGTGTGCAGATGAGATATAAATAGTGCTACTTGAGCTTTCTGCCTATATCTATGTGTTGGCATCACATGGCTCCCTGAAACACATGAATGCATTTCTATCATTAACCAAAGTTCTTGTACTTTCTATTATCAGTGGTATGATAAGAATATAATTTATGGGGCTTGAGATGTTCCATAAGCAATGCTTTATTGATTAACACTTTAGAAGGCTGTCATATACATGTACACGAGCAAGATACCAGTCTGTGACAACTGAAACCTTTTCAGACTAAACAGCAAATGTAAAACCACAGCCTTTCCTTGTATCGTTTGTAATCTTTTCAACTATCCAGACAGGAAACACATTTCTCCTGGATCTCAGAGCCCCTCTGTCTCAGTACTGCTTTCACTAATGAGAGCTAGAAGTTTTACAGGGTTCATCTGCCTTAAAATATTTTCAGATCTATAATACTCTTCTTACGTTCAAGGAATAAGACCTTTATTTCTTCCACAGCTCCCTTGTGCTTGTATAACTTAGGAACTTCGTTGATCCTTCTCAGAGGTGGAGGTTCACGGCATCACTGCTTGCCTACCAGATTTCCATCTTCCTCTTTATTGAGTCTCTCTGTCCTCAGCACTGACTTATTTTCCTTTCCAGTAGTCATGTGAGCAGGCTAATTTGAATAACTGTTGTAGAGATAATACACAAGGAGTTTGATTTAATTTTGTTTCAATTTTATTATATGAAATGTAATTTGATAGTGAGTAGTACAATCATAGTACAGATGGCAAGTGTTAGGCGTATCTTATTACCTGGAACACTTGAGCACTGTCTGCCTTCTATAGTTTTAATTGGCCTTCCCTCATCTTACAGTAAAAAATTGCAACATTGTTCTTGATGAATACTGAAAAAGGACAATAAACTAACTTAATTCTGATCCAGTTCCTATGGTAGGCAGTGGAGGTGTGGGCACTAACCAACACCCAAAGGAGGTGGAAGCCTGGACGAATGCTCAATAACTAAAGTATGAGTCTCAAAATAATTTGAATATACATATTTAAAAGACTAAATAGTCATAACGGAGCAATTTATTCACAACATCAATTCTTCTGAAGAATCAGCATAGCACTCAGCTTCTGTCATTGAGCACCTTCTGGGATCAACATCTCATTTGTGTCACTTGCTTTAAAACTGATTAACCTCAGGACTGTGTTTTGTATGTTGGTCTCTTTGTTGGTCTTCTGGTGAACATTTCACAGTCAAGGAAACCTTGAAAGCAAAAATGGAAAAGAAAAAATTACCAATAATATGCTTTATATTAATATTTATAGACTTATAACTGCTGCTGGTTGAATTTACACACTTCATTGGGTGAACTTCAGACAAGCCATTTAATATCAGTTAGTAAAAAAAAATGATGTGTTTATGTCATGAGAAAGTGGACATTTGTGTTTATAGGAAATGTTATCAATTTATGAATCCAAGCACATATATATCATTAAAGTCCTCCTGAAATAGTTCACATTTGAGACGAATCATGGGTTATGTTAATCTGGCAGTGGAGGCTATAATACTGTCTGCTTTTCCTACGTGAAAAGGCCTTGGAAAAGACAGTAATGTTACAGTAATATTTCACAACAGCTGCCAAACCACACATCTACTTCAAGTCAAAATACTTTATATGAGGAAACGTAAGGAAAAGAAAAAATGAGATTAGGTACTTTTAGTCCAAAAAAAAAAAAAAATTCACTTCTGATCAAAATAAATGTATTAGCATTACATGCAATCAGTAGTTTCAATAATAATATTTTACTTCTTATATAGTTTTCAATCTTTTAAATCTCTAGATAAATAAGAATAAATTACCAATCAGTTCATTGTTTAGTGATTAAAATACATTTTTAACATCTGCTGCCTGATCAACATCTACTAGCCAAGTGATTTAGTTTTACCTTCCTTTTTACTCTCTGTGGTATAGTATCTCCCCACAGTCGCTGTTTCCTATGTTAATCAAAGTTGATGAGATACTTGGGATTTTATAATATTCTTCCAAGGTAGAAAATTTTTGAAAAAATTGAAAGATTTGATATTTAATGATCATAATTTTACCTTTATTTCTATTAACTAAATTCTTGTGAGACTGATTCAGCAAAATCAAAGAAAATGATAGGGCTGTTTTTTCATAAATGGAAAGGTATCTACCTTCTTCAGGGAACCTTAACTTTATAAGAATCTCTCTGGAACTCTCAAATTCCCATGGATAAGTATCCCTCTTCTCCCCCATTCCTTCTGGGTTTGATATGTCAGTCAGATTCTAACAAGCACCATTCAAGATTTTGTCTAGCCTATCTTCATGTAGCCTTTTGCAGACTACTTTTAGATGGGAGATATTTACATGATTTTCTTGACATTATTTTTTCCGATTCTTTTCTTAAGCAGCAGCCTGTTTTTAATATATATTTATTATGTATATAAAAGTGTAGATGTATACTTCTTTACTAACAGCATTTTTAGCAAACATGCTTTAGGAAGAATAATGCCCAAAACAGTAAGCACACAATAGACTTCCCTGTAACCCAGTGGTTCTAAAACACTTCAGTACAATGAATCAACAAATTTAAAGCTTGGAATATTCTCCCCTTTCTAGTGATTTCTAATACTCTTTCTTTCTAGAAAACTCCGTGAACCGAGAGTAATTCTGCTAAAGTCAATACTGCCACATCATACAGAATTAGGGTCATAAAAGGGAAAAATTGTTGTCTGAACCTCTGGTGAATTGAATAGTGACTTGTTAGATGGGATTTGAGATTAACTGTTTTATACATATCCAAGATAATAAAGAGACTAGAAATGCTTTTTAGCCTACAGCAGTAATGAGGCATCCAGGTCCACCAAAGAATTCTGATATCTAGCCCAGTTTTAAAAATTTGCTTTCTAATAGTAAGGCACCAGCCAGTTTTACCAAGGATCTTGGCAGCTGTTTAAATACCTGCTTAAGTGCTGAGCAAACATAATAAAAATCATTCTCAGTTCCTAGAGAATTCTATTTTTGTCTTTAAATTGACATTAAAGAGAAGGTAGAAGAACCCATCTGAGATGGCAATGAGAGGCTGAAAAAATACCTAGTAAGACCTGAAAGTTCTGTTTTGTTTATTTTTTATGGATTACCTACATATCCAACTTGCTGCTGTAGTGATATTTTCTTTTGCAATTACCTGAAACAAATCAGCAGGTTATTAAGAACAGATGCAATCCTTTATCTTCATAGCCCAAACACTGAACATTAGAATTAGATACATATGCTTCCCTCAAGGACAGTATTTATTATGTAATTTCTGCCTACTTTTGGACATATAATCACATGTTTTTTCAATGTCCCCACTGATCACAATGACATTATATTTGTTTTGCTTTCAGGTTTCATATGATAAAAGGAAAAAACTGCTAGTTATACAGTAATTAATCCTTGAATGACAGAGTAGCTATGATTACAATAGCAGGAACAAGTAATCTACAAGAATGTAATTACTCTGGGCTGTGTTCGTCAGAAATCATCCATGAAAGGCCGTGGCAGCTACTGAAGGTCATGGATCACAGCTCAATCAGGCTATTCATTTAAGTTTGGCCAGCTTTGTATGTTTTCCCCTCACCTTTTGCACTGTTGTATGCTGAGTGTGTACACTTGACAGCAGTAAAGATTTCTATCCCTCTTCTAAACATTTGCTTAAGTCAATGGGCTCTAATGTGTCCTACTGATAAAATAATTATTTTATTTCAAGGACAGCTTATGAATGCCAATGTACTTTATATATGTGTTAATTCACATTCATATGTATACATATTCAACTTCTTATGCCCAGATTTAATTTTAAGTAACCTGGACAGGAACCAAAACTTCAAGTGCAATTTCTTTTGGACAATGCAACAACAACAACAAAAAAACTTTATGTAAAACATGCTTCTCTTAAATGTTCATTTCTTTAACAACGTACTTGAATTGGGTGCACAAAAGATCTTCATCTTTGAGAGAGGACCTCATTAATGTTTATTATTTTGCCTATGTTATAATCCATCCAGTCTGTCTAGAAAAAGTGGAAAACCTTGCCCTTGGCATCCATACTATTTTTGCTAAATCTATGTCTGCCTTCAGATTGTATCTGCTTTTGAAAGATGCAGTAGCAGACCTTCTAAATAAAAGACCTACGCCATAACTTCTGTTTGTCATTGTTTAGTTAATATTGCCCCAAAGGTGCATGGATAGATATGGGCCATTCATACGGCAAGTAGGTTTTCCACCTGAGCACTTTAATGCACTGCAGACACCTCAGATTATGCCTTTCATCCATGGGTGCCAGTACTGGCACCAACAGTGTTCCTGTAGGATAACATCATGGTCAGAGGATCTGGCTTTAAGCTCAGCTTTGGAGCCACATCTGCATAGCAGCAGAGATTTAAATTAAAAGACTATTTGAATTAGGATTTCTTTGAATTATAAACTTGACATTATTAAAATGACAACAGAGGTGCTGAGTTTTGTCCAGGTACATTGACTCCCCTGGCATGAGAGAGCATGTTCCTTCAATGTTGGTTTTGAATCCTCATCTTTAAATAGAAATCCTATTGATGGAGGGAAAAGCTGCTATCAGATTGCTATGCTATTGGTATAATCTATTTACTGTAAAATGGAAAATGACCCAGGGAAATAAATGTGCTATGCAAGTCTTGGTAAGACAGCTCCAATAGAAAATATTTATCTAAAGACAAACATAGTTTTCCTGCATGTGTGTTACAGATTTTTAAACAATCTAAAGCATGATTGTATTATGGAGCTGCCAATTGTCTGTGCTGTCCTTGCTAATGTGAAGGCAATTCTAAAGAGCATGTTGATCAAAATCCTTGTATGTTTACATCACATCTGCTAGGTGTTTATTTTCTTAAGTGGCATGTACCCAGGAACCTAAAAAGAAACCAGGCAGTGATAATTTAACATTTTGGAATAGAGTGTGTAGGATCTGCACTTAATGGTAAGGCTATTGCCAGTTCAGTCAGTCAATTAGAGGCATTAGAAATAAATAGGTATGAATAAATAGGAAATATGAAGAATTTCATTTTCATATTAATCTTGCTTGTAAATAGACTCACTTCACTAAACAAACCACAGCAACAAGAAGTGTACTGCTTTGGAGGGTGTAAATATTTTTACTTCATGACATCATTCTCATTATTTAATATGTCAAGAAAAAATGAGATGATAGGGCTTGCACGGTTATTTCTATCACTTACTTGGGCCATCAGAAATTAAATCTTTCAAGTACTTGTTGACAAGTAGTTGTGTTTGACCCAGATTTCTTTTCTTTTTCATGTCAGCACTGCCTTGGTTCTTGTGTCATGTTGGCGTAGGGCACTGCAAATTGGAAAATAGATATAATTTTCGTTTCTAAATAGGTAAATCATTTGGTAGATAACTAAGTAAGAACTTGAAAATTATTCATAAGAAACTACATTACTGTGGAAAGAGTACCAATATTTTAACCACTGAAAATGCTTTGTGGCCTTGATCACATTTTGCCCTCTAAACAGATTTAAAAAAAATGGATCAAATGCTTCATTTTCAATAAGAACACTAAAAGCTCACCCTTTGCTAAATCATGCTAACTGCTATGAAAATACAGTAAATAGTAAAGTGTAATATGAATAAGACAGTCTTATTCCTTATAAATGATTATCCCCTAATTATTATTTGAATTTTGTAATAGTGATGCAACATTGAACAAGAAAGTTTTATCTACCTGCAGAGTTAGGTATTAGCTAGAAAATTTGCATAAAGATATATGCAAAAGATTACATTTCATTTTTAATCACAAAATGAATATGTAGCAATTGAGTAAGTAAAAGTTAAGGTGTGCAGTTAGCGTTTCACAAAAGAGGAAGCATAGAAACATGGGATAAAAATAGACAAAATGGGAATTCCCTGGGCACATGAAAAGAATATAGGGAAGAAAAGAGTAAAATTTTCAAGAAGAAACATCATGCAGATAGACAAAAAATTAAGTGACTTTTTCTATCTGACATTATTTCTAATAAATTCAGTTTTATTTTGTGGTGTCAGATACTGCTAAAATGTCCAAGAGCATAACAATCAATTGAAAACTGTGACTTATTAAGGATTTAAAGATATTATAACCATTTTTCATGCTTTTCTTTCCTTTGTGGCCACCCAATTTTGCCATTTCTTATTGCTATTAACTCTTAAATTTTAGAAGATATTTAAAGAATAATTTTATAAAGAAGATACTTGTCTGAAATAAAAGATCACAGACGTGCTGTGATCAAGGCTGTGCGAATTCACATTATTCAGATAAGTCACCCAATTCTTTAATTTTTATTGAAATATGAAACTTTGGAAATGTGGCCACCTGAATGCTGATGTAGTGTTGACTCTCACAAGGAGACTGAAACAAGTCAGTGTTCTAAGATATATAAGTGTACATCGCCCATATGAACCATCTGAAGACAAAAATTTAGGAATGTCAGTACTATGACTCTGTGGTACCATATGCACTGAAACATAATTAATTCCAATCAGATCTTTATATAGTGTCTTTTTAATATCCAGTTTTGGATTAAGCCAATGCAATTTTCAAATTTTGGCAAACCATCATATTTAGGAATTATTTAAATTCCTAAAATGTGCTATAAGTGTCTCATCTTTCATTAAATTAGCATAAATATTTCTTCTTTATAGTAGCTCTGAGATGATTCCAGGGCACCACTGCTTTGGGGTGTTCACTTTAACATCATGGCTTCAGAAGCTGGCACTAATTGCTTCCAAAAAAACTGGCCTTTCTCACCTCTGTCTCTTTGTTTTGCTCCTGTGCCGCCTACTCCCTTATGCCAGAACAAGTGTTCATGTAATCACAGTCCAGGTTGAAATCAAAATCAACCTAGAAAAAGGGACAAAACTTTTTTTTTTTTTTTTTTAAATAAAAAAAGCAGGGATGCCAGGTTACATACACTTAAAATTTAAAACTACCATGTTACTTAAAAAAATATGACTAAGACACTGGGGAATTCTTACCAACCCATCAGAAGATACTCTCTGCCATGTTACAAGAGCTGGGAAAGCCTCCACACTCGTGCCCTTTCCCTTATCTGCTAAGCTGCTGTGGCTGCTTGGGATAAGTGTTAGAAATAGAAAGGCTAAAAAGGCTTGTTTCTTCCCCCAGTTTCTTGGGGGGAGAGGGGGGGAAGAAAGTTTTTGCATTCTTTGAGAAAGAATAACGATTCTTTCCCATAAATGCATAGATATCAAGTCTTTTTGCCTTCATCACAGCATTGGACATAGAACCGCTGTTTGAGTTGAATTGAAAATGTAGCACAGAGCACCCTGAACAAATCCCACCTAGCCTGGAGTGGCTCAGGCCTGGAAACAGATTTAATGACATACTTTTAAAGGTCTGTAACTAAGATAAGAATATGGCTGGCTGGAAAACACACATTAAACAACTTTGAGGAGAGAAAGTGTATGATGCATGATGTACCAGAAAGTAGGTAAATGCACCAGATTTCTGTTTGCCTTGCAAGGTATGCTTACAAGCAGTATTTTTCATGGGATTGAAGTGAGATGAAAACTAAGGAAAGAATGGTTGTAGAATGTTTGTTAGATAGAAATAAAGAAATATGACTGTGGATCATCTGCTCTGAACCACTACCTGACTTCAGGTAAGAAAGTGAGATTAAAATCATGTAACTGTGGCACATAATAAAAATATGTAACTGGATATTAATTTGCTTAGGAAAGGAGCTGGGGAAATATTGAACATATACTCAAGGGGACATGACAGGTAGTAGAGCTGGTTAATTAAACAAATATTTGTGGATAATTTATCAGAAAATAATTCAGATAAAGGATGTCAGAAAAGGATGATCTTGACTCTTATTTGATTACTATGATGTACACCAAATTTATGGAACAGTGAAAATTATTAATAATTTACTCAATGATTTATGGGGGAATAATTACTGATTATATTATTGGACATTATTACTTGACTAGCCCTGACATAATAAGTAGTCTTTTAACAGTCTTGGTTATCACTAACAAAGAATAAGCTATTTGTAACCATGAAGACAAAAAAAAAAAAAAAAAAAGAGATTTTGTATAGGTATAAAACCCAAGATATTTCATTTCAAATACAAAATGAGTCTTTTTTTTTACCTTCTTTTTTTCATAGGGCACTAGTCTAGTGCTTCTTACCTGAAATGTTATATCTGTCAAAGGATACGTGATAATACAGAAAGCACTTAAATCGGTAAAAATTGCCAGAATTCATGCAAATTTATGTAATATATTCAAAAAATATTAAGAAACACATTTAGCAATGAAGAAATATGGATGGGTCATGTGCTTATGATGACAATTTTCCTGAATATGTGCATTATTTTCCAGAAGGAAATTTATATTCCTATTGTCTTGGGAGTTCTCTGACTCAAAGTGTACAAGCCCTCTTTAGGATAGGACCATCTGAGCTGAGCTTCTGCCTCATAGCTGGCTGGCATTTTTTATTTTTTATTTTTATTTTTAAATTGTGTTTTAAGAATGAGGGAGGGATAATGAAAAGTCAGCTACACCAGACATTTACCAATCCAGAATTTCATTATGATACCTTTATTCCTTAGTGTCATGGCAGAGATGAGAACAGAAATATTTATAAGCACAAACCCCATGTCTCCTCTGATTAATATTGAAATAGAAATGTGATTGGGTCAGGAGAAAGGCATCTCCAGTGATGAGTTACTACCACTTACTGTGTAGTCTGCCAGTTCACCTCTGTGTCTAATGATCTGCCTCTAAGGAGAAAAGACTACTTACTATGACCAGTGCCTTTAAAAAAAATCAGATGGTGTGGAGTGGATGAAGATGATGTAGCCATAATGTCCAAGCTTTTCTGATAGAGCATGTACATTGTAGAATGTGTGGGGAGTGGCTGTGCTGCTGTGCACCATCCCATACACATTCCAGCTGTGTCAAGGCCTCTGAAGATGTTGGCTTTGGATTTGACAGACTTGCATTCAGCTATCTGTAACCAGTGAAACCAAAGGCCAGTTATGTGTCTGTGCATCTGTATTTCCTATTAGTAAAATGTTTGTAATGAAAAAATAAGGAGGCATTTAGACACCCCACATAAGACAGCTATGGAAGTCTTAGTATGTATGTATTTATTTATTTATTTTGTATTGTTTTGCTAAATGCTTGGTAACTACCTAGAAAATTAATGTAGCACCTCTGAAGTTAAATGCTCCCTGTCTACAAGTGATTGTGTATTGCCTTCAGGAAGTGATTCTGATGTCTCTTAATGGACTCTACAAAGGAGATACCATTCCTTATACTTCATAATAAACTATTAATAATTCTACAAGAACAAGAATTAACATTTTTGACTACTATTATTCAATGGATTTTAAAACCTTTGCTGTGATGAGAATAAGTGGAAACCTTCAAATGCTCCTGTGTAGGTTTATATTCACCAGGTTCCAAAGATCTCTTGAAAAGGGAATTTTTTCTTTAAATAATTTATCACCAGGGTCATCATGAACTCTACATGTAAAACGAAAGTTGATTACAACTTGCCCATCTCCAAGCATTCAAAAAGATGACTTAGGATCCAAAAAAGTATGTCTAGCATAAAGAGAGAGAGAAAAAAAAAAAAAAATTAAGATAGGTTTGTGTTTCTTTTATATTCTTACTTTTCTGGAGTTCTAGACAATGAACTTTTCACTACTAATATGGTTAACTACATTTAGCTGTCAAAATGCATCCAGCATTCTGACATTTTAAAGTTCTTTCCGTTTCATGGAGTTCAGGACTGACCCAATTATTATTTTTGTTTTAATTCACTATTTTATCAATACAGATTCAACTATTTTACTTTCCATTTAATGAGAAGGCATATTTCAGTAGAAAGATAAAGCTTCTAATGCATAAGGGTTTTAAAAATATGTAAAAGGTGTTGAAGAAATTGTAGGAAAAAAAAAAAGAAAAAAAAAAGAAAAAAAATCTTAACATGAATAACCCATTTGTTTTTGTTTTTGTAAAAAAAAAAAAAAATAATTAAAAAAAAAAGAGAAGATATCCTGTATGAAATAGATCAACCAGCACTGGAGATAATGCCTGCTGATTATGTGTTTCCTTACATTACTGTGGGTCTTTGCAAGTAAATATATGAATGTATTCTTCTAAAATTTATTTGCTTTGCTGGACAACATAACTATGAGAAAACTTCCTCAATCTGAGAATTTAACCTCTAGAAAAGAATATGTATCCCCAGAGATGAGTGACTTTCCCCTTCCTCATGATGATTTTCCTGTGCTTTGTTCAGTTATGACATCTCTTTTCATGCATCTGGACCTTCAGTCCAGCCTTCTGCTCCTTCATCTCACAGAGAAATAAGGGAAATGAAATTGCACAGTGAGACAAACCTCAGTGATTTGCTCTCCATGAGGTGAAGCACTGTCTCTGGAGAAAGATCTTCCTGAGCTATGTAATGCAGACTTCTGATCAAATAACAGTTTAATGTGTGTCAGTCAACCTGAGGTACTGTAAAAACTCTCAAAGGTACAAAGAAATGTTTCTGAATAACAGTTGAGGTTGGAAGAAACCTCTAGAGGTCATAATGACCTTGTTCAAGCTGGGTCATCTAGAGTGGATTGCCCAAGTCCATGGCCTTTGAACATCTTTTGAACATCTGCAAGGGGAGAGAACTACAACCTCTCTGAGAAACTTGTTCCAGTAGTCATTCTTTCTCACAGTACAAAAGTGTTTCCTGGTGTTCAGAAGGAACCTCTTGTGTTCTGTTTTTTACCCATTGCCTCTTGTTCTGTCACTGGGCACCACTGATAAACATTGCAGTGCCAAATTTCTTCTCCATTAGATCTTACAGGCAGGTTAATGGATGTCTGGTTAGATTCAGATCATATTGTCTGGTAGGTAGCTGTGGATTTATCAGTGTTTTACAAAAGTCCCATTTCCACATGCAGTTCTATGTTCATTACTATACTTCTGATAAAAATACTAACTTCAGAAGGTCCTAGTCACAGATTTGTCATCCTGGATCAAGTGAGGATAAACACTAAATTCAGAAGTACTGTCAAACAGTATAGACCCATGCCAAGTCATGTCCCCACAGGCTTCTCTGATAATAACTAATTGCTCAAAAATCATATATTCAAAATAGAAAATAGGTCTGATTCCACAGAGTGACATCACTTAGAGGAAGATATGACACACTACATCTCCCTGCTTTGGTTACTTCTACTTGCCAGCATCATGTTTATTCTTGTTTTAAATAATTGAAGTGCTGGAGCTTCTGCTGTTTTAGAGAGGAGATTGTTTCTCACCTGAATACAGCTCTCTCTTAAGTGATTCCTACAGAGATGAATTTTCTTCTGATTTTCACACTCCTTTGTACTAGACTAAATCACATTTGACTCCTTCTTAATGCCCTTTGATATCTTTGAGCATTTATAATGTGTTCAATTAGTTGTATAATGGCAAGCTATACAAATGCTGGGGGAGGATCTTCTAAATGCAAAATGGGAGTTAGGCATTGATTTTCTGTAAAAGCAGAGCACTTAACTGCACAAAACTCTGCTTTCCCTGGGCCAGATCCAAGTAAGGATTTAGGCACCTAAGACAACAATTGGGTAGACACAAATTATCTAAATCCATTCAGTCCCAATTAACCCTTGGGGAACCTAAATTCAGTAAGGAACTCCCTGTTCCATCCTCAAATTTCCAAGCACATAGAGTTGTGCTTCTGTCAATGCTCAGACCAGCTGAAGTCTATCTAGTCAGCTTATGCTAGTCAGCGTTTGCTTTCCTTCCTTTTAAGTTCTACTCTGAATTTATATATATTATATAACATTATAATATATTTATATATTATGTATTTTCTGATCATTTCAGCTAGCAAAATGCATTGATTTTCTGAGTTTTTGATCATATTTAGGTATCTTTTTCTGGGACATTTATTGCTTTTCTGCATACATGTGGTATTGAGTTTTAACATAAATTGAACATTTTAATGTACTTGTTTACATGTATACACGTATTATGCTAAAACAATGTTTGATTTATTCAGTCATGTCACAAATGTTTGTCTTCACAAACTTTTCCTTCTGACATATATATCTTTGAAATGTCTTATTTTAGGCTATTAACTTGTAATTTTATAAGGTAACCATAATTGTTTTCATTAATAACTACTTCCTCTCTGTAGGTCAATATACATATACACTTTCTTTATGATTTTGTGATTCTTTAGCCATAATGATATTGTTTTTCTCACTCACCAGAAGAAAAATGCAAATGACATCTTGTTATACTTTCCAGGATGACCTCTTACTCTGTTTTGAGGAATTTTGACATTGATAATCTTCATTTATGTTTATAATCTATGAAAATCCTTTAATGAAGGCCACTTCAGATGGCTTTATGTGTCACATTTCCTAATATGCTTTTCAGAGGGCTTTCTAAAATTTAAATATATATCAGCTGTCTCACTCCCTTCCACTGGTTTCACAGTTCTTTCAGGAAAATAATCAACTTTGGTAAAAGTTCTTGTTTGCAAGCACTTGTGGAATATAGCTTATAACATAATATCCTTATTAAGACAATTTGTGTCTTGAAAGATGTTGTGTTGAATACTGGATGAAAAAGACTGAACTTCAGTAGTGGGGCTCTGTTGGGTAGCGTAGCTAGTTTACAAGGCTTGATTCTGGTTTCAGAATACAGCTTTTATCCCAGAAAACTGTTTTTTATTATTTTATTTTATTTTATTTTATTTTATTTTATTTTATTTTATTTTATTTTATTTTATTTTATTTTATTTTATTTTATTTTAAATATAATTGAGTGTCTGGGTTGTTTCCAGAAATCTCAGTTTGACTGACCTTTGTAACTTATTGACCTATGATCACTTTCATAAATCAGGAAGCATTTTCTTGCTCCTTACTTAGATAACTTCAGAAATTAAGTTTAATGCTACCAAATACCAACTAATGTCTCTTTCCTTGGGATTACCTTGATGTCATACAGTGTGGGAAGCAGTTTGTGTTTCACAAACACTTCTGAAACATCTGAGGATCAGCTGTGTACTTGCAGACTGCAGACAGTGTGGTATGGATTAAGAACTGTTATTACTGTGAGAATGAGTTGTTGGTTGTTTTGTTCTTTATGAACAAAAACCCTGTGGTGACTTCTCATTAAATTATTATTTATCAGCAGATAACACTAAATTGAAATCTCCATACCAACATAGGCAGAAATTCTGTCTGTAATGGGGAAAGAATTAGAGTTATTTGTTCGGTCTTTTTTTCCATACTGAGTCCTTTCACTTTTTGTTCCAGTTTTTGTCCTTTTTCAGCCATTTTTGTTTCCTTCTTAAGAAGCCTGATCCTCCTCCAGCAGGGGTCAATGAAATCTTGCCATTAACTGTGAAGGAAATGAAAAAAAACATGCCCCGAGATACCATTACAGGCTATTCTTTTTTCTTTATTCATTTTTTTCTTTCCTCCTGCTACTTCAGTCTATAGTTTTAGTCCTTCATAACTCTTCTGTTTATTGTTTCTGTTTGTGACTGTTCTCTTATGTTTCAGCTCATTGATTTTCCTTCTTTGGTTCTTAGTAGCTTTACTACTCACACTATTTTCCTTTCTAGAAAGGAAATAAGTATTTTGCTGTACAAACAGCTTGTTTGTTGAATTTGATGCAACAGCAATCACCATCCCTCCATTCAGTAAGGTTAATATCCTGTGAACACCAGTTTTAGCCTACTGTCATACCCTCTTATGTTCATGGCTTATGAGGGGATCACATTTTATTAGCAGGACTTATCAGTGTTTTCTTCAGGTAATTGCCTGACCTGTTATGACTGTTGTTTTGAAGTATTTACTGACTCACAGATCTTTCTGCCTACTTTATCTTTACTCGTTTTTATCAGCAGAAGCTCATTGGCATTTTCTTTGTCCAGTGCCCACACGCAGATTACTCATTAAAAGTTCCCATATTCTAATGATGGGCACTTTGATCTCTGTAAGGTTTTCTGGTAGCATTCAGGGGGAAAATATCTAAAATTAATGGTATGTTTTATGTGGTAGTGTGCTGTTTTTACTACATATTGAAAACAGAAAGCATTTACTTTCTTTTGCACCCCATGACGGTAATATGTTTCTGATGCAAAACCAAAGCTGAGCTAATTTTACAACATGCAAAACTAACAAAATTTGCTTGAAATAACCCCCACAGAACTTTAATTTTGTTTCAGAATATGCCTTTGTTTGTTCTTGTACTGCAAAATGCAAAGTAAATGCCATTAGTGCCTTTACACACTGTGCTCTGTGCAATTTATGCTTAGCAGCAACAGACTTCAGCAATAAGTGGCCACATAGTGAGATGAACAGTTATATAACCACAGACAGTAATTGGATGCTATTAATGAGATTTTGGGATAACACCATTTTTTAGCTCCAGACATAGTTAGCTTTTTATAATTTCAATTAATGCCACATATAGTCTTTTTACAATGTATAATTATTTTCCTAATCTCCAGTTATGCTCTACAGAGTAACTGAAACAAGTACCTCTCTGCTTTACCTTGATTTGCACAAGTACCCAAGATTATGTAGCACAAGTATGGACTTCTAGTATGAACCCCTGCATATGGATAGGTGAAAAGCAGTGTCACCTTGTAGTCAGCTCTAAGAAAAACGGTGCTCTTGAGAGCCCTAATTCTTTTGTTTCTTTGTTTTGTTTTGTTCTCCCTGTTCCTGTGAATAACTGCTTGTACCCCTAGAACAGGTTGGCTTCTTTTATCACACCTACTCAGATACTCTGGATGGCCAGAAGCCAGAGCAGAAACAAGCATCTGTTCATACTTTACTTTTCTTTGTCATCAACTTACAGAAAGGAAGAACCTAAAGCTGGGGTTAGGCCCTGCTCCAGACCCCTATCTTTAAGGTATTATCCAGCATGACAGCTCTCGTTTGTCTGTAACTAAATGAGCTCAGGAACTGTTCTGGGACGTAGGAAGGTTAAAAAGGCACACCTCTAGTGTCCACAGCGGGCAAACAGACACAGAGCAAAATGTGTAGCAAAGCAGAAAAGCCTAGCCTTCAAAATGTACAGTTTTGCACTGAAAACTGTCACCTTGCCACACGAGTAAGAGCATGATCTGACCTGATTTCCTCCTGGGTAACTGCGGTTGTTCCAAATGAAGTCAGAGGGAGCTGCAGGTGCTCAGTGCTTTGGAAAAATGTATCAAGCAATGAAACTGAACTTGCAAAGAATGTTTTTAAAATGAATGCCAGTTGACTATGTTCAACTAAACATCTCAAATTGTGCTGCAGTTAGCAATATTTAAGTGACTTCATACCTATACAATCTAACACAGCAGTGCAATTGAAATAAAGTATTCTAGGAAATTCAAGATTTTTGTTTGTTTGTTTGTTTTTCCATTTCCTATATTCTACTTAAAGTCACGGCACTCTATCTGATTGGCTAATTTTTTATTTCTAGCCAAAGTCTGTATCTACAGGATTTAGTTTTTACAGGAAACTTATTGCTAGCTGAAAAGCCTGGAATTTTGGAAAAAGCAGTACTGTCCTAAGACAAAGCTACCTTCTTCTTGATCATTCGCAGATGACACCAAGTTAGGTGCGTGTGTCGATCTGCTTGAGGGTAGGAAAGCTCTGCAGGAGGATCTGGATAGGCTGCACCGATGGGCTGAGGTCAACTGCATGAAGTTCAACAAGGCCAAGTGCCGGGTCCTGCACCTGGGGCGCAATAACCCCAAGCAGAGCTACAGGCTGGGAGAGGAATGGTTGGAGAGCTGCCAGGCAGAGAAGGACCTGGGAGTGATGGTGGATAGTCAGCTGAATATGAGCCAGCAGTGTGCTCAGGTGGCCAAGAAGGCCAACGGCATCCTGGCTTGCATAAGAAACAGTGTGGCCAGCAGGGCTAGGGAGGTGATCGTCCCCCTGTACTCAGCTCTGGTGAGGCCGCACCTCGAGTACTGTGTTCAGTTTTGGGCCCCTCGCTACAAGAAGGACATGGAGGTGCTCGAGCGAGTCCAGAGAAGGGCGACAAAGCTGGTGAGGGGCCTGGAGAACAAGTCCTACGAGGAGTGGCTGAGGGAGCTGGGCTTGTTCAGCCTGGAGAAGAGGAGGCTCAGGGGCGACCTTATCGCTCTCTATGGGTACCTCAAGGGAGGCTGTAGCGAGGTGGGGGTTGGCCTGTTCTCCCACGTGCCTGGTGACAGGACGAGGGGGAATGGGCTTAAGTTGAGCCAGGGGAGTTTTAGGTTAGATGTTAGGAAGAACTTCTTCACTGAAAGGGTTGTGAGGCACTGGAACAGGCTGCCCAGGGAAGTGGTGGAGTCACCATCCCTGGAGGTCTTTAAAAGACGTTTAGATGTAGAGCTTAGGGAAATGGTTTAGTGGGGACTGTTAGCGTTAGGTTAGAGGTTGGACTCGATGACCTTGAGGTCTCTTCCAACCTAGAAAATTCTGTGATTCTGTGATTCTGTGAAAGTCTTGTTTTACCTAGCTTACTAAGAATTGCTCTTTCTAGCCCAGGAGGACACCTTCTGTAAATAAGCATCCTCACTTTCCTTTTCCTTCAGCACGTTGCATGCCAAAAGACTTGGCAAGTTCACTAGCATTCCATCTCCATCTTGAGCACTTTAAATGAAGGGGGGATTTGAACAAAAAGTTTAAAATAGGTATATGGCTACAAGCCTGCTTTTATGCAGATGATATCATGCAGTCTGCATCCTTGGAGGCTGTCAAGACCGGACTGGATATAGCCCTGAGCTACCTGGTCTGATCTTGCAATTGGCCCTGCTTTGAGCAGGAGGCTGTACCTCCTGAGGTCCCCCCAATCTGAATTATTCTGTGGTTCTGTAGCTCAATATTCTTGCTTTTAAAAATTCTTGCACATCTGGAATGACAGCAGGGTTTGTTAAAAACTGCTCCTCTTGCTGCATTCTTCCCAGTGTGCCAGGGAAAGCTGACTTCAGAAGCTCCTGGTTTTCCAGAGGCAAGATTCCCTTGGCTTTTAACTCAAGAAAGACTGGAAGCAAGGTAACATGCAAAATAGAACCTACAAGAACTTGCATAAGACTTCAACATTATTAATATACTAAAACTAAACTTTTATTGTATTTCAGTTGTCTACAATGCAACACCCCGTTTATATTTCAAGAGAACTCTCTCTTGTAGTTTCTGAATATATGTATAATTTGTATCTGTTATTTTGTATCAGAACTACCTATGAAATCTAAAATACAGTTTATAGAGGAGATGGATTGCAGAAGAAAGTAATGAAGTATTGTAATATGTTTTTTTAAAAGACAGAACTCTTTTTGAACCTAAGATGAGAAGAAAGTGTCTCAGTGGTTCTCTAAATGTGAAGTTATTATAAAGAAGAAATTCAAGGGATGAGCTTTAAGCACTTGAGCTACTCCATACTAACTTCTTTTGCAGAGTCTCTTAGCAAACAATAAGTGTGAAGTAATTTATTCCACTTCTGAAAAGCTTGGTAAGTTCACACCTTAGCTTTTGAAATGGAGGCAGTTATCTCACATTGACTATGCTAAGCGTCTACAGGAGTAAAAAGTGTGTTGTAAATTCATTAATTCTAATCAATGTTGCTTTATAAAAATATGTATTTTGTGCATTTTGGAATATTCAGACATCTTTTGGAAAGTAAATCTGTGTGACCGGGATCAAGGTAAAGGAATGATCAGTGTCACCTTAAACACATGCCAGTGGCTGTTCCTGAGGCATGCAAAAATCTTTCAGAGATTCAGCACTGCTTCTGCTCCAAGTCAGCAGTACACCTGAAACTGAAGGGATGAAAGACATTGACTCCTGATGGCTCTTGAACAGGAGACATTTATTGCCCTTTTTCACTACTACACATACTGTCCCCGTAGCCCCATGCACTGTCCACACGCCCAAGTCTGTCATACAATTGGTTAGAGACCCTCAGACACACACCTCGAGCCAGCCAGCAACTGGCCACTGCCCAAACGTCATCTTTAACACTAGCCAATTTACTTTATCTCAACCTTGCTCAATTTTTTTTTTTTTTTTTTTTTTTTTTTTTGTTTCTACAACTTGTTTCCTCATTACCTCTAATTCAGGGATGCGTGAAACAGTGCAAAGCCACCTGTGAATTCCTTTCCTACATGAAACCCCTCATATGGAAAAATAACAGAAAGCTGGGAAACATTAGATTGATCTGAACATCAAACTCTAGTCCTCTGCTGCTTTTATACATGCTTTTCTTCCATTGTATTACCCCATTAAACAAAACATTCTGATATGATGGATTACTTTGTGCCTTGCCAGAGAAGGTGTGACAAATTCAGATCCCCCCAAAGATCCTATGCTGTGTAGGGCAGAATGAAAACCAACCACTGTGGCAGCCTCTGCCTCACCGACAGCCACAGAGAGAGCCTGGAGCTCCTGCCCTGCATGGGAAATACCTCTAACTTTTTTTACTCTCCTGCATGACATTAGGAGCTGCTTAATGAGATAAACAAAAGTATAGCAAAAGCCAATGGCAATAGCAGGGCTCACTGGTCTCTAGCCCATTCAAGAATTATGTGAAACCCTTCCGAACCATTAATGTTGACCACACATGGGACCGTGTTCAATCAGTTTACAGAGAAATTTAGCTGAGCTGGATTTTCACTATAGCATTTTTTCCTTACAAAGTTATCATCATTTTCTGTCTCTCACTAAACCAAATACTGAGAGAACAGTGGTTTTTTTTTTGTTGTTGTTGTTTTGTTTTGTTTTTGTTTTTGTGGCATTTTAGCACTTGTAGTCCAGACTGGAGCCATGATGGGCAGAAAGCTTAAAAACTTCAGGGAAAAGCTAGCTATAGCTTATGAATCTCTAAAAATTTCCGTTTCACGTAGTGATGTTTGTCTTCATAAAAAGCTTTGTCTGTTTCAATTTCAAGACAATATGATGGTTGTGGTTAGAAAGAAAGGTGAGCTAGAACATTTCAAAATGAATGACCCAAACACTTGTATCTTAATTTAAAGTTTGGAAGACATTTTTGCAATTTATGTCTATGCTCAGAATTTATAACTAGGTATGATTCTTGCATGAATAAACAATATTTGTAA
This sequence comes from Aythya marila, assembly GCF_965140915.1. NCBI lineage: Eukaryota > Metazoa > Chordata > Aves > Anseriformes > Anatidae > Aythya > Aythya marila. The sequence goes on along the minus strand of NC_139047.1, from coordinate 21,658,643 downwards.
TGAGTTCATAAGCTAAAAAATCAGTCTGTTTCAAGTCAACAAAGTACATCAGTAGAGCTAACTACAAAACGTCAAGAGCAGACTATTCCCAAATCACTAGAATGGCTGAAAAATTAGGAAAAAAAAAAAAAAAGGAACAAAAAAGCAGTTCTCTCTGTACAAATTCAGATTCTTCATCATTCTTCTCTAATTCTATCTGAATTTCACTTCAGATGAAATCTGAAATTCTCACCTAATCAGGTAACTTCAGGACTGAGAGCTTTGAAAAAGAGGACTGTCATCCACAGCAAACTTAGAAGAGTTGAGACATTACCTGACTATTAGGATATGCAAATACATACCTCAGACTTTACAGGACGGAGCTGAACGTCAGACCAACTATGTCTGTGTCTGTACTGCACACCAGTGAAGGAAGGGTGATCTCAAATTAGTTATGACTGCTGGTAGGTCTGGAGCTGGAAACTGCCTGTCCAAACTCATACAAAGCTGTGACATTTATCACCTGAGGTGTATCAGTCTGCGGGACCCACACTGCAACAACACTGCACTGTGTTGCGTTTTCTAATCTTGTTATCGTAGCAACTCTGTGTACCACATTCATTATGTCATATATACATGTTCTGTATGACTCAAATACAGATTCTCAAATATCAAGTGCCTGAAACATTTTAAAGATTGTTTGTTTCTCTAACACTTTGTCTTGGAATATAATGTTGCTGTTCCCTTGACTCCTGTAAAACAAAATCAGAGGAGGGACAGAAGAGTTCCAGGTCTAAGGAACCCCTTAAAAGAAGGTATGAAAATGTGACTGAAAGGATGACACTTAGGAAATATTTAGGAGGATAAGTGAGAAAGGTACTGGAAACATACAAATGAGGATACTGAAAACTGAATGCCATTGTAAGATTTGAAGTATAAATAAAATCTTTGAAAGATTTTATATAAAAAGTTGTGACACAAATCAGAAATGCCGAGTTAACAATAACAATATAACAATATAACAATATAAATGGCCATCAAAAGGCTTACTATTGAATACTTTGATTAATGTTACTGTTATTTATTTATTTACTTACACTACACATACCAAAAAAATTTTATGTATTAAGATGAGACATTCACTCAACAGGCAGTAAGGGTACAAGCAAACAGTAAAAGCAATTCTGGGCAGCAAGATGGGCAGCAGTCTTGAGATGTTTGCTACTTAACCTTTATCAACATTTTGTGGGTGTCACCAACAAAATTTTTGAAGATGATTAACCAGTGACTTTTGCAGGTATTTGTGGCTGGGTTAGACTGCAAGTGAGAATGGGATATTTGGGTATGTTAGGTCATGAGTTAAAGGATTCAGCAACAGGGATGATTGCATTGTAGGAAAGGGAGATGTGTGTACCATGCAACTCTAGATGAGAGTGATAGACAAGTTTTCACTGTCACTTCTAAAGACTTGCAACCCCTGGCCAATGCATCTCAAATATACAACAGCACTAGGCATACTTCTCAGGTTATCCCATGTCATTGGTACTCAGTCTGAACACCCACGTTAACCCTATTTACATCATCTCACTGATAAGCAGTATTTGTGTCACAGCATCATTGCTAATTTCACAGCAACCCAGGGCTATCTCTGAGAATCTTTTTTTTTTTTTTTTTTTTTTTTTTTCCTTTTCTTTTCTTTTTTGCACTGGGTTTTTCATTTGTTTGCTTATTCGTGTTGTTGTTGGTTTGTTTTTCTCCTTTGAACGGCATTTGTATCAGAGCTACTCTGCCCTTATGAGAGCATAGGAAGCCACAGATTTCCATTCATATTACTACAGCAAAATGGGTTGCAATTTTCACCAATACCAGGGTTGATACATCACTAAATGTTTTATCTGTGGACTGTAAAACACTTGCTCTAAAACTTAGATAAGGATCTGATTTAACTGAAAAATACCTTTAGAGGCAAAAAGGGCTACAAACTAGCTGGGGCACATAAAAATGTCCCAGTTACTATTTCCCTCCTCTCTTCTTTCAGATGAAATCTTTTCCTTCTTGCTGCCTCTTCCTTGATTTTTCTTTCCCAGGCAGCCTCTGGCCCTTCCAATTCCCCACCGTGATGCAGGGTACCATCCTCAAGTTCTGCTGCTGCTCTCTGCTGACAATGTCCCCTCACTGTCCCCTACTGCCACCTACTCCAAGAGGTGCCCAGCGTTTAACCTCTTGGCATAACCTACATTCTCGTGGTCTTTCACCCTGCAGGGATGCTTGGGAGCCTGTGAGCAGCAGCTAATGATGTTTGGACAGTCTGGGAAGATGTCAAGTGTGAAGAATGTTAAGTACAGTGTAGGGTTTTGCACTCACAGTGTGGAGACACAGACCCTACTTTAAAAAATAAATAAATAAATAAATAAAAGGACTGCCAACAGAATTTTTGTAAATCTATGCTGAACATTAAAAATATAAAAATAAAAAAATAAAAATCAAAAAGATTGAAAATCAAAATCTTTTGTGATGAAGGCAACTTAATTATTCTTATTGTTTGATTCTAATCCTACTGATCCTTTAATGAAACAGGCACAAAATAGAAAACACTTTAAACTGAAAGCTCCTTTTATCTGCGATGTTAATAGGGACACGTTGTACACTTCAGTTTTTTTCCATTCATTTGCTCCTAGATAAGCAGTATGCTATTACTCTCTGGTGGTGCTGTCTTCAGGGACTATTTCTGTCCGGCACTTGGGAGAATGCATTATGAGATGTCAGCACGTGTGAGCAGAGATAGTATGGCTTGTCATGTACAGATAGGCCATATTCTGCTATAAAATGATGGCTTTGTCTTTTATCACTGTCACAGTCTTACTTAACAAGCTGTGACTCTGTGGTTCGTCACAAAGAAAACTGTCATCCCTAGATACGTTCCTTGAATGTCCTTTCATCTTCTGTGCAGGTAGGATCTGCCGTGTGACATCAAGCAGAACAGTAACTCCAGATGGACTCTGCTAGTACAGCAGTATATTAACAAAGGGGTTCACTGGCACAGACCCAGGCTTTGCACCTTAGATTAGATTACAGGAACAAGGAAAACATACATGTATGTAAGCTTTTAAACAAAGCAAGACCAAGTAATATGTCATAAATATAATTAGAAAAGGAAATGTTAGTAATCCATCGTGTTTAAGTGATAATTTATTTATCATGGTGTTATTCTGAGCAACAGATAAATCTATTAAGAGTTGCTTTGGAAAGCAAATAAATAGTGTTGGTGCAATTGAGTGATGACAGACAAAGTATTTTGAGGAATCCAAAATTTCTGTAGTTGTATTTCTCCACATAATAAAGTTTAGGATGAAATCTGTATTACCACTATCCTGCACTACAGATTCTATGATGCTGCACTGTGATGCTGTTAATAATTTTTCTAGATCTAAGCACTTCTATTCATAAAGTCACTGAATAAAGAAACATTGTCCGTTGCTAGGATCAGAGGCAGACACCTAAAGAGAAAAGCCCTCAGCACTTCCAGAGGGCACACACATTAAATAGTTATACAGGGTGTTTAGTGAGTGCTTTGCACCAGAGCCTGCAGGTCAGAATTTCTCTGGCAGAGCAATAAGGACATATTCTGCTCACTTCAGCATTTTGTACGGCCAAGGGACATATTATACTGCCAGAGCTGTGATTCTGCAGATCAGATTAAACTACTTTGTGGACATTAAAGTATGAATATTTCATGTGAGCTTTTACAGGGCTGAATTTAAACTAAGGTGCTGAAGTACTTCTTCACATTTCTCTTTCCCTGGGATTTTGTATTTTTAAGCTAGTCTTCCCTTACATAAAGTTGGCCTTCCATGGGACTGCTTTTTAACTGTGTAAATGAGAAAATCAGAAATATTAACCCTCACGAAGTGCAGGCCTCCAATCCCAGGGCGGTAAGAGGAGGGGGAAGAGGAAAGAAGCATCTATCAGTCAACAAAGATGTCTTCTGAGGGTTTAATATTACAAGGAGTGGAAACAGAGTAGTTTGTCCACTGATGGAAAAGTGCCGCATTCACATATAATAGTGCTGCCAGGGTTTGAGGAATGCCAAGGAAACCTGTGTGGACGTGTTACCAGTAAAAGTGCCTGCTTGGCTGGTGCTTAAAAATAGAAAAGAGGGTGTTGAGTACACAGAAACTGATGTTGAAGAATTTTTGACCTCTTTATTTTGAAAAAGTGTCATCTCCCTCTGCCTGATTCTGAGTGTTCTCACCCACCAGTGCTCAGCATTTGAAATAAAATATAAGTCCTTGGAAATAAGGTTACAGATAGTCTTTATTCAGATAATGTTTCTCCATTGAGACTTAACACATGCTTCCCACTGGTGACTACTTTTAGCTATACTGATGATTGGTACCATTAAGTACAAGTATGGACCATAAGAGTCATTTGAGCTCTGTCGAGGAAGAAGGGAAATCAGGCCACTCAGTCTAAAATCTACACACAGATGAATGTGAATGGGCAGTGAATTCACCTTTCCTATCCCGGATATGCTGCCAGGGGAATACCCAGCTCTGAGGGTCCAATTCAACTTGCTTTTGTGCATAAATTAAGCTCTACTGAAATTTCTGGACATCTTCTTTGCCTCTCCCTGTCCAAAAAAGCCTGTATTATGTATGTGCATTAAGAGACAGACTCTGAGACTAAGCCCACATTCACCTCTAGGAAAAACATATATGCTAAGATTAGGTAGCGTTAAAGAAAAAATAATTGTGATTTTTTTCACTTGCTACATGGTAAGATTCATTTATCACAGCAGCTCCATCCCCTTGGGCCTTTCTACTTATTAATGGTCCTGGTTCTTGGTCTTATCCTTCATTAAAAATAGATTTTGTTTTCATCCTATGTGTAATCTGTCTCCCACAGAGATTATATAGTCTAAGTATGTGGTAATGAAAGTCCTAATGCAGTGACAAAAGGATGAAAACTGCCATGTCTTTCTAAAGAAAATCTCACATAACGCCAGTTTGAGATTTTGTTTTCATCTTTTACAGTTGGACCACCGTGGAAGTTACACAGTTTGCAGTATGGATGAGTTCTGCAGCTGGCATTTTCTGATGTGAAAGTCTACTGCCTCTTAAAGCAGAGGCACTAGTGAATTTTGCAATGCTCAAATTAGGTACCGACTTCTCCTCTACAATGCAGTGAAAAAAGGGAGATCCACAGAAGCACGCATAATGAGAAGAAACCCATCTGAGATAGTTCACCGGGAGGAGAGGTAAGTCTTAACTCATTCCCAGAAGCTTAGCTGTCTTACTGATGCTGTCTTAGCCCCACATTTTCTCCTGGAAGTAGACATTCAGCAGTTTTTCCAAACATGAGCAAAACTTTTCAAAACCAGCTGGTGGTAGTGCAGCCCATTTTTGTAATAACTCAGGTGAGATCCTTATGACTGGGTCACTTATCATGCATGCTGTTTTGCTTCCACTTTCCATCTCAGAGGAGACAGCATTTCTCTGTGTGCACAGATTTGCAATAGGCGAAATGTTAACTCTGTTGCAATTCATAATTTTATATTTGACTCCAGTGAGATCAGAATTAAATCCTCTGTGTGTGTGCATTCACACTCATTTAATCTGATTTAATATTACACACATTTTGTAGCATTTGCTGGATATCTTTGGCTTGAAAAATGGTATACAACATATTATTTATCATTTCTCTACCATCTGTTTTGTATGTTGCAGTAAGTCAGTGTACATAAAGGTTTGAGGCTATAATAATTCAGGCAGAAAAATTTTGATTTAGATATACCATTAATTATGACACTGCTGTGATGCAGACGTGTCTTCACAGTATATTAATACTTTCTGAAAGTGATGGTGCTATAACATCGTTTACTATAACCCCCTTTGTTTTTCCAATTTGAAAAAAAAATGTGTTTTATTCTGTGTCTATGAAATCAAATGATACGCTGTTTTTCTTTAGAAGAAAAACTCTCAAAACAAAACTTTACTTGCCAATTCTTCTTTTCAAAAATTATGTAATAGTTCAAATGAGAGCACAAACCAACATAAAACAGCTGGTGGGAAACTTTATTCAACATTAGGCACTTTCAAGCCTGAACAGTGTAATGTGCATGGCTTAATGCATCATATGTCTTTACTAATTTAAGCCTGATTGTGCAAAAAGGGCTGTGTAGGGACACCAGTGGACAGCTTCTGTTATGGAGTCATACTGAAGTTAAAGGTCTGCCTGTGTTCACTGCATAATGGAGCCAGAGTTATTTTTACTTCCCATTTTTTTGTTTAAAAAGTAATGTTAAAACATTCAGGTGGAAAACAGGTTTATGCTCACAAAATGGCTGTGCACATAGAAACAGTTGAGGAAATTATTATTCTCTGGGGTAGCATTTTGAATTTAGACACTAGCATCAGCTTTTGAGATTTTTCGGATTTTCAGAGTTTGAAAAGACGAGTCAGGAGATTTGGCGTTGCAGTTAGATTTTTTTTTCTTTATTTTGCCCTTTTGGAGCCCATTTATATCTCTGATAATGCTGCATTTGTGATACATTTACAATTTCAAGGTTACTGAGTAAGGAGTTGCTAAAATTTTTGGTAAAGCTGACTTGAATTATTTTTGAAAGGTGAAGAAAACCCCTTGATGTTGATTTTGATAATGTAGTATTTAATAGGATGTCAGCAGAACTAAATTTAAACATAAATTTATCAATGGATAAACTATGGCTTAGAAAGGGAAAGCAGTATTTTATTCAGATTTTGTTACATTCAGTGACTTGAATGTAATCATATGTAACAAATATAATTAAAAGTGCAAGTCACTTAGACCTTTTATAAAATGATATGTATTTATTTGAGGTGAGAAATGACATTTCAGAAAAATAAAAAGTCATCTGAGTTACTTTTTCTATGAGATAATTACTGACATATTTCAGATAATGTCAGTAACCATTTCAAGTGATGTCAGTAACCAAGAAATTCCATCTGTGTTGAACCTTTACAGTGTAATCCATACTTTCATCAGCCCATAAAGCCAGCTGAATCCCTGCCCTCATCTACAACAGATTCTGTATATGAGACACGGGACAAATCTGTGAAGTTTGGGCACAAGTACACAAGTAAATGAAAACCTATCATATACAAACACTGAAGGCCAAATAATGACAGTCTCAGGGTACATATACATGTAGTTGAGTGAATGTTAATGATTAAATCTCATTTATAATTTATCTGTTTATTGTCATTTTGGTTTTATTTAGCTATTACATAAATATCTACAAAAATATCAACCTTTCATGAACAGAAGACAGTTTGGGGTCAGTACAAATATAATAAAACTGTTAGATAGTTCTTATAACCAACAGATAAAGGTAGGGAAAAAAATGGCTTTCAGAAATAACTTTTTGTTACTGCACAGCAGTGAAAATCCATTTCAACACACTTTTTTTCTCATTTTTCTGGTGGTTAGGGTGCTGTTATCTTAATAACAGATTAGATAGTATCTTCCAGACCCAGAGCTGCTTCAGAGTGATCTCTGAGCCATGCTCCCCCATGCATGGAGACCCACCAGCAATGGGGTGAAGTACAGAACCTGTTTGGTTGAGCCAGGATTACTTGCTGGGCTCCCAGCACTGTCCATGCTGCATGAACCTGCATGGCCAGCTCTGCATGCACTGAACATTTTGCTTGCACCCCAGACAGTCTCTCTCCATACTATCCATGTCCCTGATGATGGAGAACTGTTTTATTTGGTACCAATTAGGCTGAATTATTTGCTTCTCAGAACGCTTCTTGATAGCATTCAAGAAAGCTTAGCAAAATGTATGGCTTTTATGTGATATGTGGAAGAGATTAACCCACTTCACACATAATGAGAAAAAAAAAGTAATTCTGAGACATTAAGTTGGTATTTTTTTATTTTTTTTCCCCATTTTTATTGATTTACTGAGAGGCGTTGGTTTATGTACTGGAACTCTACTTTCTGTAATCATAAGGAGTTTATTCTGCTGAAACAAACTACTTTCTTCAGCCTGCAAACCTGCATCTCTTTAACAACGCCACATAAATAATTTTTAGTGTTTTCTGTTCTTGAACATGACAATCCTTTTTCTAAAACCCACATGTGCTATACCTTTTGTCCTGTTCTTCATGTGATTTTCAAACCAGCTTATTTGCTCTGGGAAATAGGTCAAAGCTATGCTCAATGCTGTGTTGCTGCTCAGGTGTTAGTCTTTGCAGTGTCAAGAAAAACTATTCTATAGGGCCAGCCTGGATTAAATAGGAGTTGAACAACACAGACATTATTAGCAGCAGCTCCAGTATCAAAGTATTTCTGTGCACATCTCAGGCAGTGAAGCCTTAGGCAAAAGGCAGCCCCCAGAGAAAGCATGGGATGAGGTTTCTATTTTGCCATTTAGGTAATTAATAGATCGGTCAGTCATTCTGCATAGCTAGGCCTCCTGGTTTGCTTTAGATCTCATTCTGCGAGCCTTTATGGTAACAATTCAGGGAGGAAACCAGGCAGCCTTCCCTGGAAAAGCCAGGTGAGAAATGTTTGAGACAGGTGCTTGCCATTTGGTTATTGCTCAATAGTGGTGAAGCCTGTTTGAAACCTCCGGAGCTCCTTAAGAGAAGGCAAAGGTAGCCCTGTTGCAACACACCTGATCAATTTCTGGTTTTCTTATGTGCCTTCAAAAACTTTATACGAGTAAGTATGGTTCTTACATTTGTGTAGCTGTAAATGAAAATGTTTTCTTTGTTTTAAAGACTGCAAAAATTTCAAAATCTTATTTTATTGTGAATGTTTTGTAAGTAAAAAAATGCTGATGAATGCTCCTATTTTCCACTGAGTACTTACTGCCTTACAAACCAACACAAGGTAAGAATCAAGGTTTAAATCTATGTTTGTGACAGAGCAGTATGTTTCCTATTTCATATCATGATGGCTTTGTGGCTTGAGCTAGAGGAGAACTGTGTGTGGCTTGTTACTTTAATCAACTTAACAGCAAATCCTGTATGTGAACTGGAGCAAGTTCTTTCAGGTTTTCTGAGGTTTCTGTAAGTATAGAGTGTATAAGGAGTACTTCAAAGGCTAGGTGCAAATTTAATGATGCTATTCTAGCTTCAGATTGTTGCCTAAGCAGAGTTCTTTAGGTTCACATAATAATAAGAAAACTGGCTTGGTGAAGTCAGAGAAAATAGTTAAGTAAAAAAGAGGAAAAACAACAAAAATCACAGATGGATGATACTATAAATGGATAAAACTGTGAATAATGAAGAACACTACTGCCAGCTATTTAGAGAGTTGGATTATCTAAAAATCAATAGAAGACAATGATGGTTCAATACAGACAAATATAGAACAAGGGGACTTTTTGCAGAGAGACTCTTGGCAGTGTTGGTTTTGTTTGTTTTTTAAAATGGTATCTGGGACAGATACAGAGCTGGTACAGGTGGGTAAGGTACAGATTTTCCTTTCTATTCAGTAAACACACTTCAAAAACAACATGTTCAGACTCACAGTTACCTGCTGCAAGCAAACAAGTGTCTGTTAAAGAAAGAATCAAGAAACAGCACTGGGCATAAACAAAGCAGTCAAAGTTCCTTGAACTAGAAGTCTTATTTCTGCTTGGATCTTCCGATGGAGAAACATGACTTGTTTACAGTTGTCTATACCTGGCCAGATCTTAGCCTTAGATTCTAGGTCTCTGGTTGTTGGAGGGAAAAAAACATAAAAGGTTGAAAATCTGGCTTCCTGAGCTTGATGTGGATTTTATCAAGGGGAAATACTCTGACAGTGCAAGCTGCTACAGGCATATGGTAGAGGAAAGAAATAAGTGTCACCTGGAGCATCTCACACCTGACAAGCCCAATGCCATGACCTTTTGTAGAAAGTCATGGCATGCTGAGGGTAATGAGACTTGCTTTATGTTTGCTTTGCATCTTGCTATCTTTGTGATTCTTAAAAAAAAAAAAAAAAGAGAGAGAGGGACTAAAGCTTTCATCTGGCACTCCTTTATTCCAGTACCTATCAGTAAGGGTTGTTAAATGTTCCCGTTTTCACAGAATAACACTTCTCACTCGCTTTGCGCAAGTGAAGGAAGATCGTATGAGATCACAGGTACTGGAGTTAAGGCCAATATTCAAAAGAATAATAAAAAGGAAAAATGAAAGAGCAACAAAGTAATGCATTTAGTAGGAAAGAAATGAGAGCATGCTTTAGAATAACTTTCTACTCTTGCAGTGTAAATCGCTGAATTTAGCGGGAGGGGAGCTGCTTTCCATTTCCATGTCCAAACCTACCTAATACCTTCCCTGTCCTCCCTGTCAGCACACTACATTATCACACACCAGATAGTCCCTGCATTTTGCTGGACCACTTTTTAGGAGACTGAGTGACTTGCACCCCCATTTTAAAGGTATACTTATACTTACAGACAGGAGTGTCAGTAGTCTCTCTTCTATTTTATTTGACATAATTATTTACTGTGGTTCTGGAAATCAGCAGTGTTCAGTGTTGTCCTATTACTTCTGGTTTGTTGCAGGCACCACATACTTCATGGCCAGAAAAGCTGGATTTGGGGAAATGAAGCCCCTAAGCTGTGCATTTGGATTCAGTGACTCTTTTTCATGGCTTCCCTGTGATTTTTCTCTAAAGCTCTGGCCTTGTGTGTCCCCTGTGCCAGAAATTATATATCAGGATGTAAGAGAGCTCTTCTCCTTGGGACAAGCTCTCTGAGAGAACAAGGGCACAAACTCCTGCAACAGGCTGTGCAAGAAAACAGTAATGGATGATGTGGAAGAAAGAAACAGGAGTGGCACCAGTATCATAGACTGTCTAGATTAGCAGCTAATACTAATAGCTAAAAATGCATCATGGAAGTGAGTAATTTGCTATCAAGAAAAAGTAGAAAGAAAACTTGTTTCAGCTGACAGTAACTTCTGTTCAGTCCTGTCCATTAGTGGCATAAATAGTGCACAGACTGACAGGAGCCATCATAAATGTACATTCTCTCCCCTTGGGAGGTTTAATAAATATTTGTAGTTCCTAAAACTGGCTATAGTGTTTATTGATTTAAGCCTCTGAGATTCTACTAAGGAATAAATTTAGGGCTTTGTAATGTATGTCATATGGATCTGTATATGGAGTTTTAAAACAAAGCCACTGCTGTAAATCAAGATGGGTAAATTTGTATGGGTATCTATACAGGGTAGAGATTGATGCCTGTAGTAAGAATTGAGCTTTTATGTTTTTCTTCTTGTGGGATGAAACTTTTTCTTCACTTTTATTTTTAATTTAAGTTTACTTATAACATGTCACCTGCCTTTAAAGAAATAAAGGTGTCAGCATTAGAAACTTAAGATAACTTAAGATCATCATTTTTAACATTAACATGACCTTGAATTTTTAACATGACTTTTTTTTTTTTTTTTTTTTTTACAAAACATACCCTATTTTAGATTTCAGCTAAGTAATGCAATGCATAAAGACAATGGAATGGAAATAAATGCTGAATAGCAATGAGCTGATTGAAGTATCCTTCCTACTGTAAAAATAGCAGTCACTTAGTTAAGGTTGTATCATCAAGAATAGTGTGAGAAGCCTGAATTAGTTATATTGACAACCTGGGCTTCACCAATATCTCCTGTGGGGGATTGAGTCTCAGTAAGCTTCAATCTCAATATTCGTTACATGTAGTGTTTGACTAAATTAGTGTATAGTTATAAATTTACCTGTATGTTGTGTAAACTCATGGCAAAGTTAATGTATAGTAAAAACATCATTACAGTGCTCTTTTTTTATGAATGATGCTTCAGAAATTAGGTAGCTATGGTTCCCATAGCTGTTAGGGGAAATTCAGTTCCAGTCTGAACAAACAAGCTACACTGCTGTGTCATCTGATGCAGTCACACAATTGGGGGCTGATGAGGGAGAGATGGAGAGCTCAGCCCTATCTGCTCTTATGCCTCAGCAAACCCATGTGAGGTAGGCTTAGACCTTGTTGATCATATGGTCTGCTTTTATCCTCAGCTACGTTCCAGCAGCTCTTGCTAAAATTAATTAGAGCTCTGCAGGTCTGTCTGAGAGCAGGCTCTATAGGTTGAGAGCCCTAATTAGTTACCAAAGGTTCTGTTGTTTGTTACACTACAAAACTGAAATCGATAGGAGGTATATGTAGACTCAAAAATAGGAACATTCTTAGAATGAAGTAGTGGTAATCTTAAAACCGGGGAAAATAAAGATTCTCCTGGATGGGAGAAATCTCTCCAGGAGTTGCATCTCTGTCTATGTCAGCCCTTACCTGGGGTATGGCAGCATCTGTCCCCACTGAAACTTTATACATCTTCAACTTCATAACCTCATACCTCAAATCCTTCTATGCTTTTCTGTCTTACCAGTGTCATGGGGTACCATGTGTACCTCTGAACCACAAATTTGTAGCAGTGTAATAAGTTTCTATATATATTTTTTTTCCTTATGAATATTTAATTGACATGTAGTCCTTGTGCATGCATGTCCCTGTGCCATAATACTGAGCAGGGATTTGGCTACCTCTCCCAGCCTCACAAAAAAGAGCAAATGGCAGCTCAGGCTAGCTTGTGAAGTGGGGCACATAGGAGGCAATAAATGTATCAAGGCAGTGGCTGATTTTGCTTTTTTCATTGGTATAATGACTGAATATTCTGGCTGGGTGAGAGTGATGCTAATGTGGATTAAACATATATCTAAATTAGAAATAGTGTGAATTTCACTACTTCTAGACCCCAGCTGCACCTGTTTCATCCCCTCTACGTTGTGTGACTCTCTGAACTGTTTGGTAAGCTTTGTTATAACTCTTTCCTTGGGACACCCATCCCCTCAAACAGGATTCTGGTTGTATTCCAGGTTATGCACTTGTGTATACACCAGTGAAACTTTGTCCAGGCAGAAATAGAGGTTTTGGTGCCTCCTAAAATCTGGAGCACAAGGGAAAATAGCTGCTTCTACAGGTAGCCTTTGTGATTGGGTTGTGCTTCTGTATGGGCTGGATTTCCCATTTATCTGTATGTACAGTGTACTTTACTAATGTAAATGGTTCTGTCTTTGAGATCGTGAAGAGAAACACTTTACTTCCTTCACTTGCTGTAGATTTCAGGTTCAGCTCTAGAAGGTAACAAATTGAAAGCAAACATGAACTTTGAACCAAAGATCTGAACATGTATTTTGCTGCTTTTTTAAAATTTATTATTATTTTTTTAAATCTTCCTCCTGGTGGTCAGATCTCCTGATATGTGAAATCTCAAAGAAACAGTTTCCTGGATTCTTTCTGTTATGTATTGAAACACATGTATTGTTCTTAATCTTGAAGACTGAGACAGTCTAAATCATGTAACTTCTGAAAGAGATTGCATTTCTGAAAATAGACTTGTGATCCAGCTAAACTAATGTTCTTCAGATATGCGTATCTTACCTTCTACACATCTTTAGATAAGAAAATAGCACTGTAACTCTCCAAAACCGGCAGTTACTAGATACCTTCCATATGAGAAAGATTAACTGGTTTTATAATACGTTTTAGTACCAACTAGAAGTAACTCATTTCCCCCCTTAATATCTGGAGCCAGTTTGTGACTTCAAAAATAAAGACACATTCCTTTATGAATCTTCTATTTTCTAAACATTTTGACTTATTCTAGCACCTATTCATTCTTTGATTTCTATAACTACTAAGGTTATGCAGATCCTTTTGATATTAATTACATGTTGTTTTAGCTATTGACAAATAATATAGGTACTAACTTACCAATTTTCTACAGTGTTAATTAACAGCTGTGTATTTTATGTAAGAAAGCTAAGCCTCAATGCTTTATTCAAATATTCTTTATTGTGCATGTTCTTCCTGTTTAATACAAGCTTATTTTTCCTAAGTGGTCAAACATCATGAGCTCCAGATGATTTACAGAGTCTCAGCCTTACTCTTCTGTCTGTAAAATAACAACTAGGTGTAGGAATAACCAAAGATAGAATACCAGAAGGAAAAGGTGATCATAGCTAAGAAATGGGAAGCAAAATGCTAGGAAAAAAATAAGTGAATAATTTCTTATTCACTTTTTAAATTTTAGAGTTGCTAATGGAATACAAGTCATTATCCACATCTACTAGTACCTGGACTGATTTGCAGAATTGATGCAGTACAGATGATCTGTACAGACCTTATAAAGGGAACCTCTGATTTGTTTAGTTACCAGTCTTATTCATGTGCTTTGAGGTCTAATAGTGTTATACATAATGGACCTAGTATTCTGAGGGGGAAAAAAAAAATGTCCTTTCAGTTTCTTCTGAAAGAAGATCAAAAGATAAAAGTGACAATAAAATGAAAAATTAAAATGTTTCAGTTCTTTTGTCATATTTCATTCAATGGAACAACTTTGAAATGAGGTGCATTTCAACCCATTCTGACAGCTAATAGTAACATTATTTTATCAGCAGTATTTACTCAGCTGATATAAAGCTAGGGTCTATACGGCATGTTAGCACTGGAACATTAGTCTTTCTGCCTCCACACTCTTGAACATAAGTTGAAAGAAACTGTGCAAAGAAGTAATTTCAGCCATTTTTCTTCTTTGTTCTGAAAAGTGAGCTTTGCTAATTTAATGGACTGGGAAAGGTTCTTGAATCAGAAGAAGAATAGATAACCTCATCGGAGCTTAATCAGATACGGTTTCAGTTTCTGATGTTTCAAGTGGGATTTCACGGATGCTAGGTTGGGAAGTGGGGGGAGAAGAGAAAGAAAATTTCAGTCAGCTATCTTAAATGTTGGGCTTTGTTCTCTTTTTCAAGTAGCCAAAAAATATAATTTAGTGTGTATTTAATAGCATATGTGAGAATGCATGCACATAAGTTGCATTTATAGAATACTTAAAAGAATGCAAAATCAATTTCCGGAAGCTTGTCCATATTGTTTTGATATAATCTCCAACTCTATAGGCTTCCTACATCAGCCAGGCCTCAGGCTGGACTGTGTCTGAGAAGGCAGCCACTAACTGGTATTGTTTTCTTCTCCTACACCTCTATCTGTTCCCATTTAATTAAAGTCAAACCCCACTCTCTCTGGATTATTCAGCACTTTTAAATACAAGCTCTAAATCCCAGCACCTTTCTTCTGGTTAACGCTTCATCTATGTGTCTCTTTCATCTAGTTGACCTTCTTTCCCTGTTTGTATTGTTTTAAATTATTATTATTATTATTTTTATTTATTTTTCCTTCTGGTAGTCAGATCTTTTGATATGTGAAGTCCCAAATAAAGACAAGTCAACCTTTTTTTCTGTCTTTACTGGCTTCTCAACTTTTTTTTATTTTTTTCCTTCCTCTTCCTGGGAAACCTCCTGCAGCCTCAGGGACTCTGTCCCTTTCTTTGAATTATTGGGCAAAAAGAGATACCACAGTTCTACCTTTGCCCACTAGTGCCTCACCAGATAATATCACCTCTTATGCCTTTTTACATGCTTTTTACACACCTGGTCTTTCTTTCCCATTTTCATGGGACTAGCCTCAGTCCATCTGCTTCACATCAGTCCCTGCTTTTTCTTTTAATGTATTCTAATCCCATTTCCCCATACTATCATCTTCTTTACCCTTTCTCTTGTCTTTTCTGTATTTGAATATGGTGTTGGCTCACTGAGATCCCTTGCAATAAAGGGCACATGCTTCTACACCTGGCCTTACTGCTGCAGGAGATGTCTTCCTTTTTGTTAGAAGCAACTTCAAACAAAACCTAAGAAACCTCTACATAGCAATTAGGAGCAGAACTTATCAAGCCCTCTTCCTCATGAAATTTCAAATCTTTGAAATTCTTTAGCATCCCTAATATTTTGAGCAGTGACAAGTACACCCAGATGGGGAAGGAGGTGCAAAAAAATATATATATATATTTTTTATATCATGGACAAAAGAGCCAACTTTTTTTTTTTTTTTTGAGCTTGTCAAATCACTACGATAGTTCTGCAAAAATACCTAAGATGGAAAATTCCATTCTGAACTCCAAAAGAAGTTTTAAAAGTTAAGAGCACCTAAAAAAATTAAAAACAGGGTCTTAAAATAGGAACTGTTAAGCAGTCTTACTAATAGCTGGTATTACCTGCCCCACCTATATAAAATATAAGCATTACTGTTCTAATAGCCTAAATGCACTAAATACCTCTAATGTAATCTTAGTAATTGCTACCAGAAAGATGTGGCTGCTGTTTTCTTGGCTTTATTGATCTGTCAAAATTATAAAGTAGCAGTACTTTATGTAAGCTTTATTTAAAAGCATAACTGCGGAGTGATGACGGAACAGTTTATATACTAATGTGGTAAATATAGCTATAACTGTGTTCAATATGGCAAGGAAGGAAAAAGCCACTAAAAATGCTATTTATTCACTACAATTAAGGAAAAGGTTAAGGATTTGGAGGTGGATTTTTGTTTTGATTTTCACTTTTAAATGAGGTACGTAAAAGAAGGAAGACACATTTTAGGGCCCAGAAGTTTAAAGAATGTACTTTACTAACTGATCCACAGTAAATTCTTGAATGCATTCTGCTGTTGTGCAGCAAGAGTGGCCCAAGAACTAAGATTGCCCTTTGCTTTCTGAGAGCTACAAGAGTGCACTTGAATATCATCTAACTTCTAACATTTTGCTATCTCTGATTTTGCGTATATAAGCTTTGGTTAACACACAGACTCAGACTGCTGCATTAAAACATTCAGACATAAGGACACAGGAGAAAGGTATTTTCTAGTCCAATTACAGGCTCAGTTGATGCCATTATATTGGTGAATTTCTTAGCAATAAAATATATTTATGTATAAAAAATATAACTTGATGAATTATTTTTATGCTGCACCTTGGAGATCATCTTTATGTGAGAAATTTCTTTTTCCCATTCTAACTTAAGATAAAGTCTCTTATGTACTGTTATATAAATAAAAAATAATGAGGCCAATGTTCTGATGAAATTCAACACTGCCATTTATGTTTTTGGTCAGTAGAAGAGGATTTTCATGGCGGAGCTGCTATTTCATAGTAGTTATATTCTCTATCTTTGTACCCCTTGTTTGCTTTAAATAATGTGTATTATCTAAGCTATTCACAAAGAGATACAGATTGAAGAGCTGTAAGATCTGAACCTATGAGATATACTCTTAAACACAATGTTCTGTTTGTTCTAATCAAAAGAACTTAGGATATGCAAAAAGAGAGGATTTCAGCAATAAGCAATTTGATATATGGAATAATTCTGGATGTGCTGGGGAGCACTGAAAATATCGTTAAGGAGCACCTTCCTTTATCAGTACTTACAGGCATGCTTACATATGTTTATTCTTTTGCAATGAAGGATGTCTCAGATTTTCAAGTTACTGGAGGAGGCCCAAAGAAAGAAAGCTGTATCAATTAGTGCAGTGGACATTTTAGTTAACTATGGAAGGCAGTAAAGCTCTGTTTATACTGGAACCACTGGTAGACGCCGGTGCTTGGGCTAACAGATGCTGAGCTGCACAGATCTCATTCAAAGTGAAAACTTACCAATGAGATGTTTTCTAGGCATTACCCCAGAACGTTAAACTCTTAGCTAATGGGCCTATAAAGAGGATAATGATAATGGTTCAAAGCACCACTGCCTTATTTTCCCTTCCTAGTTATCTGTGTGGCTCCAATTGACTCCAATAACCCTGCTTTAGTTCTCTTCCAGCACAACATTAGGGAAAAATTTGCATCTAAAAGCAAAATTGGTACAATTGTTGTGCTTTATTATTATTATTATTATTTTAAACCTGAAGTCAGCTCCTGTTAATGTTCTAGTCAGTTGTTTTGTGGGTCTTCTGGTCAAAATGGCATGCCCAAATTTCAGAGGGGGTGGGGAAGGGCTGTTCAGACATTTAAACTATTATCGGAGAAAAGGAAACATTTTGTGGATTAATTCCCAGTTAAAACCTAAAGACTGGGAATAAGTGATCACTTTTTTCCTCTAAGAGGTTATATGTGATGCCATTGAGATCTGTTCAGAATTTTCATAAGTTCCTTTTTAAATACAAAAATAATAGGCAGAGTTGTTCAGTAAAATTTAGTACTGACTGTAAAGGATTACAGGAAGTTCCTGTAATTGGATGAAAAGCTGGTGGGTGGAGATCAATTTTGATAAAATGCAAAGTAACTCACTTGGAAAACAACATTTTTAAAATGCATATAAATGATGGACTCTAACCTAATGTTACAGAAAAGATTTTAGTGTCATTGTGGATATTTCTCTGTAAACATTACACCATTGCTCACAGCAGGAAAAGACAAATTGAATGTTAAGAATTATTAGGAAAGGGATTCATAACAAAATAGAAAAGCACTATTATAGAACAGAATGAATCTACGGTGCTCCCACATCTTGATAAGGTGATCAGAACTGTTTGTACTTATCTGCACAGGCTGTAATAGAGCAGGATTTTAAAAAAAATGACGTTGATAAGATGTGGAATGAAACATGTAAGTAAACACTATGGAAGCATTTCAGCTTTGAAAAGAGGTGATTGAAGGAGGATATCACAATGGTACAGAAAACTGAATGTCCTAAAGAAGGCGAAGAGGGGAAAAAAAGGTTAACTTCTTCTCATAACAAACTGAGTAAGTGTCCAGTAGCAACTTTACAACAAAATGAAGTACTTACCATGCAACATAATTAAATTGGAGTATCCTTTGACAGGAGGTTGTGATAGCCAAAGACACAAATGGGTTTAAAAAGAATTGGGATAAATTCATGAAATATAAAACTGTCAGTGGATATTAAACTACAGTTTAAGTGCAGCCCTCACATTCAGTGTATGGAAACACTAATTGACAGGAAAAAAAAAAAAAGACTATGTTAGGAAGAGATCATTAATTCTGTGGTTTTTACACTTCTTGGACACTACAAGCAATTAAATTCTTAGTTAGATGGACCCTAAGTCTGACAGGGCTTGATGAAACCTATAGTATTCCTGCAGGGATGCCAAATCTTGAGGGACACACTTCTTTCAAGGCGATTTGTAAAGACTTCCCACACCTTTTTTTTCCACTATTTTTTTTTTTTTTTTATGAATAAGGAGACAAAACAACATGCAAGTCTTTAGTTAATTAACAATTACTGCACATGATAACATAGGACACAGTGTAAGTAAAACCAATATTGAGATGTTTATGCTGCAGCTGAGTGCACAACTATTTAATAATTTTTTAATATTATTATTTTTAATTTCATCAAGGGCAGATACATTGCATCCTTCCCTTTCGGTGTTTCCTCTTAGTGAAAAGTACTGGGTATTTTATGCATGGGAAAAAATAGTCTTTTAGTCATAACTGTTGTCTTTAGTTTACTTTTGACTGGCATAACAGTAAAGAACCCCTAAGAAATCACTTTATGCTAGTGCTCTTCCAGTACAGTGTTTTTGCTTCTATCTGCAGTGAAGAGAAATAAATGCTTACTCTTCTCATGTTCCCATACTTTAAAAATCAAGTATTTTCCCTAAAGACTACCCACTGTGTGACAGCTATTTGAAAGTGTTCCTAGCCACTGAGCAGGTGCCAGAAAGACTTTGGCAGTGGTAAATTTTTGGGGGAGTGAAGAGGAAACATTTACAGTAATGAGTCCCTTGTGCTCTTCAAGAAGAGAAATATTTTCAGGCTTCATATTCCTATAGTTGCTGTCTGCAATGCCTTTCAGCAGATGTAGAGACAGTGCTATTGTAAATGTAAAGGGCATGGCACAGAAAATGTTGGGCTTCTTGGCCATCCTACCTTCATTCTCTAGTTAGAGTTCAGATATTTAATATATGATTTTCTCTCTGTTTGCCTGTACTTCTTACTCAGTTGGAGAAAGTCATCCATGACTAACTAGAAACTTAACATCTACCAAGTAATTTTTTTTAATAGCTATGTAGTTCCTCGGTGTGAGCATTCCCATAACAAAATGTTAGCCAGGAAACATTAATGGAAAAAGGTTTTAGGCTCACAGGAAGAGATGCTATGGAGGATTTAAACAGGCAAGATGCATACTCTAGCAGGCTTCGTGCAATATCTGGGGAGAATAAGAATACATCTGTACAGCCACCCAGACAGCTCCCCTGCTACACTTGGTTTAGGAGAAAGTGCTACCCTGCATCCAAGTTATTACCATATTGCTGCTGACAGATTATATCATCTCAAGCAGAGCACACATCTGCATTGCATCTGATTAGCAAGGACAGGGAATTTCAGATAACCTGCTGTCTGTACCATGCCTATGAAATTGCAGCCTATACCTAGAAGTGAAGCCTGAAAATCCTTGCCGTGAGAGGCAGGGAGTAATGTGCTAGTGATTGGATACCTTTGGGTATACCTAAGGAAGGATTTTGGACACTTACTCTCCAGCTGGGGTATACCTCATTCAGGGCAAGAATGAAGGATCATATGACCATGACTTTTATTTACATCTCTGAAAAGAGCACCTTACAACTTCCCATCTAGGATACAAGGCAGGACTTAAGACAACAAAATATCAGTTGCTGAAGACTCCAAGCAGGCATGGGAGCTCCTAGCCCATGCAGGAGTTTAAGGCTCAGCTCAGGAAAGCATGGATGCTTATCAGCTGCACTCATGACACCAAGGGGTAGGTTAAACTTGCTTGGGATATTTCAGGTTAATTTAGCTCAGTTGAAGAGCATAGATGCAGCAAATCTGATGCATCTGAATGCAATCTGAATATCATCTACAGCAGCTGTTAGGATTCCATCCTGCATTTGCAGATGAATATGCTCTAAGTAGCAGTTTGTAAGGGGTGCACCGAAGTTCCCATAGATTTGGGGAATTGTTTGGACCTTTTTGTTTTACACTTTTCAGATGAAATGTCCATGACCTCAGGTATAAAATTAGAAGATTTATATTCCTATGTAGGTAAAACAAAACAAAAAAACAAACAAACAATGTTTTATCAGCAAAGCTTAAAATGCAGTGAACTTAGTGGGAGAGAAGCCTTTGGGATACCCATATTAAACACAATAACCTCCTTAATGAAAAGTTCTGTCTAAACCGTGAAGTGTAACAACCATTCCATCTGGGGAGGCCTGGATACTCTATCTGTTAATATCAAAAGAATGTGCTTTGTATTTACACAGAACTTTTAATTGCAGGATCTTAATGTCCTTTTACAAACTGTGTCTATGCCCTAAGAGGAAACCACTTTGGTACAGATAGCTATTATATTATTCTCTGCAGTTACTTTGTGTAGTCCCTATAGATAAGAATGACAATTGCTTCAGAACATCTTAGATCAGGCTATTCCAGCTATTTTGGCTATTATGTGACCATGGGGACCATGGTGTCCACTCAGTTACTGTCAGCCACTGTTGCAACAACTGAACTTGCAATTCTAGAGCTTGGGCTCCGTGACCTAAGCAAGAAGAACGGGGAAACTTGCAGGTGGAAAAAAAAAAAATAAAAATAGTCAGTGTACCAGCAAGGGGAGAGCGCAAGTGGAAGTGAGGTAAAGATTGTACACACGTGACCTTATAGTTTATTGTTTAAGACATTCTTCACTCACAGGCAGAAAAATCTCTGGACTGTTGGTTATTTTCTGATAAAAGTTTAGCGTGAAAGCATGTAAAACTTAATATTTCCCAAGAGCAACAAATGTTCCTTGTATCAGAAATGCGTGTTAAACAGTTATCAGTGCAGGATACAATCCATTTGAAAGGAAAAAGAGGAAAAATGAGAATCTAAATTATTTGAACCAAAGCAGATTTAAACCTGAAGTATTCATTTTACTTCAAACCGAACCTTAAAATCAATATCATTTATGTATTCCAGGTTAAAACTTAGTTTATGGAAGACTTGGAAAGAAAGGAAATGTAAATTGTGCTTTGCAAGTCATAGGAAATCTGTAGACTTGAACAAGAGTTGGTAGCAGACTTTCTGGCTAGCTCTAATCAATGCCAGATGCACATAGTGCATCCCTTTGAGGGATTTGGGCCAAACTGGGAAAAATGACAATGTACTAATTAGCTTTATGATCCATACTTTACGTGGCTTTGGATGACTTTAAAAAGGATTTGAAGCAGACAGAGGTACAGCTCGGTTTATACTGGAGCTGGAAAGGTCATTCATTTGAATTATAGCTAATAATTTACACCACATAGTCTGCTAGAAATGCTGAAATGCAGTAATATGGATCCCTAGATGAGCTGTGTCAGAACTATTTTGACTGGTTGCATTGCTAGGTGGACATTAATTTGGTGAGACATATCTCAGATGCATTTTGTTTGTTCTGTCTTTGAAAGATGTGTGTAGGTGATTTTCAAAACTAAAATTGTACTTGTATTCCTGCTTTCATGGAAATGCAATCAACCCTAAGGCTTGCCTGGGTCAGCTTGCCAAAGTTCTTCATTTGACCATGTTTACACTTTTTTCATGTGTGCAATGAATCTTTGGAAAGTTGTTTCTGCAACCACAGGTTTCTGGGTAGGTTGCAGTAAAGGCACATGTGCTAAGTACTGAAGAACATTTTTCTAAAGAACCTTGAGTTCTCCCATATCAGCATGCAAACCATTTTTATCACTGTGATCTGAATAATATATACGAGAATGATTTAAAGCGTGTAAACCAACAATTCTGACTTGTGGTTACTAAAACAAAAGAAATCCAAAATCCATAACTATAGTTGTTATGCAAAAAAATGAACTGCATCCCCACATAGATACCAATAACTTCTTTAGAATTTTTAACTTGATTCCTTGATGGTACAATACTTTTTATAGAAACAAAAGCTACAGTAGCTGACTTGAGAACTACATCTCTCTTTACTACTTTACTTGCTGATAAAAGAAATGGAACTGCACTTGTAATATATGAAAACTGTGTACATCTCTCCCCTTATCTACAGCTTTTTCTCTATACTGGTTCAATGGTTTCCCAAGCATTGCCTCCAAAACAGTTTGACTTTTGAGGAGCAAAATTTAAGAGCAAGAACCAGTCCTAGAGCTCTTGTCTGAGGGCAGATGTTCATCTTTAACAATGCTTGTCCAGGACATTCGTTTGTTAATGAGCAGCCAGTGTACCATGGGGCATCCCACCTGAAGCTGTCCTGAATTCTGCACTGTGCAAAACTGTGACCAGTGGTCTTTGATTTTTAGCACTTGGGGGAAGCAGTCCCAGGGAGACCACTGTAGAGATCAGAGGCTTATTAACAACGTTCAAACCTGCTTATTTCCCCTGCTCACCTTGAAGGACTGAAATATCCTTGCTAACAATATTGGCATAGATTATGTTTCAGAAGACATGGTAATGATTAGGCTCAGTGTGCAGGGTGATTCACAGATTTCTTATTGCTTACTGTAGAGGGAATTGAGAGTGAAATCAGCCTCTTTATTGAAGAGGCAATAGAAAGGACAATGAGGTAATGTAGAGGCAGGCAAAATCCAAGGGTTACAGGAGAGGTCCATCACAGAAAATACAAGAATAAGATAAGTAACAAGGAAAGAGAGCAGATAGCTGGGGAGAAGCACTTGGCCACACCACGGAGTTCAGTGTCAACCTTACATTGGGCATAAATTACTAACTGTATAAAAGTACAAACAACCACCTGGTAACTTCTTCTAGTAAGTCTGTAGAAATAGAAAAAGCATATAAATTCAGAGATCAGAGTAGGGAAGTCTTGAATTAGTATTTTCCTGCTCAGGGGAATGTACAGACCATGAACTTCTGCTGGGAGTAATGTAAAGCTTCCTTTAATGCACAGACCTGCCTACAGCTTTTTTGTTTGAAATTCTGTTATTGGTCTCCCTACCCATCAAATCTACTTTATGTGAAGAAGAGATTATTTTCTGTGAAAACTGGGGATAATTCAGGTCTAAAATGTGAAATGCCTGACCTCCTATTTTACAAACAGTAAATAACATCAATTATGTGTAATATTTGCTGATGATTATTATAAATTACTGTAGATAGCATCTGCAGATCCCATTACCAAATGAAGTTTTGGAAAGAGCAGACTGTCATGCCATGTGTATTAAATTTATAGCATGGCTGCTCAGTTCAATAAGGTACAGATTATGAATTAAAAGTCAATAATGGGATTATAGGTATTCAGTTAGAGGGTTCTTTTTCTAATTATCTGCAATCTGTCATCCCAAAAGTCTACGATAACTCAGCACAAAAGCAATGTATCTGCTGCTCAGCACAGGAAGTAGGCTGACCCTCCCACTTCATTTTAATGTGTTATGACTTATGTGTTCCTATTTCTTTTCCAGTGAAGTGGGGGGGGGGGGAGGGAGGAGGGAGTGGGAAATCTCAGGAGATCCATAGACCTGGCTTTACCTTGGGTATGAAAATAACAATTTCAGAGACACTGTACCTGTAAATAGGCTAAACTAGAATGTCCCTAATGCTTTAGTTCAACAGTTTACCAAGCAGGATGGAAATGAGATCTGTATTGTTTCCAGTTCTACTGACTCTATTTCTGCCTGACTCTTTTTTCTTTCTTTATGCATCCATAAAATGGGCACACTACTAGCTGAAAGAAACTGCGCAATTTAATTATGGGTTTGAGAAACACTACGATACTCAGTATTTCTGTTCAGTTCATCATGTGGAGTGACCATCTCTGGGGACCAAAAGAGGCAAAAATTGGAGATTAAAAAAACAATAAAATGTTGGTTGTCTTACTTCCAGGGACATATTTTGGAGGTTTCAGGGAGCACTGAAGGGTAAAGGCAAATGGCTGATAAAAATCTTTTTTTTTTTTTTTATTTTTTTTTATTTTCTTCAAAATAAACTATAAACTTGCAGATAAAGCAGGAATGCCAGAGAGAGGATGAGAAGGGAAAGTTGAATGTCAAGAATAATTTCTGTCACTGCACATTGTGGCCTTAGATGTTAGACGTGGGCCAATCTCTTGGTTGGTAGTGGAAGAACCCAACTATTTTCCCAAGCTTTTTCTTAGGAAGTGATGGTGACTGGGTTCAAAAGGTGGGATTCTTTTCTGGGAAGGGTGAGGGTCAGGGTTCTGGGAAGGTTTTATTTTGACCATTGGATTAGCTGGAATTTTGTGTATAATTCTAAATGATCTGTATATTTTCCCTAGATCTTTGGAGAGGCACATTTGAAAATGTAAAGAAATAAATAGAATAAATAGAATATGTGTTACATTCTTCAACTGGATGTTTTTTGAAAATGCACCTAACCTATTTTGGTCTGGAAATAGTGATTAAAGGTTCAACTGTCTTGTAATACTACTCCATACTTTGATCAGATATTCTAATTGTTGTGCCTGTGTGGCTTGTAGATGTGGTCTTCTTTTTTTTTGGTTGATAGCTAATTTCTTATTGGCATTCCTATTTGTTCTGCCACTATGGGCTATTTTACCAACAGCTATTTGTCTACTTTGAAACATGTCATTTTGATTCCATTGATCCACTCCTCTGTGTTTCAGTTTGTCCCCTGTGTCACCTCTGTGACATGGGTGCATTCATCAGTTTTGTGTCATGTGGACCTCATGATGTTGTTTTCACATAGATAAGATTTTCCATGTTACTCTCCTGTGTATGATAGCTTTGGCATTTGAGTACCTAGATATGTTCACAGCATTAGAACTCGAATGGAACAAAGTAAACCAGTTTTTGATGATGGTTACAAATACTCATGAATTTTGTCTTTTGATTCTTTTCCCCACTGCTTCTCAAACTCTTTCAGGTGCTGTCGCTGATGTTTTTCCCAGGTTAACGCACATTGTATCTGATGTGTTCCATCTAATTAATTTATGACAACATCCTTGCCATGGATGCTGTCATAAGCAAGCATGCATCAGGGTGAGCTTAACAAAAAGGTTTTAACCAGATCACTGAGTAAGAGCATCCTTACTTATGTGTCTATCCAAAATTAAGGTATGCTTCCTTTATGGTATCATGACATTGTGAATCCCTCTCTGGGAGACGCTCATTTTGGTGAACGTTTTTAAGAGATGCATATGAGGACTTCAGGACAGGTTTGAATTGTTCATATGATTGAGATATGTAGATGTTTAGGTACTGTTAGCTGCTGTCTATACTGTGTGCCTCCATTTAAGTACTAGTAATGGAGAGCTTCAAACCCTGCATGTGCTCAGTAAGATTTTGTGGAATTATTATTATTTTTTTTAACATTAATGCACATTTTCCCATGACTATCTGTTACATTACAAAATTTCAAGGGTAAACAACTGTGTGCATTTTCCTTCTATTTCCCTGTTTTATTTTGACAAAATAGAATAGATGTAATATTTGTGATTTCAGTATATTTTTCATTTCTGTAAGGATTACGCTGTTTTCTAGAGACTCAGGTCTAAAATGCCAACATTTGAGAGATGAAAGGTAGGAACTAACTTAGTTTTGATAACCTCATCTGTCAACTAAGTTAAATCCACAACAAAAACACAAACAGACCTGTTATGAATTTAGCTGGAAAAAAGGTCAGACTTCTTAAAAACATGGTCGTCTTTTTTGCACCTGTAACTTACTGGCACAGCTAATGTCATTTAGGCTCTGATTCAGCAAAGCACTTAACCATGCTACTTAGTCCTGTTGACTTTAATGGGAAGTAATTACATGTTCCAACAAAGCACATACAGAAGCGTTTGGTTGAATCAAGGTTTTAGATGACATAATGAGAACCTGATTGGGAGGGTGTGGGGAAACTGAATTAATGACATGCTCAAAATCAAGCCCATACTCTCCAAAAATATACAGTAAGGACTCATTTGTGCCAGTGTTCTCCCCATGTTGTGGCATGTATTGATCTCATTGCTATACAAAAATCAAGAAACCAAAATTCTAATGACTGTATCCATGCTGTCACACACAGAGTCTGCATGCATACTGTCACACTGCAACCACTGCATAGTGATTTAACTCCAAATGATATTGGTTTTCTTCCTTCAGCATTTTTCCTCATTCTCAATATTCAGTCCCTTTATTTTTCATTCTTGTGTGAAGGTGGTATTCCTTTCTTGTTCTCAAATGGACTGCCATTTTGATTATGTTTGTCAGTACTGCTGTTGATGTGAGCTGTATTAAAATAACAATTTGAAGCAACTCTGGCACCAGACAGTCACCACTCATTAACATCATCTTCAGTAAAATATTAAAATGGAGCTGTAAGACTACCTGCTCTATAGTCCCTGAACTGTAGTATTGTACAGACTGTGCATGGCTTCCAGTCACTCCTGTTACATTACACTGAGTCTAAATTCATCTCCTTGAGAAGGTTTTATTCCTGAGCATGGAGCAAATCGTGCTCATTTTATATTCCTGGTGACATTAATGGTCCTACTCATGTAACAGATTTGGCTCAAGGGAGGTATGAGTAACAATATTGCTTTTCTTTGTTCTAATGGAAAGATGCTGCTCAAGGTGTTGTGGCTGAATTTGAAGTTTCTTCTTCAGTATCTGTAACTAATGAACCAACAAAGAAAGATGATTTCTTTGCTGTGTGGAGCACACTGAACTCCAAGCTGACTAATTCTTCCATAGTGGTTTTACACAGGCTGCTAGGGTTAATGGGATTAGCAAGGTCTTGATTTCTGAGAAACACTGCCAAAATTCAGTGGAAGGAGTCAGTCCAGTTCTAATCCAGCTGTTTATAGAGGCAGTAGCTACATTTCTGTGGCTTTGGAACTATAAAACATCATCAAGCGGGGACACTGACAATTCATCCACAATGTTTTTGGTTTTATTTCATACTGCTGAGATAACCATGGCCTTCCTACACACCCTGAAAATGATAATAACAACAACAAAAAAAGGGTTGCCTAAGGAGGAAACTAGGTCAGTCTGGTCTCTGCCTTCACAGCACTTCAGCATGGAAACTATTTGCATTGTCCTTCTGGTCAGTACAAAGTGAGACCAGAGCTGTCCATGGGCTGGTGGCTGCTGACCTTGGCCCCGCTATCTCCTCAGCAGGAGCCATGTGGGGGCTGCTCCCCTCATACTGCTGCCCTTGCACAGGCACCAAGCACAGCCTGGCAATGGGTGGTTTGAAGCTGCTGTGCTGTCCTGTGAGGTGCAGTACTGCAGGTGGGGTCTGGCCCAGGAAGAGGGAGCTGCACGTGCAGTGAAGTGCTCCCCACCCCTGCTGGCTGCTCTGAGGTACAGTGTCAGGGTTTGGCCCCTTCTTTGCCTTTTCTGTCAAGCTGCTTCCCTTATAATGCTCTGTTTATTCTTTTCCTCTGTCCTCTAATGTTTCTTGAAGTTTTTCAGTACTTTTTTATGGGGGGTGTTAAGGACACACTTGGTGCTCTTAGAAGAAAGGCTACAGAGGATCCCAGTAGATCTGGTTGCTCATGGTATCTTTTTTTTTTTTTATTCCAAAAGTTCAGGCAGGGGGACCTGCTGGCACTCCCTCTTCTGTCAGTGCAGTAAGGAATTTCTCTGAACCAGGGTGAGGAAAAGCTCTGGCTCAGGCCTACCAGGGAGCAGGTCCCTCCCTCACTGGGTTAATGAGGAAGTCTGGGTGGCTGCAAATCCCAATATGGGATTCATTAATGGAATTCATGGAATGAAGACAAAATCCTCTGAATGGAGCTTGAGAAAATAACAAACATCAAGATGACAGTGTTAATAGCTCTGTTTTCTGGACACCTGGGGCTCGGGTGTCTTCCTTGTTCAGTATTCAAGGGTGGGCTGTGTTGGGCTCTGCTCAGCCAGGCTGGAGTTTGAGGGAAGCTGTCGGCAACTTCCCAAAAATGGGAGACGGGGAATCTTGGCAGAGAGAGCAAGTAACATAGATGTGAGAGGAAAGTAAATCCCAGTGACATTGAATGAGTGACTCTATCAGAATATTCAGACAATCATGAAAGGCCATCTGTGCTGGGCTATACATCCCTAGGCAATGTGTGCATGATGGGGAAATGGACACAAGGAATAGACACACGGTGTCTGTACCCTTGTGTGATTATAGTCTGTTTGTTTTTATTCTCTCTCTCCACCCTAAAGTTACTGAGTTTTTCCTACTGCTGCCAAGAAGACAGTGCACTAAAAGCTATGCAAGCCTTATGACTTCATTCCACCAGAAAATATTTTTCTTTAATGAATAATCCTGTGTGACTTCCGCGTGATACTCAAGATAACGCAGACACTGATGGTTTGCTAAGTGGGCAACAGCATGTGTTTCTGTTACTTCCCTAGCAGCTATGGCTCTGTGTATGCTAACAGCACTGATGGCTTACTACAGACATAAGCTTTTAAAAACACGTTAGCCAAGGACAGTGACTCTTAATCATATTTTTAAAGCTGTTAAATTCAGTATACCCTAGATATTAAGTGACATGTTGAAATAAATGAGGTGACATGTTAGGAAGCATGTGTAAAACATTGTTTTATTCTGATCTCATTGTGTTTATGACATTACTATGTGTTTTTTACAAATGGGTGCAAAGCTTGAATCCTGATGGTGACAGGTGTTTGCTGTTTTGTTACCCTTACCATAAGGGAGACAAAGCCTCAGATATCATTCTACTTAACTTCAGTTTTAGAGTATCATCATAAAAGGGAGTGCAAATCTGTCATGCTGGGGAGCTCTGGGTCTTCCCTTTCCATCTGATGCTATTGCCTCTCTGCTGTGATAGATCACACTGAGAAGACAGGCAGCTGCTGCCCTTCCCTGGCTGCTCTGGCTGACATTCCTGAAAGTTGAATTAGGGACAGTGTTATTTACTCTCTCTTCTGCTGCACTGAGAGAATTAATTCCAATGTCTCTACCATGTGTGTTGTCTTCACATGTTGGAAAAAGACTGCATTCTTGAGTCAGATTCGTTACCATTGATGGGAAATTATTGATAGCAAGCAAAATATTTCTTATTAGGATTAACTAAAATGATCAAAGGCTACATGCTGTTTACTCCTATACTGCTGTGAGTCCCTGGATGATTATTAGCAAGTTAAATCTTACATTAAGAGACCATTTTTACAAGGGAAAATGGTATCACAGTCCTTTGCAAAGTACTCTGATGTTAATAAAATCTTTTGGGATAACTTTTTTCTTACAATTTTGTATTTGTAGATCTAATCAAGAACCATATCATGAACATAAAACACAAGGAGCTCTGTCATTGCACATGATTATATTTACAGTAAATTAGAGCCAAAACCCCTTAATGCCAAATGGCAAAATCCAGACCTTATTGTATTGTAGCCAGATCCTCCCAACCCTGCTACACAATGCTCCCACTTAGTTAACTGAATTTTTGTGTAAGTGCTGAGGATGACTTGGTCCGATGCTTTTTAAAAATGCTCATGTAAGAACTGAGCCTGCTCCAATGCTCATCAGCAGGAGCAGGAACACATATACTAACAAGGCAAAAATAAACCATGGTTTAATGAGTTGCGAAAAGGCCTGGTCTCTATGCTTTCCTAAGTAGCCTATTTTAGAATGACTGTTGGCATCATCGAGAGGACACAGTGCTGGAGACTTATATGGTTAAATTTTATAGTAGTCTAATAATGAAAAAAGCATGTGTAAGGCCTCTTGGCAAACAGCCCATAGTCGTGGCAGTATTCCTACAAGTAAAGCTGCAAGAGGGTAGAGAAAGAGATAATTAATGGGGACCTGCTTTATTTGCCAGGAGAGATTATTCTTATGCTGGGAGCAAAAGGTATGTGCCTGAGAAAATGTAGAGACTATAGAGTTGTTTTGCCATTCCCTAAAATACAGTTTAATGAAAATGAGAAAATAATGGGAGGAAAGTCACTTCTCCAGTCCTTGGCCAGCTGCCCAAATACGAGTAGAGATGCACTGGCCCTGGCTGTGCTTCCAGTTCAACTCTCAGAAAACTAATTGTTCCTGCACACATTTACTTTATTTTCAGATGCATGCTATTTGAAACCATGTTTTCCTTTTGCTCTTTTCTCCCTCCTGGCTCTCAGCTGGTGGAGAATTTTACCCTCTCTGTTATTTATTGAAATGTTTTCTCTTTGCAGAGCACTGTCTGTTTTCCATTCTTACTGGGGTGTCTGTGGGAGTCCGGTGAAGCTTGGAGGTACCTGGAGTTTTCTGATTTCCTAATCCACAAGCAAACCTGTTTGGCAAGGTTTGCCTGAGCTGCAGAGATCCAGATCTCAGCTGTGTCTCAATCAACAAAATCTTGCCAAGCCTCATTTTATTTCATCATAGCTTGAAAATGTTTGATTCCTATATCCAGTGCATTAAACTCAGGAACCCCTGGCTGCCAACTTGACCGCCTCTTTTGTCTTCTCAGTCCTTCCTTTCTCCCTTCTGGTGGGGAGAGGTGGAGGGAACAGGCCCTGAGAATGAGGTAAGTCAGTGGTATCAGTGGGACTGTGTTTATTTACCTCATTAGCATATCACACCCATACATCTAGGTGAGGTTTTTGCCAGTGTTTTTTTTTTTTTTTTGTAGTATTATAATTAAATGATAACTTGCAAGTGAACGATGAATTAAATTAGTATATTTGGAGTATCTAAAATAATAAAAACAAAGACAATCTTCTGCCTTGAACAAAGCAGAACTCAGACAGATTTCTGATCCGATTCTGATCTGATTCGATTATCTTCTTTCAGCCTTACACAGGTGCTATGAGAGCAGAACAGGTTTCTCTGAATTTCAGATGGGCCTCTCATTCTGTCAGTTGAAATCTTACTCTGTCCTCTTTAGGAAGAGATCTGATGTCAATTCTTTTTTGAATGATGGGTCAATGAGGAGGAAATCTGTGAAATAATTCTCATTAACATGTATATCACGTGGAAATCAAGGTGTCAGGGACTGAGAACAAAACAAGTGTGGCCTCTGACTGACAGCATGTATGTACCCAATGGGCTATAATACACTTTGTAAGTAACTTTTTTGGGAGCTGTAAGAGACAGTATTAATAGATATTATTCACATTTGATTCCTCACCCATCCCTAATCACAATGTTTAGTCACTTCCCAAGAATTTGCTCAGTGAAAGTGGTCTTTACTTTTTCTATGGACATAATATCTGGGATGCTATTTCAGATAATTACTAGGTTTTCCTTTTTTAGAATTTGATCAACCTCTGTCTTTCACAATGAACGTTGTCTGGAATAAAACTTATGTCATTAATTAACATGTTTCAAAACATTAAAGGTGGAAATTGTGCAGAGTTTTTCTCTGCTATGTGTTTAGCTATAGTTTAATGTCTAGGTTTTAAAGAGATTTATTACTGACTTTGATTTCACCTACTCTATAGATTCTTTACATGTATAGTGCAAGACACAAATTATTCATCCTTTTAAATCAGTGATAAGGAAATCCTTCCTAATGTTATGACCTGAATGATACTGGTGTAATTGTTACCTGTTCCAGGAGAAAGAGCTGTAAAAACATAATGAAATACCATTGATAAATGGAATAAGCAGAATTTTACTTGGTGTTTTTCTTTCTGGAGCTTCTATTAAAATCTATCCTCACTTTTAAAACATTTATAAGGAAAATTGAACGATTTTAGTGCAAATGCAAAAACTAATGCTGATCAAAAGTATAACAATGAATCGTGTCACAAAAAAAGAGTTATTTTTTGTTTTGCATGTGGTGAACAGTGTGGTGTTTTTGAAGAAATGAGCTCTTCAAATAAGAGGTACAGACAACATGTATGTGTTAGCCACAAGGAGAAGTACCATTGAGCTTCCCAATGTGGAACTTCCATGATGGGTGAAGTATTACATACCTCATTTTAAGACTACTTGATATGGTATTTAATTTTATATCATGAAAGCATGCATGGAATGCTTGTTCAGCCATCTAACCCCAGTCATAAATCACAGGGCTGAGTTGGTCTTATGCTGCGGTTAGCTGTAGTAGGCAATGGAGCACCATACAGCCACTTGCCCTTCCAGGGTTGGATGAGGGCAAGAATCAGAAAGGCAGAAGTGTGAGAACTCATGGGGTAAAATAAAGACAGTTCACCAGGTAAATCAAAATCTGCGCATGCACGCAAAGCAAAATGGGGAATCCATTTGCAGCTTCCCATCGGCAGGCAGGCATTCAGCTGCTCCCAGGGCCTCAGGGCCCAACATGCGTAATGGCTTCTTGAGGAGACAAACGCCAATCACTCCAGATGTCCTCCCTTCCTCCGTACTTTCCCCAGCTGTTACTGCTGAGCACTATGTCACATGGTGTGGGAAGCTATTTTGGCCAGTCTGGGCTACCTGTCCTGGTTGTGTCCCCTTGTGGCTCCGGGGACACCTCCAGTCTCCTTGCTGGCAGGGCAGCATGAGCAGCTGAGAGTCCTTGGCTGCAATGTGATAAGGCCATTTGTTGAGGCGATCGGCTCCGGGGCAGACGTGTTCTGCAGCGGAGCAGGGGACCGAGGCGGGCAGGGCTTTTTGTCCGGCATCGAGGCCACTCGGGGGAGCCGCCGGGACCCGGCTGTCCTCGCGAGGGAGGCTGACGAGGCGAGGGCGGAGCCAGCAGCGCCCCCTCCCAGGCTGTTAAAAGCTGCCCCTAGGGAGCGCGGCGAACAGGACGGGCAAACAGGGCGTGGCACGTCGAAGGGCGTGGCAGTTTGCGCGGCAGTTCGCGCGGGCAGGGCGAGCGGGGGGCTCATCGTCGCTCTTTTGCAGCTGCCTCTCCCTTCGGTGCTTGTAACCTGCTTGCGTAGAACCTGACCATGGTATCGACCAGGCAGAAAACCGTGGCCTCCGCATCTCGTGAGGCATCTCCAGCCACGGTCACCAGTGTGGCTACTCAGACGGAGGGCTCGGGGAAACACGCAGCCGTCCAGGTCCTGGGCTGCAGAGTGTGCCCCAGCCTTCTGTCGGTCTCTGACAGCAGTGGTGGGTATGCCTGTGGGAGGTGTGCCCAGGTTGAAGAACTGCTCGGCCAGGTAGCGGAGCTCCGGGAGGAGGTGAACAGGCTCAGGAGCATCAGGGAATCGGAGAGGGAAATTGACTGGTGGAGGTGCGCTCTACCCTCTCTGAGGCAGGCTCACGAGACTGCCACGGCACAGGCATCTCCTGTTACGCAGAAGACGGAGGTTCACTCCTCCAGCCAGGCAGCGGGAGGAGACCTAGATCAAGGGGGGGAATGGAGGCAGGTGCCTATTCGGGGTGGTAGGCGAGCCCTCTCTCTACCCACCTCACCTTCTCATCTACCCTTAAATAATCGATATGAAGGACTAGAGCAAGACAATCTAAATGACAAAGTAGACAAACACCCGTCCCAGTTGGAGGGGGCGCCTAAGACAATGCGACCTACACGTCGCATTGCCACATCATCCTTCAAAAAAGAAAGAAGGGCTATTGTTATGGGGGGCTCCCTCCTGAAAGGGACAGAGGGACCGATATGCCGACCGGACCCAACCCGCAGAGAAGTCTGTTGCCTCCCTGGGGCTCGGGTGAGAGACTTTGCCAAGAAAGTCAAGCGCCTGGTACGGCCCACTGACTACTACCCGCTACTGGTCTTTCAGGCTGGTAGCGATGAAGTAGCAACGAGAAGTCCGAAGGCGATCAAAAGAGACTTTAGGGATTTGGGGCGACTACTTAGAGGATCAGGGGCGCAGGTGGTGTTTGCCTCTGTCCTTCCGATAGGGGGGATCGAAGCTGAAAGACGTACTGTTCGCATAAACTCGTGGCTTCGAGACTGGTGTGACCGGCAGAATTTCGGTTTCTTTGATCATGGGAAGGTCTATGCTACACCGGGCCTGATGGCACCGGATGGGATGCGCCTCTCTCGGAGAGGGGTAAGGATCTTAGGTCAGGAGTTGGCAGGGCTGATAGATGGGGCTTTAAACTAGAGTCGAAGGGGGAAGGGGCTAAAACCAGGCGAGCCGGTGAAGACCTAAGGGATGGTACGCTAGAATCAGAGGGGCTGTGTGCCAGTGGGGTCCTTTGGTCAGATCCACAAGGTGCTGAGTGTAAGGAGACGCACCTGAAGTGCTTTTACACAAACGCACGCAGTATGAGGAATAAAATAGATGAGCTAGAAGTCCTGGCCCAGTCCCGCAACTACGACATCATCGGCATAAGCGAAACCTGGTGGGATGAGTCCTGTGACTGGGGTGTTGCGATAGATGGTTACAGGCTCTTCAGGAGGGACAGGCAGGGTAGGCGAGGTGGTGGGGTGGCGATGTATGTGAAGCAGGGGCTGGACTGTGTGGAACTTCAGGTCGGCGATGGCAAAGTTGAGAGCCTCTGGGTAAGGATCAAGGGACGAACGAATAAAGGGGATGTAGTTGTGGGAGTCTATTACAGACCGCCTGGCCAGGATGATAGCGCCGATAAATTATTCTTTACAGAACTAAGAGAGGCCTCGAGATTAACTCCCCTTGTCCTTATGGGGGACTTCAACTTGCCGGACGTTAACTGGGAGTGCCACACGGCTGACACGAGCAAGTCCAGGAGGTTCATGAAGCACCTAGATGATAACTTCTTGGTACAGGTGCTAACGGAGCCAACTAGGAAAGGTGCCCTCCTAGACCTGTTGCTAGAAAACAGAGAGGGTCTGGTGGGAGATGTGGTGATTGGTGGCCGCCTCGGTCATAGCGACCATGAAGTGGTTGAGTTCAAAATTTATGGTGACAGAAGGAAAAGTGCCACCAAAACCTCATCCCTAGATATGGGGAAAGCGGACTTCAGGCTGCTCAGGGAACTAGTCAGTAAGGTCCCCTGGGAAACTGCTCTTGAAGGCCTCGATGTCCACCAGTGCTGGTCACTCTTTAAGCGATGCCTCCTAGAAGCACAAGATAAGGCAATTCCAAAATATCGCAAGTCAGGCAGGCGGGGCAGGAGGCCGGCGTGGCTGACCAGGAACATTCTAATGGAGATTAGGCGGAAACAGAGAGTGTTTCGCTACTGGAAGGAGGGCCAGGCGTCATGGAAAGAATACAGGGATGCTGTTCGTGTTTGTAGGGAGAAAGTTCGAGTGGCCAAAGCACAGCTAGAGTTGAAGCTGGCTGTGTCTGTGAGAGAAAATAAAAAGGGTTTTTTTAGATATGTAAATGGAAAAAGGAGAACTAAAGAAAACATAGGGCCGCTCCTTGATAGGGAAGGTCTCCTCACAGACGATGACGTAGGCAAAGCAGAGACGCTTAACGCCTTCTTTGCCTCTGTCTTCAATGCCGATGATGGGCTTCGGGACCCAGGGTGCCCTGAGCTGGAGGACCGGGACGGTGGGGATGACAAACTCCCAACTGACCCTGAACGTGTGCGGGATTTGCTGCTCCACCTGGATCCCTACAAGTCCATGGGTCCGGATGGGATTCATCCCCGGGTGCTGAAAGAGCTGGCGGATGTCATTGCGGAACCTCTATCAATTATTTTTCAACGATCCTGGGAATTTGGAGAGGTCCCTGTAGACTGGAAGCTGGCAAATGTTGTGCCAATTTTCAAGAAGGGTCAGAAAGAAGACCCTAGCAATTACAGGCCTGTCAGTCTCACGTCAGTGCCTGGTAAAATCATGGAGAAGTTGGTTCTCGGACTCATTGAGGCGCACCTGGGGGACAAAGCAGTCATTGGTCCCAGCCAGCATGGGTTTGTGAAGGGTAGGTCCTGCCTAACTAACCTGATTTCCTTTTATGATAAGATCACCCGTATGGTGGACCAAGGGAAACCAGCTGATGTGATTTTTTTGGACTTCAGCAAGGCTTTTGACACGGTTTCCCATAGGATCCTACTGGACAAAATGTCCACCATACAGCTAAATAAAAACATCATACGATGGGTGAGCAATTGGCTAACGGGCAGGGCCCAAAGGGTTATGGTAAGTGGAGCTGCGTCAGGCTGGCGGGCGGTCACCAGTGGTGTCCCTCAAGGCTCCATTTTAGGACCGGTACTTTTCAATATTTTTATAAATGATCTGGATGTAGGAATAGAGGGTATTTTGAGCAAGTTTGCTGATGACACCAAACTTGGAGGAGTTGTGGACTCAAATGAGGGCGTAAAGGCCTTGCAGAGGGATCTGGACAGGTTGGAGAGCTGGGCGATCACCAACCGCATGAAGTTCAATAAGAGCAAGTGCCGGGTCCTGCACCTGGGACGGGGAAACCCTGGCTGCATGTACAGACTGGGCGATGAGACGCTGGAGAGCAGCCTAGAAGAGAGGGATCTGGGGGTCGTGATAGACAGCAAGTTGAATATGAGCCAGCAGTGTGCCCTGGCAGCCAGGAGGGCCAATCGTATCCTGGGGTGCATCAAGCACGGCATCGCTAGTAGGTCAAGGGAGGTGATTGTCCCGCTCTACTCTGCGCTGGTGCGGCCTCACCTCGAGTACTGTGTGCAGTTCTGGGCACCACAGTATAAAAAGGACATGAAACTGTTGGAAAGTGTCCAGAGGAGGGCTACGAAGATGGTGAAAGGCCTTGAGGGGAAGACGTACGAGGAACGGCTGAGGTCACTGGGCCTGTTCAGCCTGGAGAAGAGGAGGCTGAGGGGAGACCTCATCGCAGTCTACAACTTCCTCGTAAGGGGTTGTCAAGAGGCAGGAGACCTTTTCTCCATTAACACTAGTGACAGGACCCGCGGGAACGGGGTTAAGCTGAGGCAGGGGAAATTTAGGCTGGACGTCAGGAGGGGGTTCTTCACAGAGAGGGTGGTTGCACACTGGAACAGGCTCCCCAGGGAAGTGGTCACTGCACCGAGCCTGTCTGAATTTAAGAAGAGATTGGACTGTGAACTTAGGCACATGGTCTGAACTTTTGGGTAGACCCGTGCGGTGTCGAGAGTTGGACTTGATGATCCTTAAGGGTCCCTTCCAACTCAGGATATTCTATGATTCTATTCTATTCTATGTGTGCATTGCAATGCATCAACTAAACATTGGTGCGTTAATGCTGCTATTTTCATCAAAAATCCAAAACACAGCACTGTGTGAACCTCAGCAAATACAATCAGCTCTTTCCTACTCCAAGCCACAATGTCTCGATTCTCATGAAGATTATCTGTCACAATTTTTTCTGGGATATGGTCTCCCTGCAAATTGAGATATAAAATCACTGGACTTGGCAGTGCTATGTCAAGGGTTGGACTTGATGATCTTAGAGGTATTTTCCAGCCTAAATGACTCTATTATTTAGTGCAAAACAGTAGTAAATATGACTTTGCAGAGCACATGCTTATGCGTATAATTCTAATTTTCATTTATCCTAACTGAGATATGTTCCCATGTCTATCAATCACTTATCAGGTGAAGATTTCCTGTTATCATGCATATTTATTTGTGAGAAGTTTGTGTTAGATCTCCAAAGGACCCGATAAACAAAACTCTGGGTCCAGTCTGATCCCCCAAGCTATTTGAGGAAACAAAATCAGAAGACTAATGGATGACATTCAGGAATTGTGTAACTGTGAGCTGAGAGAACCTTATTTAAAGCAATTTGTATGATATATATTATACACAACTTGACCTAAAAGGAGCTTTATCAAAATATCTGGGACCTTGATTTTAAAAACAGTTACAGCAGACTTCAGCGTAACTGTAGAGCCATTCTCACTTTATTCTATTTCTGTGCATGTTAACAGAGATGTGGAAAGGTTGTTTGGTATTGCCACTGTTTTGTTCATTTTTTCATGGTTTTCTGTTTTTGTGCCATATCGACCTGCTGTTCAAAATTGTCAGCTTAAGTTTTGATCTGATGCAGCTAAAGTGCAAACTGCACAAGACCAAAATTTCTTTTTATATCCTCTAGCTAGGTCATTATGCTTACTTGTTCTAGTTGTTCCTCTGAGGGCTTACAGTTTACCATACCCTATCTTTTTTATTTTTGTGAATTAGAAATTATTGAAAAAGAATATGCGGTCTAGAGAGACTTGGATTAGATTTTTCTGTGCAGGAATTTAGTCTCTTTGAACGTTACTCTTAACTATAAAATTGAATTATAATAGTTTGCTAACCTAAAAGTAAAGCAAAGTTCACAGGTATTTGCAGTCTGTAACAGCATTGAGGTAATGAAGGACATAAATGCTTCAATGGGTAGGTGCAAATTGGAAGAAAACATTTACTTCTAACTTGTTTTATATTTGTTTAATTAAAAGTCCAAAGGAACTTTAAAACCTGTGAGGCTGTAAGTGGCCCTCTTGCTGGTTCTATTGTCCAAAATTGCTGGGATCCTTTCAGCCTGCCTGCTGAAGAAACAGATATAAAACTCCTAGAATAATGTATTCTAATCTCTATTTTTGTTCTGGAAAGTTCTATCTATTTACTGGACTCTTGTAATGGCTCTGTAACTTGTCACAGCAGTGAAGTGTTACTGAACTGAGGACCGCACTTCATGTTCTCCTCTGTAGAGGTTCTCTAAAAAATAAAACTTAGGTGAATTACCATAATTAGTTGACTGGTTTCTGCTTCTGCATGTAATAGGAGCCTATTTTCTATGCTTTGTTATTTGATAGACATTGTACTGGACTCTGTACAGCTGATTTAATAAGGCATGCTAAGCAGTCATATGAGTCAACCAAATTCCTACTGTACATCTTGCTGTCTTAAATTATAGCCACATACATGTATTTGGCAAATGTCATTAATTTGGGGGGATATCTGATTGAGAAAGCAAATAATGAATCGTCTAAGTTAGCTGCTTACTATTCTTTGGTATATTTTTGCAATTTGGCTCACACAGGTTGAGATTTTTTTTTGGTACTTAGTCATGTTAGCATTGTCAGAGTTACAAATATTATTATTATTTGAACCAGGGGTCACAGGTGAGATCAGAATTGTACTTGGCACTGTAATCGTGGCAGTAAATGTCAATGAGTCTAGTTCATTGAAGGCAGAAGTTATACTGGAAAAGATGAGATGAAATAATGTATGCTTTTCTGATAAGAGCTAAAATGGTGGAAGACCACAGTGCAAAGAGCATAAACGAAAGCAGAGAACCTGTGTTTTCTGAGTCCCCTTACCTGATCCAAAACCAATCAGCCAGTAGGGGCCTTTGTATTTAAGTCCTTGTGGCTTTGTGGATTTCCAAAGGTTTTTCATTAAACTGGGGTTTGGGGGTGGGAGGAAGAGAAGAGAGAATAAACCAGCAAACTAGTTGTAATGTAAATTTTTGTGGCTCACTCTGTTCCTTTTGCCTTGGTCAAAACTATAAAATGGAGAGCAAGTTCAAAAGTAGAAATGCACAAAACCAAAAAAAAAAAACAAACAGAAAAACCTCATTTGAATCTGCTGTTTGGTTTTCAGTTTGGCTGTCTGCAGGAAGAAATTTAAAATTTAGTTGGAGCTCTAAACTGTTTCCACATTCAGTGCTGTACAGGTACAGGAAGCTGGTTTGAAATGAGGTCTAAGTATAAGTGCTTTTTAAGTGCTCTGCTGATTCTGTGGTGTTTTTTTTTTTTTGTTTTTTTTTTTTGTTTTTTTAATTATTATTTTTATTTTATTTTTATTTTTTTAGGAATTTTATGAGTGGTGATATGTTTTTCCTTTGTGGATTATTTTGGTTATGGTTGGTGTAGTTTTCAAACATACAGTGGAAATAATGAAGTCATTTGTAATTGTGAAAGAATAAAGGATGCAACAAGGCTAACTCAAGAGAATCTAAGGCAGGTAACAATAAATTAACTCTTTCAAAGAAAGAAAAACTCTTTAGAAAGAACATGTAAGATGGAAATGGGTAAAAAAAAAAAAAGTTGAAAATGAGACTGTAAAACTCAAGAGGCAAAGATATTTGTGTGATGAAAGAGACTTCAAAAATAAATAAATGAGGCCAGGAAGAAAGTATAAATTCTGGAAATGGGGCAGAATACTAGGGGCCAGTAAGCTGAACCAAAATTATGGTTGAATTGGTAGATGTTCGGAAAAGGAGGACAGATTTTTCTTAAGTACCAATTACTTACAAGAATAAGATTTTAAGGGTGAAAACAAATGCTTCCAGGCCACGTAGTCATCATGTACATTGGCTCAAATGAGGCAAATAAATAAATAAATGGTGTTTGTGCTTTTATATATACTGTTATCTTGACAACTGTGTTTTTTAACAATGAGGCTGAGAA
This sequence comes from Aythya marila, assembly GCF_965140915.1. Classification (NCBI taxonomy): domain Eukaryota; kingdom Metazoa; phylum Chordata; class Aves; order Anseriformes; family Anatidae; genus Aythya; species Aythya marila. The sequence continues at coordinate 21,617,709 of NC_139047.1, read as the reverse complement.
GGAGGAGTTGGTTCTGATAAAGTATTTTAAAGCTAAAAAATATAATCATTATTAATTCCCTAATCTTGAAAATACTGCTTTCTTCCCTTGTGACCAGAACTGGAGCAGTCTGGCTTCCTATGATGATTTTATTCTGCTACAAATTTTGCCTGTGGCCTGATGTGGAAAGGTGTTATATTTTTTGTGTGCTGCTTTATCTGAGGAATACTGGCATGCAATGGTTAGATGTATATTGCTAGAAAACTTATTTCCACTGACTTGTTAAATTTTGTCCATCTATTTTAAAGTGAAAAGCTACTCTTAAGAGTAGTAGTATCAGTTTAGTACCGTGCTATATAAAATACTTGTATGAAAACACAAAAACATGAGGCTACTGAAGGTTTTCCAAGCTGCAGCACCAAGTTGTAAAACCTAAAATGAAAATGATTTATGAACAAGCCTTAACTGTTTCTTTCAATAGTGGGATGATAACAAAAGGTAGCACAAGAACAATTGTTGCTTAGACATACATCTGTATTAGGATCCTTCACAAGGAAAATATTTGCCTATTATATTCCCAACCAAGAAAAACAGATGTTCTATTACTAGAATGTAGTAAGCTTCAAGTACTATGGAAGAAAGCAAAGATCAGAATTGAAGGAGAAAAAAAGAAAACAACAAACAACAAAAAACAACAGCAACAACAAAAGAACAGAATTACAGAGGTAACTGTTGTCTCCCATTTGTAGTATTTCACTGTATAGGACCATCGGCTCAATATGCCGCTGGCTAAAGTCCTGTCCAAGATCGCTGACTAATGTCACTGATCAAAAGCTCACTCTGGTTTCCTATGGCAATTCAGTTCTGCTACAAATTTTGCCTTTGGTCTCATGGGGAATATGTGGGAATCAGAGAAGTGGTCCTTAGCTTCTGAAGCCTTCTGAGTCTTCTTCCTGTAGAGATTAAACTCTTTCACAGACCTTACCTGATGCAGGGCAAAACTCTGTTTCAGCCACTTCAAAGGAATTCTTCAAATCAGTTTGTGCTCTCACTTAAGAATGGTAGAATCAAATTTTGCAAAATAGTCAAGCTATTTCTTTTCTAAGTAAGTAGGAAGGAGACAGAAAATATTTGCCAATAAAAAAAAATAAAAAATTATAATGTATTCTGGAAGACACTTAGGTACTGTTATGGCAAGCATCACATCTACCAGATTAAAGAGAGAAGGGAAGGGATCTTTTATCAAAGTGATAGAAGGAACTTTTGTTCAGAATGAGTCAGTTCTGCTTGATCTATGGGTGAAGTCTCCAGGTTAGAGAATGCAGGATGGATTAACCCTATGAAGGTGCAGAATTTCTTTCACAGTGGCTGTACATTTCCACTCGGGTCATCTTCAACCAGGAATCTGAAGTAAAAAAACTTCTTCAGACCAGTATTTTCATGTTCACATGTGGTCTTTTGAGCTCTGAACTCTCCTGGAGCCTAGGTAGCACTGGAGATTTCCAGCAAGCAGCAAGCCCTGCAACACTTCTACACTTCTCCTAGGTTTGGAAAATACTTTTTTTTTTTTTTTTTTTTTTTTTTTTTTTTCAAACACTGTAAGTTATATGAATGGTTAATACCACCCATTTTTCTAGTTGCCATTGGGTCTGACTCTTGCAATTTACCTAATGCAGAGATTCACAGGGTGTTATGCCTTTTCCCAGACAAACAAGCTCTGAAACTTGCAGTTTTGGGCTATGTAGACAGGATACTCATTGTGTGCTTACTTACACTGTTATAAATCCTGGTACCTCTGTGGTGATTTGCCTGATTATTTTTTAGATTCACTGTAGGAAAATTGGTGTGGGTTAGGTACATCTGTTTTGCTAATCATGGTGTTCATGTATAGTGGAGAGAGCAGACACTTTTAGATGGTTGATTTTAGGGAACTTCTTGATATTTTTCTGTTACCCCAATAGTATTTTTTTTGGGGGGGGTAGGGAATGGAAGGGGAAGAAGGGGAATATAGAGTAACTTGTTCAGTGTGGTGGTATTCATTCAGCATAATGGGGATTTGTTTCTATTCTGAAGATGCCAGGATTACTGAAATTTATATGAATTCAAAAGTGGTCATTGTGCTGAGCACAGTACATAAAACACAAGGGGAATTGGAGGATAACCAAAATTTTTCTTTTCCACTTAAAAGTTAATGTGTAGAATGTGTTCTTACATTCAGTGTAGGAACAGATTAGGATTGTAGGAACTTTCAGGTAGGAACAACAGATGTAGTAACTTTCAGATGTGATACAATAAAATTAAATGGCTTTAAACCTATATCTAAAACCATTGCTGTATGCAGAGGAGCAATAATCTTGCAGTGCAAAGGAGATGCTAAAAGCATTTGTACAGCATACAAGGATATCTGATGCCATCTAGTGGTAGTTGAAAAAAGGAGATAGCAACAAAGTCCTAGAATCTGTAGCTGCAAGAGTATACTGTGTCTTTAATCCTCCAGTACATCACTGGTACGGATGTAGAAATCTAAAACAATTTCAGAAACTCTACAAGTTAGTTTCTTGTAAGCTCCCAGATGTTATAATCCGCCCCCCCCCCCCCCCCAGCGCTTACACTTTCTTGACCACATTTCTGCAGGTGTGCTGCAAATGGTAACATTTCTGAGGTCACAAACCACTATCTTAACTGGAGAATTTGAACCAGTTTCTAGGTTGAAGACTTGCATAAAATACCTGTCATCAGAAAGTAAAAATGTTGAGCAATTTGAAGGCAGGGGATTACTTCTTTAAGCCTAACAGCAGCTGCTAAAGGATTAAATCTATTGTATTTAAACAAATTATGTTTAATACTTAATTAATTTAATTTCTCTGTTCAGGATAAAATATTAAGGTAATAGTTTCAGAAGGTATTGGAGGGCACATCCAATATCTATGGTATAAAGATACGATCCTATTGGCAATTTATGCTCATAAATCATGTATATTCCAGGGAGGGGTTGGAGATGGGTGAGCAGGTTTGTTGGTGCAAATTAAGCAGTAGGTTGTCCTGCAGTGAAGTGCAAAGGGGCTATTTGCAAACCACTGAACAGTGTTAACTGAGAAACCACATGTGTGTGGTGGTGATGGGGTGTTAAAGGCTAGACTGAGAATCAGAGCAAGTAGTATTATACTTGATATGCTGTTTTAGGCTATTTGGTTTGGAACTGTCTTTCTGAGGTGGAAAGACCAGTTTCAAAAGAACATTACTCCATTGTTCCCTGTGAAAACGTCCTAAAGAGCTACAGATATTGCACTGTGATGGTACTCACTCAAGAAACTTCTTTCAAGAAAAGCCACAGCCTCTTTCCTCAGTATAACATGTCAAATTCCTATTAGCTGTAGTCTGACAAGCAAGAAGTCAAGTTTAAAAAAAAAAAACAAAAAAAAACAAAAAAAAAACAAAAAAAAAAAAACAAAAACAAGAAAAACTCAAGTTTTTTAATCAGACTTCAGTTATCATTTTATTTTTATTTATTTATTATTAACACAATATCTGAGTGTCTCCTAAAGTGAGAAGCAAAGAAAGATATCTTTCCTTTCAAAGGCTGATATTCTTGGATCTAACTTTCTTCTCTCTAGTTCTGTGTGAAAGTGTTAACGTAGAAAAATGGAATTAAGTGAACACTGAAGGAGCATTCTGCTGAATGAATGTTTTCCAGCCAGTGGGAAGTGGAAAAGGTATGAAGCAACTGGTAATGAACCCTCCAGCTGGACAACTACAAATTATTGGATGCTTTCCACAGGATGGGACATACATTGTGTGGAAGTGCCAGACCCAGTACAGAAGTCCACAAAGATTTGGAAAAATAAATACCCTGACAAGTTGTAAACCCAAGGAACATAAGTGACCAGAATGCAGAAATGGTCAAAGGTACGTGACACAGTTTACTAAGTTTTTATGGAGCTTAACATTATTGCTTGTAGAAGCATGCAAGTACTTGCCCAAGCTTAGGCTGTATATCAGGGACAAAGCCATAACACAACAGCTTCTAGTCACTCCTTCCATGAGCATCTCTTCCATGGGACAGATAGTTGCAGGATGGGTAAACTGAGGCTACTGATTGCTGCCTACTTTGCTGAACCCTTCCTTCACCACAGACCAAGATGAGACTGTTGAGTCTCCGAAGTACAGAACCTCTCCCTGACTAATGCGTGCCTATATGTTAGGTCAACTCGAAAGTGTGTGCAGGGGGCAGGAAAACCTGCCAGGGTAGGTGTGAGATATGAGTTTGTCTTCTATGCCAAGAGAAGACTCTGTTCATCATGTGACACATGTTTTCTGGTTTGTTTGGCCCTTAAATGTGTCTTGAAATATCACTGCTCTGAGAAAATCACCTGTCATAGAGGCAAAGTAGGTAGCAAACTCAGTTGCTTGTTTGCAAGGTGGAGAACTGAGTTAAAAAGAAATGAATGACTGCTTCTAGACAGCACAGGAAATCACTTGTAAAACTGAGAACTGCCTCTGGAATTTGAGAGCATGGGTTGAAAGCCTCTACTTACATTACTGTACTTCAACCAGTCATACAGATACTTGTAAGATATTTATGAACACTTCATCTATTGACTGCCTGCAGCAATTCACTGCTACTCTTGCTGAACTCAAATATTTAGAACTAGGTTTTTAGTCACTGGTGAAAATTAACGCTACAGTTTGGGTACACTAAGTATTTTGGGGCTCTAGTGAGTAAATAAATACACTGAACATATATGTAACCTGGAAATTAAAAAATGATTCTTCCTGGAAGAGAAATGAAGTCAAAATGCAGTGTGTAGCTATGCAACAACAGTAGTGGCGGCAAAACCAAAAATAGTTTTCAAACTGAAATCCATAAACTTTTGAGGGTCAGTATGTGGTATGGTGGCCTCCAGTAGCAAGGACTTGATTTTAATGACCAGGATATCAATCATCTTGATATCCTAAATTACTGGGAGTGTAGGGGGGATGGATGACTATTACACAGTACCAAGACTTCATTATATGTCTGTAGCGGTCCATTACTTCTGAATGACAAACCTGACTGTCATCTTAAAGCTTCATAAAACACTGCACAGTGGTTTGTTTTTGCTGCCCCACGTATTTTTAGGATCAACTTTGTGCTTTTTTGAGATAAATTCATATTCTTATGGTGTTATGAATCAAGTTGATTTAGTGGGAGAAAATGCAGCTGAAAATAAAAGGCCTTAAAAATCAAACAAGCAGCTCCTTTCTCCCTCTCTAGAAGCAGCTTGTATAATAACATTGTACTGCTCATTGTTTTAGTGCTTTCAGGGTTTTTTTTGTTTTTTTTCTACGGTACTAAACATTCTCCAAGGTGCTGTTTTCTATTAATTAAAAGAGAAACTAAAGACAGCTCCATTCTATTCCACTTACCTGTGATATGTCAGGAGATTTATTTGTTTCTCAGGCAGACAGTGCTCTTCCCCTAGATGCGTAACAGGGGAAACAACTTTTTTTTTTTTTTTTTTTTTTTTTTTTTTTTTTTTTTTTTCATACTAGAGACTGTAGATCTGGTCTGTAGGGCCAACAAGTAAGAATAGTGGAAAAAGGTTTGAACAACAAAATTGGCTATGAATCCAAAAGTTTAATACTGCTGATTAACATGAAATGTTAACTGAAGGTAACTTTTATTGACTCTGAGGGCAGCTAACTTGCCACACTTCCCTTGGATCTGAATCTAAGTCACTAACTGGGAACTTACCGATTCACTAGTTTTTGGGTGTGATTTGAGATATTAATTATATCTCTTCAAATTTGGTTAAATGACTAGAAGTGGGTCACCTATGGCTCACCTTTGGAGGCATGAAAACATAGCGTGTTTTCTCTTTCTAGTCCTGCTGATTTCTGGAAAAATATTTCCTTCCTATCTGTCAGGCATGAAACCTCTCTTTATCTCCTAATTCTGCAGCTGAGTGCTAACTCATGGAAATCAGCCTCTTTCTGGCAGTTTCCAAATGCATCCTAAGTGTCAGATTTTTATTTTATTTTTCCTTCCATCCAATCCTACTTTTATTGCAGAAAAAAAAAAAAAAAGAGTGGACTTAACAAAGAACATGTTCTATACGTAGCTGAGATGTGAGGTCTGGTAAACCAAGCTACTTAACCACCCAGAGAGCCTATAATTTAGGTGCCTGTGGCAGTGAGAGAGACTGAAAAGATCTGAGTACCTACAATGCAGAATGTTTCTTTCTAAAATAAGAGAATAGTAAACTTCCCAGCTTCCACATCTGTCTCTAATTTATACCTCTGAGCACTAGTCTGAGCAAGGAAACAGAAGGGTTAATGAACTACTGTTCTCTGTGCAATTACTGCAGGGGATGGCACTCCCAGCTGCAGAAATCTGGCAGCAACTGTTTAGTTGCCAGAAAACAACAGAGAATAACTGCTCTTTGAGCTAGAGGTTTCTTTTTTTTTTCACCCTGATCCATCTGCAGGAGATGCTGCGTGCCTAGAAAGGGAGTAAGGTATATGTTTGTTACCTGCTTTTAAGTACAACTGAAACCAAAAAATTCCTGAGCTGAATCTGAAGATCTCATGCTGAGATTTGACTAGAGAAGTAAAAGCTTACTTGTCCCAGCATAATTCTCTTTTTACTTCAGTCCAGCTCCCAATAAATTGAACACACCTATAACTCTAAGCAGGCTAGTATGACACTTAGGCCAGTGTAAATGTTGGACAAAGTGAGAGTATCAGGCTTCCCAACAAGATATGGGACATATCTTATATAGTGTGAGATGTACAATGAGCTGTCATAAGATGGGAACTAGACCCTGCAGTGCTAGTCACTGGAGCAAGCACTGGTTTCCAGACCTGGACTCCACTGCACGCTTCTGTGTCTGGTCTTGATAACATCCTGAATCACATGTAATTGCACAGATTTAGTCTGGAGGTGGTGGAGGATAGTGCAGAAATCAAGCTGGCTGCATCCCAGTTTGTTGTGTGAGAATTTTTAATTTTTCTCCCTCATAGTTCACAAGGGCATTTGCTGCAAAACACTGGAACTGAACAGGGATACAAAAACAGGTCTGTGTAGAACTGTGCATATATAGGGCTGTGGTTTCTCTTCTTACCACGAGAGAAGAGACAGATGAGCTGAAATAATGAATAATTTCAGCAAACAAGCTGAGCTCTCTCCCTGAAAACCGGGTTGGAAATATGAGGAATATGCATTCTCAGATTCTGGGGTGCAAGGATGGAAGTGCAGCAAACACAGCAATGGATTAGTTAGTGTAAAGGCAAAAATTGTGCTTTCCTGCATCCCAAAACGGGGCAAAACTTGTTGACTGTAAGCGTATGCACTTCCGAGCATTGCAAGTCCACACTGAAATGGAATACTTTAAAAACAAACAAACAGAAAACTAACAACAACAGAGAAAAAAAAAAACAAAAAAAAACTTTCACAAATAAAATAAAACATCTTTGACACAGATAATGTATAGGACCAACAGAGTACTGTTTCTTGTGATGTTTAATCAGCTATTTTAAACTCCGTATATAGGGCACAGCTTATTCATCTATTTTAAAATAGTTAAACTGTGTTTGGGAAGCAGGACACTGAGTCTAACTTTAGTGGTACATGCCTGAAACTAGGGTGTGTGTTGCTACTCATTTTGGGTGAATTTAAATATCATGCTGTTAAAAAGATTTTTCTTTGTTATGTTTGTGGAATAACAATGACATCCAGTGGTTGTCTACTTTTATACCTATAGCAGATACATGTGTATTATTATAGGCAATGATAAGATTTCTCTGGAGTCTTTACTTTGTGGTAGCTGAGAGTTCTTTATCCCAAATTTACCAGCAGGGATTTTGGGGTGGGGGCACTTGAGGGATAGAGGTTGGAAGTGAAAAGTCCCCATGCTTTAATGAGGCCCTAAAGTGAGGAAGTCAATTTACTGGTATCTAAATGCCAGTTTAGCTTCAGGGAAGAACAAGATATTGTAGTTTGTTCACTCTCCACTCTTCTAAAGAGACTTAAACACAGATTTCTTTCCTAATAACTGAAACCCACAGTGGCCTAAGCAGTGACTGTATTCCATACCCTTTTCTCTTATTTGAAAGTGCTTATCTAAAATATATGCTTTCTTAATATTATTTCACCTGTTTTCATTTTCTTAATACTTTGTTGTTGTTGCCCTGTCAATGTTCTTTAGGCTGCCCTGCAGCATCCTTAACTTACATATTACAAAGTGTATATTCTAAGATTTTTTTAATTCTATTTAATAAGTTACCATAGCAACTATCACTCACATGGCACTTATTGCTGTGTGATTTACTTACATTTCCTTTTAATAACAAGTACCTTAAAACAGTAGCACATCATGCATTTTTTTTTTTTTTGCATTTTACTTTGCAGCTGAAAACTATATACCTTTATATTTTTCTTCTAGTGACTGTTTGATTTATTTGAACATATTAAAATATGTTTCTCTTCCTTTTAAATAAAGTCTTCCAAGAAATATCATCAGGGTAATGATATGGGGGACACAATTTCTCTGAGAAAAAGGCTTATGTGTGGAACAGACAAAAAAAAAAAAAAAAAAAAAAAGTTGCCTGTGGAGGGGTAACACGTTAGAATAATGGTCATAGGGTACTTGGACATGGATACCATGTCCAAACCCACTTGCTTCCTTTGGCTTCCTTTAGGGTCGTGCCTTGACTCCAGTATGGTAGAAGCCATAGTCTTCTTTGTGATAGGCTGGATAGCATTGTTTTTAAGAACAGTTCCAGAATCTGAATATGGTTGTATAATTTAAATAAATAAATAAACAGTTTCAGATTACAATGTTAAAACAAAAACACAAAATGGTCTGTGTACCCTAAAAAATCATTTTGATACAAGCACATAACAATGATGTCTACTACAGATGGGAAACGTTTTTGTCTGCTGTTAACTCCTTGCTTTTCTCATGGAATTAGCAATGCTAAGAAAAAAAACTTGGTATAAACTTATGGCCAGATCCTTCAAATCTTGCTTGTTTAGGCAGACCTACTTCAAAGTAAAGTCTTCCTGCAGACAGGAGAACTAGTTATAGAGCTACTTGTCTGAATAGCAGTGAGATGCTGCTGTTCTTAGAGACTGCATTTTCCCGTTGTGATATGATACAATTCGTTGCATGTGATTATTCCATACAATAACCAGTGAAATGGCACTGAAAATATTCACAGAAAACAAAGAAAGTTGGCTTAAAACCAACAGAAGGTACTAGCTAATCTCATGCTGTTATTATGACAAAATCAAGTATTTGTGGATTAGAGTTTACAGATACTTTTCTAAGTTTCTTAAACACCTATAACTATGATGCTAAAACCTGTTTGTTTCCTTGTGAGTATAATTTAATATTTGTTGCCATATAACTAATATTTTCAGATTAAGCCCATTAAGCCACCATCCTCACAAGTACTTTGCCTATCTGAAGGTGGGTGCTTTGTGCCCTCCTATCACACTGAATTATCAAAGCTGATCCTTTCAAACATTCCTTTAAATGACCTATTTGTATCTATTTCTTTTAGATTCTCTCTTTCTATATTTTCTTTAATGTAGAGTCCCAAACCAGGATCTCAGCTGTCTCCAGCTGAGACCTCCTAGTGCTGAACAGATTTGAATAATCACCTCCTCTGTCTTGCTTCTGACAGTCTGGCTAATACTTCCTCAAATGACATTTTCTTTCTTGGCTTCTATTCAGTTTGTGGTCTGCTGCAGTCATCCCATTTATTTTTCTTCAGTGCATCATTCTTTACTGTATTATCTTATGGATTTCAAATAATTTCTTCAATTTATCAAGATAATTTTTAATTCTAGTCACATCTTCTAAAGTACTCACAGCCCTTTCCATTGGTGTTTCCTTCAGTGGTTTCAAGAATAGTTTGAGTATTATTTGTGAAGATACCAAGAAGTGGTAGAGACAGAATATGTTATGACGGAAGCTTTTTCAACCTGCTGAGGACCCACATGACAGTAATTTCAATGTTCCTTGGTTTGAAGGGTGCACTGCAGAACATCATGCTATTAGAACACGTTGACTTACTTAAATCAGAAATTCATATCAGCTTGGTTTGAAACCTGTGGTAGAAAGCAAGCAGCAACCATCCAGGCTCCACTGACCTTTAGCAGTTGCTGGGAGTTCCATGGCTCTTGTATCAGCTTTCTTCTTTTAATCTGACAATGAAGAACCCTGAGACCCAAGATGACTGGATTTGACTGCTTTTATTACTATAGTATTTATTTATTTTCTACCTTCCTTTTCAGGTCAGTGGCAATAGTAATTTGAGATGCCATAATGTGGTGGAAATGACAATGATGTACCAAATTTATTATGTTCAGAGGAGAAGTATAGACAAAATTTTGCAGAAGTCTAAAGGATCTTTATGGTTATCTTGTGGAGTAGACAATGTAGAAGTTCCTCTGGAGGAGAGCAGGGTGATATTTTCAGAACAAAACAAATTTTGGCTCAACATTTTTAGCAAAAACTTGAATTCTGCCTATGCATAACCATGTTTTAGGTTTATCTTGTTTCCTTGCTCATCTCAAAAAAAAAAAAAAAAAAAAGGGGGGGGGAGGGAAGGTTTTAAGAAGGTGAAAAATGTTGCATTTCTGTGATGACAGATTTCTAGACAAAACTTCAATAACTGTTATCAGTGATTTTCATTTTGAATCAAGGTTTATTTTCACAGTCAGAGAAAGTGTTTATATGAAACACTTCTGCAACCATTTAGAACAATTCGACTTTCAGTTTTTCAAAATTAACTAAACATAATCTGATCAGAAACAAAGAATTATCAGTGAAAAACATGAGTATCTGCTTTAAGCAGAATAAAAGTATTTTGACCCAAAAATGAAAAAAAGAATTGGGAATACTTTTCATAATGAGCTACACAACTTTTGAAAATACACAACAATTGAAAATACAGAATAAATTAAATAAGCATTGATCAATATTTTGTGTGCTTTGAGGAAGTCACCAAGCACAGGAGTCCTGTTAGCTTCAGGAAACCCTGAAAGCCATTCAGTACTACTTCAGTTCTGTGAACTAGGATCTCTTGTGATCTCTTCAGACACCATGGATCAGGATATATAAACATCTCCTTCCATATTTCCAACAATTTTGGGAATGGGACCATTTTGAACATTTTCTCCTTTGGCTTTTGCTGTGCCAGGAAGGACTGTTTGCTACAATGGGATGCTACATGGCATTGGGCAGAGCTGATAGAGAAGGAAGCAATGTAGTATCTGTATACAAGACTGTCAGATTTTGCTGTGTTTTGTTTCCTGCTTGTGGCTCTATTTACTGGATTAAATGATGTTTAATACAGAAGTTTCAGTGATTATGACAACATTCATCATCTACTATTATAGTTTTGGTATTGTATTCTTGCTCTCGCTTTCTTCCTACTTTCTGTGATTTTTTTTTTTTTTTTTTTTTTAATCCCATTACACGGTTACCATAGCAATTGTTCCTTTCCCTTCAGCTTTTCCAGCTGCATTTGAGAGCATTTATTTTACAGAATGCATTCCAGTTCTCTTTAATTCTCCAGGGAGACCTCAACTAAGTTAAAATGTTGATGATAAATTTACCTTCTGATATTTCGTATAAATTATATCAGAATAATCTGAGGTGTATACATGATAGCATGAAAAATCGAATGCAATGTAGAGACATAGAACATCCTATAGATGTCACCGTACTCCATGCATTTAATTGAGAGCACACGACTTACTGTAAAGTATGAAATTAGTTTTCCACTGTCAAAATATTATACAAAAGTTAACAAGAGCTTGATTCTTATACTCATCAGGATGGTTACTACATCTTCCAGAACAAACAGTCCTGCTGGAACCCTTGAACAAACTGATTTTCACCATGATGAAGGGGTCAGAATTAAGCATCTAGTAGTAAGCAAATTTTTATTACTGAGATAGCAAAATACCACCAGAAACAAGGAAAAACAAAACAAAACCTCACAACTATAAATACAGATTATTATCAATCCTCAGGTTCATATGGGTAGTCTTTAGCTATGCTTTTATGGACAAAATAGAAAAAATCTCCTGAAAATTTTCAATAAAGATTTGAATAAAGAATTAAATGCTTTATTAATAAATTACATTGTTCCTTTGACTGCCCATCTAAAATCTCTGTTCAGTAGAGGGGGAGGAAGTAACTTTGGTAAATAACACCTTTCCTGTTTAAAAAATACAGTTGCGAAACATCAAAATGTATTCATAAATTTTACTAAAGTTACACAAATATGTTTTAATCTAAACAGGAGGACTTCATTAGGATGTTTTCAAAATGTTCCATTTATCTTTTGTCTTGCAGATAGCTTTTGATGTTGTTGTTGTTGTTGTTTTTTTTTTTTTTTTTCCTGTTGGTTTGTTTTTCCCCCCAAATGCACCTATTTTTAAAAGCTTAGGAAGGGTTAAAAAGCAATACTTGAATTATCAAGCTTTTCACATTAGGTTTACATTAATATTTTACATTGATCTGAGTTTAGCTGTTAGGAACTGTCAGCAACTTTAGCTGTTAGGAATTGTTTCTCCGTCTTCCTTGAATGTATAGGATTCTTTTTAGCTCCCCAGCCTGGGTACCAGCTTTTAAATGCTATTGGTTTCACACACCTGCTGCATCAAGAGCTTGCCTCTGAATCATCTATTTTGGCTGAAACAATCCATTTTATTTATTAATTCATCCCATTTTATTCAGCTAAATGCTGAAACTTTAATCATCTGGAATCAGACAATGAGGGTTATAACAAGATACTGCATAGAAACTTTCTGAAAGATATTCTTGTCTCCTTTTCAAGTTCTTTGTAGAAAACACCACAGACCTAGCTAAGAATAAGTTTTTGATTTGACTAGGGATCACCTGAATCCATTTTTAGAATGAAATAAGCGATCCTGTACTGCTCCCTAGGAAGCTCAAGACACTGTTGAGTAGCCTTCGCTTTTTCAATGTCAGCCTTCCATTTGCAAAACATAAACCTAAATTGTATATTCATTCATCAGAGCTATGCATGCAAATTAGGTAGTTTCTAAGGAAAAAGAGCACTGAGGTTTAACAACAAGAGTTTTTTGTAACTTGTACCATACTAAATCTCTGACCCGCTGTGGTCAGCAGCAAATGGAGTTGCGTGCTTTAAATGTGCAAGTCTAAACCGTGTGCATTAATTAGATTCCTTTATTTTCGTTTGCTTGCTAGCTTAACTGTTTACAATTGAATGTTAGTATTTTTGTGAGCTTACAGAAGGAAAAAAGGGCTACATAGCTATCAGGATGGAGGGGGGAGCATTGTTCTTATATGTAGTTATTGATATTTCCTTCATGTGATGAAGATGATCAGAATTAAAGATTCAAAGCACTTTCTGTTCCTTATATAACACCTGAAAATGGCTGCAGTCTGCTTTCAGGTCTTGGACATAGCTGCTGTACTGATTTTTCATCTTTGCTGTGAAGAGAGCCATTTTGCTTGCAAGCTGGTAATGTGCTGCAGTTGCATATGCCCATAACCTTTCCCTGAACCCAAGCCCTCTGCAGCAGGTTGTGGAGGCCCAGAGCGGCCAGGTGACATACAGTGCCATCTGCACTTCTATACTGGTCATCTGGCCGGAGCTCTGACCTTTCTGAACATGATACAGCGAAATCTAACTCCTAAAAGCTGCTTGGAGGCAAAATCTGTTCTTCACAGTCAGTTGCACTACTCAGTCACTTAATTGTCCACTGCAACTGATAAAGTAACCATTAGACTCAGGTCATGAACTACAGTTTATCATTCACACACAATAATACACCCTTGAACTGCACTGTTTTCTAAATTACAGCAACACAGACTTATTCAATAAAAGAGATTTAATGTACCTGGGACTTGACTTAGTCGTGTGCTGCAAAACAACAACTGAAAATAGATCATTTTGGACAGGGAAAAGAAGATGTTTTGATTGATGCACTTCACAATTAGCTCTGTATGGCAGGTAAAGGTTGCTACCAGTGAACAAAACACTAAAAATGCTTGAGTGACATTAAGGCTTGCTTTTACTCCCAGTCTCACTCCTGCCAGACAAGGTAGCTCTGTGGTGGTCACTGTGCTGCATGGGCAGATGGATGAGGGTGGCAGCAGACTGGGAACTGCACTGCTGAGAAGGGATGCACTCCAGCCAAAATATATTTTCCTGTTTAGTTGTGAATAGAAAACAGAATTACATGTATTCCAGACTCAACTTCTGACGTGTAATTTTAGTGTCAACGTTAGAGAAACAAAAGCTCATCTCAGTGAGTTACACAAATTCCTTGCAATTTGGAAAAGCCTTTAATCTGAAGATCATGGTTAGCTCCTGAAACATTAATTCTTTAATTAAGACTTGAGTGATGTTTAGTTTACTGTCCTTATTGCACAGACAGTCAATCTAAACCATAGAGAAGTATTAACCACCTCAAATTTCTCCTACTCACACACTATCCCTCATCTTTCTGTTTCTCTCTCCTCCACCCCAATCACACCCAGGAGCCATCCATGGTGTTCATCCATTGCAGCTGCAAGGCTGGAAACCAAAGTAGCTTCTGTCTAGTTAATAGGCAGGCTGGGCCTTTTCAAAGGGTTTAGTAGTAGCTACTTAACCACAGTGGGGAGGATAGTTTCCCCATTACAATTGATTAGAGTTTTCTACTCATATCTGTGAAGGCAAGGTCACGCCTACTGCTGCTGGGAGATCTGGGTGAGGAGAGGGTTTCTTCAATGCCCTGATGTAGGCTTAGAGCTTAAAAGATGAAGTATATACTTCATTACTATGATCGGTGTCATGCAGTCTGTATAGAGCCACAACTGTGTTTATTTGTCCTGAAATTCAGTCTCTTACTTTTTAGCACTGCAGTTCTTCAATCTTCACAGACATTTAGAAAGAATGATGCTCATAGGAATTATTGGCACTGCCTTTATAAATTCTTCCTTGTGTAAGAAGCTTACCATGACAAATGAAACAGCAGTTGAAATAAATAGTAACATAAAGATAGAGAAAGAATTATTATTTAGAGCAGTAAAAAGTCTTAAGAAGGGTTTAATGAAAAGCTGAATAAATAATTTCTGGTTGAAATGATAGAAATAATTGTGATAATAGGAAAAGAAAAATCTATTTTTGGTGAATAAAAATTCTAGTGAAATAAAAGTGATTTCTGAAACAGAGGATAATGAGACCAAACAGTTCTGAAAGTGGTTTATTCTGCAGTTCAGCTATCCAAGGGAGGATTCCCATCTCACAGTAATGAGCAACAAAAGCACATAGAAATAAATGTCTTGAATGTAAGAAAATTCATTTGAAGGCGTTCATCTTTATGAAGTTTTCTTCTTTATGATGCCTATGGCAAATTCTTATATATATTTATGTATGTTTATATTTGTCGTTGCTCAGGGAATGCAAAACAGAGCAAGCCTTCAAAGAAATATCTGAGTGAAGGCACTGCCAAGTGGATTAGTTTGAGTTCCTAATGAACTGAGCAGATATTCAAAATCACTCAGATTGCTTCTATGTTAATCTGGAACTTGTATCACTTGTCTGATATCAGATCAGTGTGAAGAAGCTGGCCAGAAGGTCTCTGGTTGTGATACCTTTCTGTAAATGTGTTTTGTACTCTATAAAGACAACAGAACATACAAACACACAAGTATTCACTTAACTTCATAAACTGTGCTGTTTTTTTTTTTTTTTGCAACATTGGGCAGTGACTGGAAATGCGTTGTAACATTAGTAAAATATGAGATTTTTAAGGACACCTTCAGAGATGCTTTTTGTAACAATTATTCAGATGTGTATATACATCTATATCAGATTTCTATATATAAATCAATTCTAGTCTTTTTTTGAACATTTCTGGTGTTTCCTGATTATTATTTTTTAAATATATTTTTTGCCCTTTTTTTTTTTTTGTAAACTTAAAATGTTGTCATAGGAATTCAGTCTAGGTACTGTCACAGTATTAAGACAGTAGAAGAGAGGATGGAGGTGATGGAAAGGTGGCAGAGAAGCAAAAGTAGGTTCAGCAGAGAAACCCTACAGAATACAAGGCAGACTGAAATTAAAATTTGTATTAGTCTTTGCGTCAAAGCAGCAATGAAGTTTAAAATGCTTTGTTTTGCTACAAAATCAGGTAAGTGGATTGATTTCTCTCCATGTGTCTTTTGGCAGTGCTTGAGGAACAGCATGAGATTGATTGTATTTCATCTATGTACTCTAAAAGGCATTGCCTTACTTCTATGTATTCATCAATAGAGCACAAATAATGCAGGAACCTCATCTTCTCCGTGTGAGATATAGTTAGGAAACAAGACAACATGCTAGAACAAATAGCCGAATCTACATTACCAGATTCATGCGAGAGTGATTTATTTGTAGTCTTTCTGCAAATAATTCTTTAAAATACTTAACTACTTAAACTTTTGACCTTAGGCATTTTATTCGCTGTATAGAAGTCTGCATCAGCCCAGAAGATTATTTTTTTGTTCAGCAGCCTCTCTGGAAGTTGCTCAATTTTGTTTCTGTGTCAGGCTTCTCTGGGCAAAATCATTACACTTCATTGTGCAAATTAAACTGTGACTCGTCTAGGTAGAGCTTCTGGCGTGATGGGGATGTGCCCAGGCCTAGTAATTCATAGAGAGGGTTAAAAAAAACTGAATCAAATGCTGGCTGTGAGTTAAAGAGAATAGGGGATAAGAGCTTAGGCTTAACCTATAGGGGGACCTAAGGAATAAAGTGAACCAAAGTCCAGTGTGGGGAAGAAAGAAGAAAAAGCAAAAAGGCTAAAAGAGATCAGGCCTAATGAGCCTTTCGAGGAAAATGGGAGACTGGAGCCTCAGAACGAAAGAGTGGCCCAGCAAAGCAAGGATAAAATGGATCAGCCACAATGTCACCAAATTGATCCAGAGTTCAAAAACCATCAAATCACTGTATACAATAAAATAAATTAAAAAAAAAAAAGTTCAAACAGTGTCAGGCTCCTTAAAGCTCACTTGCTGACATCAAACATAATAAGAAAAAGACCTGTTTGTAACATAATGTGACTCTTTTCTAAACAGAGCCTTTGAAATGCATGCACTGGTCTGTCATTTTCTGTTGTACAGTTCTCACATCCTATACCTATAGGTGCAGCAGATTTTTTACATTATATGAAAACAAGAAATAATCATAGAAGAATTAGAGAGAGAGATTTATACTGGAGGGTTTTTATCCTGCTGTGTTGAGGAGCCATGCTCCCATCTGGAATGATGGCTTGAGAAATGAGCCGGAGAGGGGAACAGAGGAAAACTCTGGAGTGCAAATTAAACCAAACAAATACCATGTGCAAAAACATGGTAAATAGCTATAACAAATGCATGCTAAAGGAGCAGAAGGTATTAATTCCTATCAAGAGCATTTCTAATGTACCTATTACTCTAATGTGTAAGTGACAAACAAGACAAAGAAAATACCCTGTGTGTCAAAGCCCATCTATCTCTCCATGACGTAAAGAGGTGGTGCTACCCATATTTAGCAGGTTTTATTTAGCCACCTACGCACCTCTGACTTGGTAGACTTATTTTTGATAAGTGGTGCTTAAAAGTGTTGGTATGAAGCATAAGTAGCTAATGCAAATATGTTACCGACCCCTACCAGAGCTAGCAATTATGTAAATTTTCAAAGCCTTCATCTTTTATAATTAGATGTGGCTGGCTTAGGGTGAAGGACTTCCATTGCTGGCCAGCTCAGTCCGTATTCTAGTATTTCACCAGAAATTATATATTTGAAATCAGATGAATGTTATATTCTTTAAAGTGATTTAAGGTATAGCTTGGAATATTTGAAAGACCTTTAGTAATTAATTTCTTGTTTGCCATGCATGAAAGATGAAGAAAGGCATGGAAACACTTGGTGAATAACTTCTTATAACTGATTATAATTAAGTGTTCTTTCAGTTCCTCCTAAGTGTATGAAATGCTCATTATTATTCACAAAATCCAAAATGCAAGTTTTCTTAGCTTGGATAAAGGAGAAGAGCATACAAACTCTATTTCCCTATTAAAAAAGATGATTCCCCTATAGTCTAGTTATTGTTTGACAGCTTCAGGGACTAACTCAAAATCTGATGAAGCTGGCAGGGTTTACAGTGATTTCAGATTGTTTATGATCAGTCCCTAAAAAGTTCCTTGGGTATAGGATCTAAAGCACTGTGTACACCACCCTAACACACATTTCATTATCATGCAAGTGGTAAAGCTTTTTCAAAAGTTTGTGGCTGATAATTGTTCAGAGTGTGTGTGTGTCCTTGTGTATACATCTCTTTGCATAGCCGTTCAGCACTGTGTTCAGTGGTAGGATGTAATTCAGGAGACCAGAGCAATTCCCCTGAATCAGGCACTCGAATGACAGGAACAGAAGGAAGGAAAAAAAAAAAACTCTGATATTTCCACTGCTTTGCCCTTTTATCCAGTCATTATTGCCTCTACAGAATGTGAAATTCTGCCATTCAGACTCAGTAGTGATTTACACCCATTTTGTAGTGGTTTAAATAACTCCCGCAGGTGCAAGACAGTGAAGAATCGGGCCACTGGGATGCACTAGCCACAAGGGTGTACTTACTGCCTCACATTGCAATGGGATTGTGAAGAACACTGTAATGACTCTTTACATTCAATCCAAGCTGCACTTAAGTGTGTCCGTGTACGCAACGGCTTCAGAAGAAGTGTATAGCAAAGAGCCTGGAAAGCTAAGGAATAGTTCAGGAAACTTCTCTAGGTTAATATGCTGAAACCTGCTAGATGCATACTCACAAAAAGAAAACACTTATTACAAAACCTAAGTGAAATGCAGGGTGGATGCGGTATAAAGTTGTTCACCTCAGACACTAGAGTTGAGGTGAACAGGCTCGTGCTTGTAGTGAAAGTAAAGCATGTACACAGTGGCTGTGCACTGGGGCTGAGGGGCTTTTTCTCATTAAGGGTTGCTGGTGGAAACTGGGCAAAAATCAAAGCTGAACACCCACCTTTCCTCACAGATTTGGCGGGGGGGAATGTAACATACCAAATGCTGGGGTTGCAGTTAGGATCTGAATAATTTATGTTATATTCCAAGTAAATCACTGGCTTTCACTGTATTATTTGACTGTTTTTCTATACCAAAGGCACCTATGACTGTAAAGGTACCTTCCCTGGTTTGCGCTAACCTAACTACGGGTGAGGTAGTCTAAAGACTCATTTATTGTATGGATGCACTTATTGCACTCATCCTTTTGATAAAGGGAGGACTCTTGTTTCCTGCAATATCAATCTAACACCTTACATGAATGGCAAATGTGATTAAAAATAAAGCAATATAACAAAATTAGAGGTGAGCCATGGCTACGTGCTTAAAAAGGGAAAAAATAGGATTAATAACGGATGCAGTGAGAGAGGTGAAGCATGCTTGCAGGGAATAGAAGTAACAAATGTTATAGATGGTACTATATACTACGAATGAACATCAAAAGCCTTGTAGGCTGGGTTCAGAAGCTTATCAGAAGTTACCTCGGCCTATTTGATTGAGAATTCATGCTGGTAATTTCCAAAGATTGGATTTTCCTTGTGAGATCTTTAGTAGTTTCTTGTCTGGGTCAGATTAAAGGACAAGAAGAACAGCTCTGCTGGCACTACAGTATTTCTGCTTGCTAGCCTAGTTAAAGCTAGAAAGTATACAGATATTAGAAACATACAGAAATAAAATAATCCAAAAAAAGAGCAACATTTCTTTTTACACGTTAGAACAGTGCTGCATACAATATAATCACTCTAAGTACACAAAGAAAATCTGGACACACTCTTTTATCTTTTCCCTGGTTCCTAAATGGGTCAGGCAGAGGCTCTGCTTTGTAGAAAGCTCTATGCCTTAAAAAGAATGTGGCCAAAATTAGGTACCTAAATTCATAATATCCAAATAAGGTCCTTGGGCTTTATTTTTTCAGTATTGAGGCATTTAGAATGCTCACAGAGAACGCTCAGCACCCTTGAACACCAAACAAATTAGATAGGTGACTTTTAAATACATCAAATTTCAAGTGATTGTCAGGCATGTGCCCTGGATCTCTTTTCTGCTGTGCATTTTTGTTCAAGACATATATTTCTCGGCTGTCATCTGCACTAAATAGTGGTGAGCTTTCAAATCTAGCCATCAACAGCCTCAAAGGACAGTTAAAGGAATTCAACTGACTGGTGACACACTGAAAGGAATTCAGGATAATTTGGTCAAAACAAATACTCACATTATTAGTAATTTAATTTAAGGTTAAAAAAAAAAAATATATATATATATATATATATATTTTTTTTTTTTTTGGAACCGCTGAACGTAAAGCTGATGTGTCCAGGGCTGTGGCGGCAGAGATGTGCTGTGCAGCAATTAGTGGTTATTGACCACGGCAAGGATGGAGGCTTGATTATTCTCCTGAGGCGGAGTAGTGCGGCTGCCGAGGAGCGCAGCCGGCTGCCCCCGGCCGCAGAAGAATCTGGTCTCGACACAAGATGGCACCAGGGACCGGCCTCTCTGGGAAGCCGGGCGCCTTCTCCACCTTTAGCCTCAAGCCTGCAGCAGTCACAGGTGTTACAAATCCCTTGTTTCCTGTAAGTTCCTTCAAAATAGTTAGCGAAATGTATTTTCGGAAAAAAAAAAAAAAAAAATCAGAAAAAAAGTGATATTCCAGCACTGATTGGGCGTTCAAGTACATGCTGTTGAAAAGGGCTCCTTGTGTCACAGCCTGGTATTATCCCTCTTCATAAAGAAACTCCTATGGAGGAGGTTTGTGGAAAGGTATTACCTCTTTGAGCTCCAGTGTAAACATCTCTATCTCTAAAATGAAAATCATTAAGCCGTACATATACATGAAACATACATTTGTTAAATCTCATGTAATGTTTCCTAGTAAAAGAAATGCCATTCAGCTTTTTGTGCCTAAAGCCAGCTAGAAGGGCTAACTTCCAGTGCAGAGTTCCCAGCTAAATGCCTGGGATGGGTGGATGTGTATTTTGTTTAAATGCATATTGTAATGAGATGACTGTGATGCCAAAAAATTTAATGGTGCAGAACAGTGTGTAGTAAGGCCTCCCTGTAAAAATAATTTCTCTAACTTTGGTTCCAACTTGCAAATCCTCTTTGAACATCCTTTTCCCTTACTAGTCTTTCAGAAATTAAATTAACTTCAAATGGAAATTTGGATGTTCTAGTATAAAATGTACAGGTAATTTTAAAGAGCTCTGTTGTAATAAACACCCTCTGTGGGAAAAAAATGCACACTAGTGTCGAGCATGGATCAACTGTGTTTCTGATGAGTCTGAAACATATGAGAGCCAAAGCCACAGAGGTGCCTTGCTTGTAAAGTAGAAGATTCAAAGTTTTGACAGAAAGGTTCTTCATGTTCCCTAGATTAACTGTTTCCAAACTGTGGTTGGTAAAATCATGGTCACATGGAGGGAGCTTGTCCTTCTTGTCTGTTAAAATTCACTTTTAATACTATTTCACTTCAGAATTAGTAATAGTATTAAAAATCCATACAGTTTTTCTAATTAATTTCTTCTGTGAATAAGTGCTTGGAGTCACCATACTGACAAGTAAATGTACATAAGAAGGGAAGTAGTGTAAAAATGTACCCTTCATTAGTGCTTCATTAGTGTTTTGGGGGTGCTCAGGGATCCCCACATTGGTGTCTGGCTGTGTAACCTCTCTGAGGCAGGTTGTACACGCAGAGGCGAGCATGCTGCTGGGCTGTGCATTCTCTAGTGATCACACAATTAAGTAGTGATGACCGGCAACACTATTGCTCAATTAGTCTCATACAGCATGTCAAACTAGAAAATATTTCACAAATAGCTTTTCCAGAGATACTTGCCTGAGTGAATTCACTTTAGGCTGAGGCAGCATAAGGACTTCTTTTAACTGAAACACATTTTCCCAGAGCATCTACATTTCTTTTCATACGTCTACAAGCAATGGGTCAAATTCTGTGAGTTATACTGATAAAGACCAGCAAAGTCAGTATATTTGGACAGATAAAACTGAGAGAAGCAGTGAGCCCTGTCTCACAGTCAGTGTTTATAATAATCTGCAGACGTGGACCATGCAAGAAGGACTATCACCCAACTAGCAGCTTGTCATGAATTGTCATTTGAAATGATAACATAATTGTGCGCATGTACCATCATGAGGTGGCCTGAAGCCAGAGCCTGAAGCAGCCAGATGAGCTGTTAAAGAGAGGTGATGTCTTCCAAGTCTGAGCAGGTGGAAACAAGATACACATCTCACTCTCCCTAGCCCATAAATGTGCTACTGCTTCCCTTTGTGCCCTTTAGGGGTCAACACTTGGGATGAAAAAGGCTTGTCTGCTCTGTCCTGAGTTGCAGAGTGCTGTGATATTACAGGTTGCCACAGTCTGAGCATTCACAAGACAAATGAATAAGCACAAGGCACTTATGTAGTTCTGCTGTTATTCTGAAATTGTCCTATGACATTGACATAGAGCTCAGGTGACCCTTCACTAGGACCAGGCTTCTCTGTCGGAGCACATAGGCATACAGGACACTGATGCCAAGTGAAAGATAGACTTGCAGGTTTTCAACATAGCTTACCACAGGTATTTGCTTTGATACTTTTTTGATATCTTTTTTATATATGCTCAGAAGTTGGAGAGGTTATGATAACAGATTGGGAAACCAGCACAACTTCTTTTTACTAAAAAAGGGTGTGAGAGCTGATGCTCCCAGTTTTCTGAGGATGTATGGGAAGTACTTCTAGGAGGCTGTTTTTCAGGAAGAAGTCAGGAACCAGTTCTCAGCCCTGTCATTCACCTTCCTGCCCAAGTCTTACAGCTTTGCTATCCTACTTTACTGCTCCCAGCACAATCCGGTCTGGTAGATTCAAAGGTGTGTTGTCCTGCACGCAGGCCAGCTGCTTGATGACTGTTGTCTTTCAGCCCCAATGTCCTTGTTCCCATACCCATGGTATTTGCCCTATCTCCTAGGGCTGAAAGGCAATTCTTCCCTGTGAATGTCTCATCTTATGTGTGTGACTGTGGGAAACCATCTGTGCTCTGTGCTGCAGTCTGTGGCCTGAGGACTAGGTGGGCAGGTTTTGAGCCATACCCATCCATGGCTGCGTGCTTGGCTTTACATGTAGGTAACCCTGTCAAGGTTGCTAACATGCACTGAAGCTAGTTATACGTGTAGCACAGTTTGCTGGACTGGGAGCTTCTCAGTTCAAGCTAAGAGCTGGCCAGGGCTGGCTGCTACTTCTTTAGAAAAATATGGGACTTTGAAGAGTCATGATGAGCACACAGAGATGGCTAGTGCGAAAGCTGTACTTGAGAGAAAAGTGTGCCAGAATATTATGGAAATAGAGATATGGAAGATTAATCATGGAAAAAAAAAAAAAGAAAAGAAAAAAAGAGGAAAAATAAGGTAGAATTTAGCAGTTGGGAAGATACATTCTAGAAGAAATAGTGTTTGTTACAGACAGCAAAAGAGAAAATTTAATCAGGATGGATTACTTGATGAGAGGACTTGAGATAAATATGGCATTTGGGAAAACTAATGAGACATTAAATTAAGAGATTGTGTAACAGCAAATCAGGGCACATATTCCTATTACCAGGATTTTTCTTGTATAGTTTCCTAAGAGAGATTTTAAATCTTCCCTCAACATATGTCTTCTAGCATGTCATTTCTAGAGTATATAGTAAAATGGTATCTATTTCTCTAACCTCTGTAAATTATGCCTTAATACATTTGAAGACCCTTCTATAATGCAACAGGACTGAGTTTAATCTCCAATAGGAGTTTGAAGTCCAATTTGCTAACTTTGGTGAGACCAGCATTTCAGCTGTAATATGTTATTAACCTGCTTTCAAGCATATAATGTTATATATATATATATATATAAAATTTTATTTTTTAAGAGAGGTGGTATAACTTGTTCATTGAACATAACTAAAATTCTCCTCATTCATTCCTCACCCAAATTGCATGATCTGTGCTCTGTATATTAACAGAACAAATATAAAATCTGCACATATATGAAAGGCAAAAATACCCAGGTAGAACCATTTAAAATAGTGAGTCAATTCAAGTAGAGAGCAAGCTCTCTTTAAAATGCATTAACATTGACCTTGTGTGTTCACCAAATGATAGCAAAGTATTGTCCACAGTCCCTCATTTACCCATTTCCTTACTTTTACCATTTTGGCCTAACGTTGTTTTTCAAAACAAAGTCATTGAATTTGGTCTCTTTCCAACGAACTTCCCTGTGATCATGGAATGGTTGTTCCTCAGTTAGCTACTGTTTGCCCGTTAGGCTTGATAATCTTTACTAATGTTATCTTATGCCTTTGGATAGGAGCTAAAAATGGCCTGCGATGTATTAATAATGCTATATTTTCTAATATTACACCCCAGATCCACAATAAATTAAATACATATTGGAGCCAGTGAAGTGATGGAAATATGCCATAGCATTACAAAATGAAAATGTTCATTTCTGTTTTCATCCTGAACAAGGTTTTGTATTTATTCATAAAGACAGTTAAGCAGACAACTTAACTCAGCCAAGCAGAGGAATCTACCAGCTGACTGAGCCAATTCCCAGTTACAGGATAGTGGGTTTATGTCATATGTGTTTTTATACTATCAACTGACCTTTGAGGACTAGATTTATCAATTTGTCTTATAAAGTGCACCAGAGAGAAAGCCACATGATTTGGAGATGCCATTCCTCCCCAAAGACAGCATGTGGCATCCCTGTCTAGCTGAGAAACTGTCCCAAAGGAGGTCAGAGTCCCTTGAATAGCCCTTAGGAATATCTAAAAATACAATGCCTAAGAATAGTCTTCTTTTTAGTTAAATACAAAAAATAAAAAATGACATCTATGTACTAGTACTGTACTAGAAATCTGCAGTCCCATTGCTGTAATAGATGTGTTTCCAATGATTATGGCTATGAGGAGATACATCTGGCCATGGCAGAACTTGTTCATAGCTTATCTGTTTAAATGCTTGTTTGTTTATTTGTTTTTCCACCTTTGTCTTTGTTCCCCATATATCCCGACCACAGTGTTTGATCAAATATTTATAGATAAATTAACACTGCTGATGACCGTTCTACCACTAGCCTTTCTGTCATTAAGTGGGGTCTACTTGCCATGAGTTCAGGAGCAGGGACAACAGCACGGTGAAACAGAAGGAGTTATAAAGGCAATTCAGTGTTACAACACCAAAATTAAACAACTAAGGTTCTAGTGGGACTGACAACAAGATGTGGGGAGTGTAAAGAATTGGATGACCAAGGTCTTTGTTAGAGAGATCTTTACAGAAGACATTTGAAGGGTTTACTCAAAGATGTTCTTATAATTCACGTGAGCTTCCTTTTTTTACCTTGCCTGTCATTGGTAGTGTGAAGAATCCCCGGTGTGAAACAGAGGTGGAACAGGTCCATGCAAGACAGCACAAGCTGAATCCTACTGCAGTATGGATGTTGCTTAAAATATCTTCTCAATACTTTGTCCTGATTCAGAAAACAATTATCACAAAATTACCTTTAGCCACCCAAATGAGGTCTTCCCCTTCTTTTGGTGTTTACCCAGTTTGTCTGATCACAGTCAGTTACTCATAACCAGGCAGCTCACATTAAGCTGGTGTATGTTCTGGTGTATGTTTCGCATACACCAGATACACCCTTTAGCACCCTTAGGGTCAGATGGGAAGACCTAAGATGTTTTTAATCTTCACTTAATTCAGAAGAAAGCTTGGGCTCAGCTCCTAACATCTCCTTTCACTGCACCAGAACAATGCTTGAAAAGTTTGAGTTATTTCATGTAACTTAGAAATGTGAATGTGTTACGAGTCAGCTTTGAATATGGCCTCGATTCCAAAAGGTGTTATCATCAAATCAAAATTATTCACACATGTCAAGTTAACATTTTATTTTTATTCCTTACTCAATTTTTGGCAAGCTTACAGGAGCTGTCAGTGTTTCAGTATTTTGAGAAGAATATTTTAATAAAACAGTGATGTGCTGAAAGGGGTTCACAAGAACTCACTAGAGGCCCTTGTTAAAATTCTGCCACCCTTCAAAAAATTATTCCCTTGCCTCTCAAGGAGTTCACCCCCTCTCTGGATACTGCTAAATCATTTCTGCCAGGGATGAGTTTCATCCCTAGGGGCTCATAAAGATACTTCTGAAGAGCAAATTGTTTGCCTTTGAAATAGACCAGATTGCATGAAATAGCAGACACTTTAAAAATAAATTTCTGGGGTAGCAACACTTCCCCACTCCCCCCCGCACAAGCATCCGATTCAATCTCCACCACCCGTACCTCTCATTGTGTTATACTATCAAGTACTCAATCTATTTCTCGGGAACAAAGTATAAACAGTTCCAGCAAGTGCACTTAATATAACTTTTTTTGCCAAGTGACGTTGCCTCCCTGCTAGGCTGTGGTTATAGGAAAACATTTATATATAAAGGTAAAAAAAAAAAAAAAAAAAAAAAAAAAAAGCCATGTTCTCCCTGTGAGCACACAGGGCTTAAGTTTATTCATTTTAAAAGAGGAAATTTTTGTTGGACTCTGGTGTTGAAGTATTGTAACATATGACTATAATAAAATAAAAGGCATATTAGGTGCAATGAAAAAATGCAGTACTTGAAATAAAAATGGGAATTCTGGTAATATAGCCGAAAGTGGTTAATTCATTTATATTACTTATTTTGATGTGGTTGAAAGTATAACTTAAGACTGTGTGGATCTAGATGAGGTTAAACTGAAGATCTGATGCCTCAGTACCTATATATGCCATAACTTCTTTTTAAATGTTTATACAAAAGAAAATCTGTGGGCTGAAATCTTCTGTCTTCTAAATGGGATCTTACCAATCATTAAAAAGAAAGGTCTTGCCTGTTCCTTTATGCTGTACAGGATATGTATGAACTACATTTTATCATCACAAAAAATTGTTCTAAGATGTTCTTTGTTTAAAAACAGAAGTAAAATCTTGCATTTGTGACACAAGTGTAAATGAATACTGTTACATTTCATTAGACAAAAGAAAACCTAGAAACTCTCAATGGCCATTTTTCTTCATTGGCTTGTTAATCCTGGAACTCAAAGATGACTACTTAAATGGCAATATGAATAACTTCTTTCACAGCAAAATTTAATATATGTATCTGATATATTGTATAGCTTCACTTTGATTGCTTCTGCCAATTCTATGTCTTTGGCAACTTAAAGGAAAATCTTGACCAATATTTAAAATAAATGGACTTTAATTTAACAGCTAATAAGTATAGCAACTATTCCACTATTCTGTTGTGTGTTTTCTTACCTAAAAGATTAATTACAACACTATACATATATATATGTGTGTATATATATAAGTGCTGTGAAGTCTAAGGTCCTGCTGTTGATCTAAAGAGCTAAAATCCTCTTTAGTGGAATCTTGCTCCTGGGCAAGATTTAGGTTCACCAACTACTTGTGTTCACATGTTCACTGAAGTTAATCCAGCTTCTAGGACCAGTGCTGGAAAATAGCACTGATACGCCTTGTGATTTGTTGCGTAGTCACCTTAAGAAAAATTAAGCCACTAAAAACCTTCACCAAGAATATGTTGGTTTTCTCTGAAACAGTGATATCATGATAGTGTTACTGGTTTCTTTGCAGGGAGTAAGACTTGACTGTGAACAGGTAGCATTATATGGAAAAAGCATCAAGGACCATCTTCAGAATGGAAGTAGGAAGTCTGTATCTAGCACTTTTGTTATATCCAAGTCTGCAGTTGTATCCAAGGCTCCAGAAGGATGTGCACTGACTTTCTGGGAGAAAAAAAAAAGGGGGGGGGGGTATTTTTTTCCTTTATCACATTAAAAAAGTCTTTATTAGGCAAGAATGCTCATAAATCTACTTTTCAGATGAATACATGTCCTTTTTGTTATCCGTTATAATGGGTTATTCAGCTTGTGATTTTCAGAAACATTTTTTTTCCAAGTATTACTTGTGATTAAGTAATCAAGTGGTGCACTGATTTTGGAATGATAGCAGTAGAAGTGTGAAGTGTGAAAGTTCTTAATACAACATCGAAGAAGACACAAAAAATCTTTGAAAATTCCTGAAGTGCTGTGTCCCTTGAATGTAAGTGCCTGAAAATATTTGCAATGGTGTAATAGCCTGACACAGCATATTAGTGAAAATTAGCACAGCATGTCATCCTGGTAAGCACACCACCCTTTCTGGGAGGAAGCGTGAAAGTATGAGAATGGAAGAGTAGAATGTGCAGATGTTGAAGAAAGTCCGAGTATGAGAATCAAGGGAAGTCCTGACTGAGTATCGAAACATTCATTCAAACAGAATACTTAGTTATTCAAGCCAGAAGAAACTGCTGAGAAAAAGAATTGCCTGTGCTGAAGATCTCTATGGACCATTCAGCTTGGTGGCAGTTACAGATAAAGAAATCCTCTTTTTTTTTTTTTTTTTTTTTGACAATACTTCTATAGAATTAGCTTTATCCTGACTTTGCATGCTTCCTGTGACATATTAAACAGACTGGTAAGCATTAGCTGTCTCCTCTGAGCTAGCAGAGATTTTAAGGAAAATTGAAAGGTAACATTAATTTAGATTGCTTTGGAATATATTGTGCAAAATCTCTCAAATACAGAAGAAAATATAAAAAATGTCAATTAAAACAATCAGCAATTAAACTTTCCCACTGAGAATTTCGTAGGCCACCTGTCCAGGGTACAGCATTTCTTTTGAAAGGACAGTTTGTTGTCAGTATTGGGTCATTCAAAATGTGTATTTCTTCAAGATATACGCATTTGCACATAGAATTCTACATATACATTATTTATTTATTTACTTCATTTGTGATCTGCATTTAAAATCCCTTACAGAAATGTTGGGATGGGTTATAGTTGGTAAAAAATACATATGCTGTTTAGTGCAGTGGCAGTGATTTATGTTGTTAGGTAGTATAAGTGCTATGGAGATATGCATTACAAGGCTGGATGAAGATTGTTACACTGATGGTGTAGTGTACATTTGCCAACTTTTTGGATGATGGAAAGAGAGAGTATATTAC
Organism: Aythya marila; assembly: GCF_965140915.1. Classification (NCBI taxonomy): domain Eukaryota; kingdom Metazoa; phylum Chordata; class Aves; order Anseriformes; family Anatidae; genus Aythya; species Aythya marila. Next base: position 21,588,591 of record NC_139047.1, on the reverse strand, counting down.
TAGGACTCTAATGATGAATTTAGAAACACTTTCGTTTTTTTCATATTACACATCACATAGCAGCCTATGCACAGTCCCAGTCTGAAGTCAGACATGAGAGTTGTTACAAGTATTTCATTTCTGTTTAGTTGATGTGTTGGTGGAACATCACATTATACTAACAAATTGAAGGAGAACATTTTGTTTTAAAAAATGAAGACATACAGGAATTGATTTCTCCTGCTATTTTAATTGCTGCTGTCCTGTATAAGGTTCTGATCTTGGGATCCATTAGCACAGCGACTCCACATCTCTGTGAGCTGTGTATTGACTTGTTTGACTCTGCAGTCACAGTAGTTTAGGCCTGAAATCAGAATGTTATATAATTTGTATTGCCAAAAATAGGAAGTGACTCCAGTAGCCTTCAGCAGAGGCTGGTAAAATAGTTCCTTCTCTAACTCTAGGGAAAGTATCAGATCAAAATTAGTTCTTGTTTGTAAAGTATGGCTATCCAGAACTTCACAGTGGAGTAGTTTAAACAGAAACAATGACTTTATATTTGGAAGGGGACGTAGGAATCTCAGACTAAGTCTTCAACTATATTACAAGTAGAGCATGGGCCTTCTTATAGTGCAGACTGAGATGTCACACTCTACTGCGACTTGTCTAAAGTACCTGTCTTACTCTCCTTCATGGGCAAAGTCCTTAGGCAGAGATTGTGTTTTCTTATCTGTGCAGTGTGATGCTTCACTGTCTTCTGCTTTCTTTTTTTACCTCAAAGCTCTTTCTTTTTCAGGTTTGAAGTAATTGATTTCTTGTAGCTCCACACTCTTTTTAAAAGCCCCTGCTTTTGCAAACTATGCTGTTAAATCTCATAAATAAATAAATATAATATTATAATATTAAATATTATAACATAATATATATATATATCACAGTGCTGTGGATTATGTTACTATCTTTCTATTTATGGCCCAGCATTTCCAGTTCCAGAAACAAGGAGGCAGACGTTTTTGTCTCCATGCTTTTTCTATGCTAACTGAAAGGGGGCCAGGCACAGGCTCAAGCACAGGACTGCTGGTTGCACTGCCAGAAGTTATTCCCAGTAGGTAACGTGGGATCAGCATCAGATTTGGCTCCCTGCAGTGAACATGGTCTGCCAGCACTGCACTGTCAGGCTCCACCTGCACCAAACTGTAAACAATATGACACACGCTCTGTGAAGAATCACAGTGTCACATTATTTCAGGCATTTGAACTGAAAAAATATATAGAAAAAAAAAAGTCAAGGCTGAAGGACAAAGAGGCACTATGTGGGTGCTGAGTGCCATGTAATGCAGACAGACCATTTTGTTTAGTAGCTGAGCTATAGCCTGTGCTTGCCAGACAGAAAGAAGTCTACAGCCATGAAGTTACTCTTCCATTAGCAACAGCTTGATAAAGGAACATTCTTTTAATCTCTGATGATACATATGATACATACCCTTGTACCACCATGATTAGGCATGGCTGAAGATACACATGACCAATAGTCATCAGATGAAGAGGTATTGCAAGCATGGCTGCAATTGACTGGGAAGCTGTGTTGATTGGATTTCTTAGGAGTTAGACAAGAATCAGCATTATTCATTATATTCATTAATGACCTTGAGAATAAAATTAATTACATACTGATTAAATTTTTAAACAACAGACTTGAGAAGTAGAGTAAATAGAGAAGATGGAAAATTAAAAAATCCAAAAGGGCCTGAATGCTTTGAGTTATTAGGTAGATCAAAAAAAGATCAAGCTTGTATAAAGAAAAGCAAGGTGATACATGAGCTTCATTGAGCTTCATCCTCATGTGCTCTCTAAGCAGCATCCTGGCCCCATCAGCCAGCTTGGCAGAACATGTTTTATTAGCAAGGAAAAATATAAAAGGAGTCATGGGTCTACAGAGTAAACCACAAAGAGCTGGAGCACCATTCCCATTTCATGGTAAGGAACAGAGGAAATAGTGCCAATTTCACTTATGATCCAAGTGTCCAAATGAGTTGAATCATCAAAGGTTATATTGAATAAGTGTTAAGCAGAGTATGGTTTGAGAGAAATTAGTGTCTTCTAATAACTGTAAGGATAAAAGAGTCTAAAATATCCAACTATATATAATACCTCTGAAATTAAGTTGCATAGTGTAATGACATGTTATGCTACCATTAACACATTATAACTATGTAATTTGGAAGGGTAATTTTTTTTTTGTAAAACCACTTAACTACATAAAACTGAAAATAATGATTATTGTAACTACTTCCATTTTTTGTCTCTAGAAGTTCAAAATTAAATACGCCATATACGGTTATTTTATGGTGATGTGTAATTTTATGAAATAGCCATATAACATGTACAGTAATTATTGACATAAAAATCCTAAATACATAAATCATCGTGTATAAAATCTGTTATAACACATTAACTTTACCAGCAGTCAAGGTAAGTCACTCAGCATCTCATTGACATAACACCCAGAGCAGACCAAGGAATCCAGATAAGATGACAGGAAATTGCAAATCTCAGTGAAGGTTTAAAATAATCACATCAAGGCAGTCTTGGACCTGAGAGTTCTCCATTCTATTTTCTTTTGACTTTCTAGTACCTATTTATTTCAAATCTTTGAAGAGCAACATAGAAAACAGTAAAACCTGACAGGTCACACAGATGGCCCTCTTAGTCTAGTTGTAAATGTTTCTTGCAGTTGGGTTCCCATTAGTCCTTTGGAGACTATTCAACTGTGTAATTCAGCTCATTTTCAGGATTTTTTTTCTGATATTCAGTCTAATTTTTTCTCTATTATTCTTGATAATATGCTTTAAAAATTTAGACTGTTATCATTCTCCCCATATGTCTTACTTATGACTGTGTGAAATTATATGTATACATGTCTTCCAGCCTCATAACCATTTCTATTAGTCTTCTCGGAACTCTCTGTAAATTGTTGCTATCAATTAGAGAGGTCTTATGCTCTGAGTCATAAATCCATATATATTTTGGCTACTTCGGTGAAACCAACCTTTCCTGCTAATGAATCAAAATTATTAAAAGGAATATTTATTTCATGTCAGGATTACTTGAGAGGGAAAACTCAGTTGTCAAACCACCAGAAAAAGTGTGAGCTCATAATAAATTAGAGCTGATCAAAAAATGTCAATTCTCACATTTTTAAATTTGCCTTCAAAGTAGTAAGAAAAAGACTTTTTTTTTTTTTTTTTTTTTTGAAATCTTTTATGAAGTTAAAAACTTAAAGAGAAGAAAAAAATATTTTGGAAGCTAATCTGTGTTAATAACATACTCTATTCTGATTTTTTAATTTTATTATATTTTATATTTAGATAAATGAACAAAAATAATAGCAGTAGTATCATTATATATATTTTAATTTATCAGCATACTTTGAAGTTTTCCATTTGAAATTTTGACTAACCTGTACATTTATAGGAAAAAATGTTCCACAGAAATTTTTTGATTAACTACTTTTGAGGAGGTAAAGCTAGAAAAGTTTCATTCTCTAGCATATCTCCTTGATTTCACAGACTGAAAGAGATGATCAACAGTTTCAAACCACTTCTAATTCTGTAATATTGTATCCTCAGTAGATAGGGCTGATGCAGTAATGGACATGGAGGGTTTTACAGGAAAATACAGAAAGAGACAGAGTTATCTCATGTGCAATCCAGCTCTCCCCCCTCCAAGAGGGATAGATTTTACATGTTTTTTGTAATGTAATAATCCTAGAAAATTTAATGAGTTATGATAGGGGCAAATTTGGTCATCCTGGGAATTTGGAAGATCAGATTAGGACAGAAGAATAATGGAGGTATCTGAATGTTACTCCCTTCTCCGGAGCTTCTTCAGAAGCTGTCTTCTGCTGCTGCCTTACAATGTCAGAAATCTTCTGGAGTAGACATCTCACAGGATGGGCAGGAGGTGAACAGTGTATCCCATACCATATGATTTAATACAAGGTGATAAAATGATTATATGCATCCTGGAGATATCCTATAGTGGTAATTAACTGAAAGGATGGAGAGTGAAGTGATTTGTGTATCTAATTTCTTTTGTGTACCCAATTTATTTCCACTGACCCTTATTCTGGTCTGTAAGCTGTGTCCAGAGAACAGATCTGTCTCAGCCTTATTCATTTTGTATTGCTGTATGATACAACAGTGTTAAAGAGTTTCCAAACAACCATGAGTAATGGCACAAAGCCAATATAACCAACTCAGTGTAAAGGCATCACCATATCCCACTGACACTGAGGAGCTCATACTATGGAGGAAACTTGAAGGTCGAGAGTGCAATCCTGCAAGATTATTTTAGCATCCAGAAAGAGTTTACAGCAGCACTATGTGAGCTAAGTTTTTCCTCCTAGCAACCAGTTATTTGCTCAGAAGCCTCCTTCAGTAGATTTTTCTTCCATAAATCTGGTTACTCTCTCCAGCACGTTCTAGAGGATCCTTAGATTGCTCTACCAGGCACCATTTAGGTATTTACTAAGGCCAAGTATCAAGAGACCAGAAAAATATTTATACGAGGTATTTCATAAAATGCAGTGCTGGTATTCAGGAAGATCTAGTTGAAGCAGTTTTACTAGCATTCCCAAACTTTTATACACCTGAACAATTTATTTTATCATGCCTGAACTTTACTCCCAATCTTTAGTTTCTCAAGATTGTATATCCAACATGTCCCTGTAAATTCAGCAGGAAAGGTGCAAATTAGGGAAACTTAAAAAAATGTTAAGTACTCTTTTCAACAAAGAAGAAAGAATTAGTAGTATTTCAGAATCTTCTAAGAAATGGAAAGCCAAAGTGTTAGCTAAATAAATAAATAAATAAATATTGGTAAAATTTTAACAGAAACAGAAGCTATTGAATTGGAAATTTATGCTGCCACTCAGAAAGCTTAGCCTACAAGTGGGGAGGTGACAGTGTGCCAGTAATATTCAATGGTATTTTAAAGCTAGACCTTGTGAATATTAGTCCTGGACAGTTGTTTGTTTTCTTTTCCCTATGCCGTGTGCACATACAAGTCCCATTAATGTCAATGAGAATTAGTATCAAGAGGAGACTTATAGAACCCTGAGATATTTTTTTATTATGTTGAAGACCAAACTATGGAAGAGCAATAATGCACCGAGGACACATTTTCTTCCTAGCTGTGACGTACCACATATTTTTTACTGTCAAAACTTAGGTAGGAAACAAGCAACAAGAAAGGGAAATAGCAAATCATTTGTCTGGCTTATTTGAAATGAATAGCTTTTTCCAATGAGAATGTGCAACATAGTACAAGTAATTATAACTGATTCCTGTTAATACGTGGTTGGTTCTTTTGTTTTATTTATTTATTTATTTATTCAGAGTAAATGTGACATCCTACTGCTAACTGGCAATGTTATATAATGTCTATTCTGCAAGCTTGTCTCTTTGGCTAACAAAATATTAACTGGCAGGGTAACCTCAAGATAAGCCCAAAGGGAGATAGGTATCGTCATGATGCGTTATGTGAACAGCTTGGAGTTGAAAGGTATCCTGCAGTAACTATTCCATTTATACAGAATTTCTGCAAACAGAGTTAAGTAAACGTTTTATACCAGCATCCTGCTGGCTTTTGACTGTGAGATGTCGAGCGTGGTGCCTTTGAAATATGGGCTCTAATTTATGCAATTTGCACTATTTTTAGTGTCAGACAGCTGTTATATCTGATTTTTTTTTCCTTCAAATAAAGGACATTTGGGTAAATTTTTATAAGTTATTAATAATACCTTATAATTTTTATGTTACATCGAGTTCAGGATGCATGACTGCATTTAAAGATGAATAAGCTCAAAGTTCTGGAGAGATATAATATGCCATAATGGCATTGTTTTCCTTAAATCAAATTGAATGATAATTATGAGTGGAATTATGTTTTGAAACTTGCTGCTCTCTTCCAAAGACAGTGATAGTTGCTATTGAGAGTAAGGTCAATGAAAAAAAATAATAAAAATGTGAAGAAAATCAATAAATACCTAAATTATTTAAGGACAAAATACAACAGGGTGTCTTACTGTCATGCACCATACCCTGCATCGGAGAGCAGACAGGTGGATTGTCTATAGCCATTGCTGGTTTGGACACTCTCTCCAGCATGCTCATTAGTAGCTCCGTGCCTGGGCTCCCTGTTAGTAGAAAGGCAGGGATCACAGCAGGGAAGTTAGATCTCAGGCTTCTCACATTCCTGCTCTATCTTAGCAAAGCTTTGCAAAGCCTTTTCTGGCAGCTCATTAGTAGGTGCACTGATGCATAAGAGAAAGTCATTAGAAGTGTTTTTCAACATTGGCTTTTGATCAGGTGACTAGTAGCTTCGTAGAGACATTTACTTACATTGTTTTCTATAAGAGATTCTGTTGCTATATTGAGAATGACATACATATAAAATGTAGAAAACTAGCTTGACCTTTCTATGACAAAAGAAAAAAAGCTCCATTAGTTCCCTGAATCTTGTCTTTATATTGTCAACTATGACGTAACAGAAGCACAGAGTACTCACTCTTTTAGCTTTAATAATCTATGCCAAGTTCAACTATATCATTTGATATAAGGTTATGACAAGAAGGACACCGGTGCACGAGAATACAGCTGGCATGCCTTAAGTTTTATGAGTTACCTCTAATGATAAGCATTAGCTACTTTCTTTCTCCATACAGAGAGATTTTTAGCATTATAAGGCTAAATATATCTATAGGGCAAAATGAAATACACAGCAAAATTTTATTGGATCAAATAGGGTGGACGGCTTAACTGCCCTTTGTAGTATCTTTACTGGGACTATTCCTTGTTGCATGGGAATAGTTTTGCAGAACCCCAAGAAAACTCTGGAAGTTTCAGTGAAAATAGTTGTAACACAAACTATACCTAATACCTGAGTTTTCAAAATCAGTAAAAAATGACACTGTGCACACAAGCAAAAGAAGTGGGATGTAGAAGACTTCAATAAAGGACATGCTTCTTTTACATGTATAATTGACTCTTCCTAGACACTTGATTTTTACATAAGATTTCCCATGTCAGTGTGTTGATACTTGTCCAACCCCAAATGCTGGTAATGGTTGTCTCATGTTTTTTCTCCCCAGAAAAATGTCGTGTTAAGCACATGCGATGACGTGCAACCAAAACAAGAGGAGGTAAAGCTGCTTTTGTAAAAGTTTATTGAAACAAAATACATCAGCTTAATCAGGCCTGCTTCTGGCTATGTACGAACATGACATGCCAATTACATAAAGTTCCAGCTCAGCTAAGACTCCTGCTGACTAATTCAGTGTTGATTGTTTTCCGCTACATGGCTTTGAGTGCTTGTTAAAGCTAAAGAAAAAAAAAAAAAAAAAAAAAAAGAGGGGCAACAATTGTAGGAATTCTTTGCTTCCATCAAACTGTCTTATGATTGCCAGCAATTAGTTAAGCTCCTTGGCAGTAAAATGACAAGATGGGACTTGACCAAATACAATGTGTGGAGCACATAGGCATCTGCCCCAGCTGAAAGACATTACAATGTTTGTTAACCTTAAGGGTCATTCCTGATTCACTTCTGCAGACAGAAAACAAGATTTATATAACACAGATCAATACAGCCCTAAGACTTTCGCCATTGAGGATGCTAGATTGAGGCACTTCTCTTTATCAGTTTACCATGACACTAATGTATTTTGCCTGTTTTGCTTGGGCAGTGATGAATCTGTTGGCAAGAGAAAACAAATAAGTTCTGTTGTTGAGAGACATGTTGTCTATGATTTGTCTCAGCAGACATGCCAACTTGCTGGCCAATTCATTTCCTATTTAATTTAAGTGGCATATCTGTCTTCCCCTTTCTGGTATGTCTTTTGTCTGCTGCGCACCCATACTGGCACAGTGAGAGGAGCCTACAGTAGATCTTTACAGGTAAGACTGATACAACCAGGACTGAAACAAAGTATAGAATCAGAATTCCCAATTTTTAATGTTTTTGTTTTTGTTTTGCAAATATTTCTTTTCTCTGTATTTGCTCTCTGAAAAAATCACTTTAATAATTTATTTTGGACAGATTGTAGTGATTTGTATTACATAATCATAACCCAATATCCTTTGAAAACATGCCCTGTAATACACTGAACTGATGTGTGCTTTAAGATATAGCAGAAGTTATTAATTCTTTTTCTATATGTGAGAACATTTTAAAAATTTTATTTGCTTGGAAAATACTATGTGTATTATGGCCCAATCCAGCCTTTGCTGGGCAGAGAGAAGCTGGGTGCTTAAGAGACTGCAAAATGAGGCCTGTTAGTATTTAGAATAAATGTTATTTGTACCCCAAAATTCTTTCTCTTGCTTCAGAATGAAAAATGCAAAATTGAAGCTGTTACTTCCTGTCTGTCCCAGGCTTGTCATTCTTTCATTAAAGCAATTAGCTATACTGTCTGCTCATAGTTTCTAGAAGTCAGATAGCACATACATTCTATACAAAGAGAATGCATCTTCTTACAAAACATAGTAAAGAGAATGCACATTGAATGAGCATTTTCCCAAAGAGACCCTACATCTGGAGGGGTGGGAGCTTGTATCAGAGCCTTCTCAGCTGAATCCCCTTCAGCCTTGGAATTTTCTTACCCAGTTTGTTAACCTCTAGGGCAGGGTGCAGAGCCCATGTGCTCATTCAGGACCAGATCCTGCCACTCTTATTTATTTTGAGTGGTAGCATACTCCAAAAACAGTTAGATCAAATCCAATGGGACCATATGGTTCTACTCAATGCAAGGAACGGTGGCAGAATCAGGGCCTTGGGCTTTTTTCAGAAATGCGTTAGATGTAACAGATAGGCATTTTGTTTTGAGAACAATAATCTTCTTATAGCTCTGTCCTTGTTATTGCTGTGATAATAGATTTTAGTATTCTGCATTCCACTGGCAACATGACCGTTTTTTGATTTAGGAGGGTATGGCTGTGTAATTTTTCCTCTCAAATTATCATCATAAACTTGTAATTTATGATTATAAATAATCATAAACAGAGTTATAAAATAACTAGAATGTTTGAAGTGCTAAAAGGGAGAGGGAAAGAAAAAGTAACATTCAAATGGCTCAGTCCTGAAAACAGTTGCTGTCAAGTTTAACATGCGCTACCAAGTACAGCCTTGTCTGCATGAGTACATCCATCTACCACTGCACTACTGCAAGTTTCTAGTTTCTACAGGACCATACACTAAATTAGGAAAAAGCTTACTGAAAAATGAAAAGCAGCATAGTGTAAAACCATCAAACAGCACCACTGTTTAGCGAGGACAAAATTCAAGCAGTGGAATAGTTAACAAAAAACACACTTCTCAAATGTGCCAGCTAAATCTCTGTGGCAGAACACATTAATTATAGCAGTCAGTTTACCTTTATCCTTCACAACATTTCTGATTAAAATTTCACACATTACAATGATATGTGTCTTTTTCTACAGACTATGAAATTTACTCAACGTCAATAAGTTCTTATTTTGTTATTGAAAGAGCTGATGTATGTATAAAAAAAAAAATCAACTTTTGATCTCTGACAGTGAAATCAAAAACTTAACTTCTGTTTTGGATACAATCATACTACCTGCATGTATTATGTGCCTGTGCAAAGCAGTCATTAGCAGTGCTGGATAAAAAGGAATAAAAAAATCCCTAACTTTGCTGCCAATAGAGTGTATGTGGTTTCAAATTTTATATTTGCTAAGCTTAATTAAGCCATAGATTATGTTTTGAAAGGTATGTTCAATTAACTGAATCCCTCATGAGGAATTATATACAGGAAGAGATAATCACAACATTTATCTGGTTTACAAACGTATATGCTTAGGTTAAAAATGTTCTAGATTTTTATTCCACAGAGATATAAAGATTGATAGAAAAATAATGTAAACCAATAATTGCAAATACTTGCAACATTAATGTGTATAAAATTTTCCAATTATATTCATTATTAAGCATATAAAACTATCTTTATTGGTAGATAATTACTGGTGAAAGTCTCTTATTTAAAATTTTATTTGCATATTATTCAAGAATTCGTATTTTAAATAAAGTTGCATGCTTACAACCAGGAGATCCAGTGAGGCACGTAAAGTATCTAAATCACCCTGCAGAAATTCACCCCTGTGGAAAGAGAATGCACAGAGTGTAGGCCCAGTGTAAACCTTTATAATTAAAGCATAAGTAGTGCTTGAGTTCTGTCTGTGTGTATTCTTCAAGCCAGCTGGATAAACCTAAAAATATGTTAAGCCAATCTAATGGCAAATATGTGCTGTGTATTCTGATAATCTCCTACATCATCATGTACTAGATAAAAATGAGTGTGTAATTCCATGTACAATAAGGAAAGCAAAAATAGAACATTTGGCAAGGGAGCAAAGTTGTGTACTGTCAAAACAAACGTCTGGACTTTGCCTACACATATATTTTTTGCTAATATCTTTTCTTCCAAAGTGACATTTATTTGGTGGGGCAGCACCACTCCTCCCAGACAATGCACTATTTTGATTTCACCAAGAATAGTTTTGACTGTGAACATTTTCTTTTACTTAGAACATTGCTTGTTGACATAAATAGGACCTGATAGCCAAGGCAGGCTTTCGGGTTGGCAACAGGCGATTGGGTTGATTGTTGAGAGAATACAGCAAAATGTTACTAAACTAGTCTGGTAGACAGAAACTTCTCGGCTAAATGGCACCCTTTGAGGAGTGACCCTGAGTCATGTCCTTCCCTATCTGTGGATTGGAAATGCAGAGCTCAGGTTGTGCTCCTCTCTGGAGGACACATCAACAGAGGTGATAGCTCTGCTGACACAAGGCTTTGGGAGCGGCACAAGCACTGCGGAAGAGGAAGGTGTACCTATTGTCCAGTGCTTGCCTGAAAATGCAGTGGTTGAAGAACCCTCCTGATACATGGAAGCTTTAGTGTTAGTTCTTCATCAGGATGAGAGTGTCTAAGAGAACGTGTATGAACTGTATAAATATTTAAATTACTGTATTACAGGCAAAGCTGAAACCAGACAACTGTCTAGACTAGTGCTGTAACTGTGACACTGTATAATACAAAATTTAAGAGTTACAAGTCTAAAGAACACAGAACAAACTGGAGTTCATAAAATTGTGTAAAGGCAGCTTGGGGATGGGGAAGGATCATGTTCTGCTTGGGGACTGATTACATTTTCCATTGAGTTTCATGGTCTGCAAAGTGAGGAAATAAAGGCTGAAGCTTTGTCAGAACAGCTGGAAGATGCCCTGATCTAGTAATTACTGATATAGCGACTCCATTTCAATCTCATGAGCAGGCAGAGTGTTATTTCAGCTGATAAATAAGCAACATAACACTTAGTTTTGCTGAAAGGTAAATGTTATTGTCCTCTATCCTCTTCTGCACTCACTGATCGCTTCCAAGCAAAATGCATTTTTTTGAAAATGTTTTAATACTTTTTCATTTATAATGGGCTGAAAGAAGCCAATAGGACGAATGTGCAGGATTCTTGCATAAAGGGATTCTTGCATAAAAATAGTTTATATAAAGCTCTTCGTTCAGATCTTCTAGGAATAATATGTCCAAAGTAAATACCCAAAAGACCTCCCTTCTACTAAGTTCACAATCTGTATTATCCGATCTCCATAAAGCATAGCTTTTATAATTTTCTTATGAGTTACAGATTAGAAATTTCATACTGCAAATTAATGAAGAGTTTAGGTAGAGGGCAATTTCTGTCTCTCCATCTAATCAAGCTCAAGCAGCTGAATGAGTTGCTTTCAGGTTCTAATAGATTAACCAATGTATGTTAACACCTGTGCTTATGTGAACCTATAAATAACAATACTAGAGGAAGACTTAAAGATACTTGGCCATATCAACCAACAAAAATAAGATGAGCACTTATTTTTGGTCTCTTCATAATAGTAAAGATTTTCATGACAGGAAAATAACATCACAGCATCAAAACTCTGCCCCAGTGGATGTTGTCATAGGCAAGGGCATGCTCCATCATGACTTCCAGATTTCCTACAAAAGCTTTTTATTTTATTACAGTAGTACTTTTTCCTCAATAAGTGTCTGTACTTCCCCTAAACCCATCCTTTTAATTTTGCCTAAGTTGGAGATAGACTGAACTAAACTGAAAGAGGAATATGAAAATTAATTTCTCAACAAATACTACTCTTCCCAAGTTACTCAAGTGCATTATATAACCACTACAAAAATATTAAGTGCTTTTCTACACAGCATGACACCATTCAGGCTTTCAAGACTTCTTTTATATTCACAAGTAAAATACACATTTTCAAGTTACAAAATAGATTTTTGTTGTTGCTGTTGTTTTTAATATTCATACTCTGTTAACATGCTAAGCTCTAAGCTCCAGCATAAGGGGCTGTCTGTGAAATTCTCCTCTTGTCTCCATTCTGGGAGACTCCTCCTGAGTCCCTGGTACCACCACACTGGTCCCTGAGCAGTGTGCCAGGGAACCAGAGGAGAACTCAGAACTGGACCTGCCGCACTCAAGTTTCACATACCATTTATATTTACCTCATTTCAGACTGTATGTATTTGTTTCTGAAAGAAGAAAAGATGATCATGAAATAGAGGTGTGAAAATTTAGATAGCAGCTAATTAGTTTTAGTAAGACTGTTACAGAGTATAATGGATTTTCAGTTTTCTCTATTCTTTATCCTCTGACTTAAGGCAATTATATGACAGTGCTGGTAGAACAAGTTATTGTTCATAATTTCACAACATAGACTACACGCTTAAGCCCACAACCAATTAATTGAATTTATATGAAAATGTTTATTCAATTTCAATTGGATTGAGCTATATTGCAGCCAGTATTGAATCAACTAAAGTAGTGGCTTTTCAGTTTCATTGCTTTATTAGCAGGGTATACATTATTGCATATTTCTTCCACTTCCTACAAATAAAAGGAAAACATGCCTCTTGCTCCAGATAGCTTACAATCAACTCATAAAGCAGATGATGTTGGAGGGGAATGTGGGAATAATATCAATATTCTCCACACTGATTTAGGCTGAAGACCAGAAGAGCAACCCCTGAAATCTCCATCCCACTGAAAAATGACTCTTACTCTAGCTCAGTGGTTATAGCTGCAGCAGTGACCCTTTTCTTCCTATATAAAGGCTTCTTCCCTATGTAAATACTTCTTGTTCCACTCCTGGTGTAGGGTTGGTCTGGCAGTGCTACATAAAGCATAGTTACAGCAACTGCCTAACCAGGAAGGATGTTTCTGCAGGTCTGCTATGCAGCTTTTGAGGCATGAGGTGCCAGGGCGGATGATGGCACAGTGAATAAAAGGAGAACAATTTGAAAGTGATTCTCTCGGAAGCATAAAAGTCCTTAACACAACTGTGTTTTCTGCAAATACTGTGTTCTACTCTCTATTTGAACTTGGAGTACTGCAGTATGCACTATCTTCATCCTTCAGCTAGTAAAAAATTAAGATCCACCTTTTCTAACTATTGCTTGAAGCTCTCACTTCTATGGGAGAGAGATCTATTGCAATCTGTTAATGCTGATTAGACTCACTGTCAAGGCTACTAAAAAGCACAATTGTTTATTTGTTTGTTTATTTAGTGTAAACATTGACTGGGTTGTTAGCTCTGTTTCTTATTAAGGTTTCCCAGCAAGTCCCTTTCTAAAACTCTGTTTCCCAAGTGTTTGCCAAATTTGAACCATCTGAGGTACATTTTGCTATGACAACATCTCAGAAGATTCAGATGTTCCAAGAATATGGCCAGTTTAAAAATTAAAAATAAAAAAACGCTGGTGAGATTTGGCAAATTCCTTTCCTAGCAGATCCAGTGGCCTTGAGTTTAAGAAAAGCAACTTTTCAGGGATGCAACTGAACGTAATAAGACACTTCTTCCACTTGAGCAGTTAAAAGTCCCAGAGGGGGACACACATGGCACATGCTTTCTGCGTGTGCCCAGATCCTGTGTAAGTGGTACATGCAGCCACCATAGCTCAGGGCGAGAGGAGAGAAGCTGAGTCTTGCCTGGAAAGGCAGCTCCCAGTGTGGGGAGCAAGGCTGGGGGCACAGGAGCTGACAGCAACGGGGCTGTCAACGCTGCGTTCGCACACCATGACGTGCGGTACTGAGCAGCACCCGGGCAGCGTGGAGGAGGAAGCTGTCTCATTAAAATTCAGAGGTAGCAAAGCCCAACCAGAGAAGGAAATAAAGTATGAGACTGGGAGGAGGAAGCTGGTGAAACTGGGAGTGACTGGGCAAGGAAATTATGTTCACTGTTGGTGATTTAGATTTAATTAGCTGATTTCCCCCCCTCCAATTCCAATTCCCAGCACCTCCTGTCAGTTATAAAAACAAGTCCATTTGGTTCATTAAAAATGTGTGTTTCTGTACATTTGAGGCATTTGGGAGTTCTTAGAATAAAAGAGCATGGAGAATATTTTGAATTTTTAATAATGGGATCCTTTTCAACATGCACAGTGATGGACTGAAATTGTTCTGTGGTTGAAATTAAATGAGAAGGCAGGGGGGCTATTATTTATATCTTAGTTATCATTGCTTTTCTGGTTGGATATTACTTCACTTGAGAGATTTCTTTCAGTGACTTCAGTGCTTGGGAAATTTTGAATTTTATTTACTAATTTAGTGCAAGGCATGTATTGTTTTTATCTCTAAGATAAGTTTCTGTTTCTTATCAACACAGTTTTCTGCCTTTGGCTAATACAAAAAACAGCTTTTAATTTTGTATGGGTTGCTCTGCAAAACTCCCGGGTTTTTCTTCTCAAATAGAAAGAAAGAAAGCACCTTAAAATGTCACAAATTTTGGTCGGTTTAAAATCATGCTACAGCATGTTATTCAGATTCACTAACTTCAGTCTGATATAACAGTGCTTGAATAATGTGAATTTCACTTCAACTTAATTAAATAAAGGCATAAGCATTTCAGGAATGATTTTGATGCAGGCTGGACACTTAAAGCCTCATTGTAATATTGCACACAAATGAGCATGCAAAATGTCACTTGAAAAACACAGATTTAGGTACCTAAGTTGTAGAGGCAATTATCTATTTGTATACATCGGTGCTGTGTTTAAGAATACAAAATATCTGTGTATCTGCTGGAGACCCATTGAGAGAAAATGGCTCTTCAAAGTGATTTTGCAGCCTTTATTTAAAATACAGAGCAATGAAGTTAAGACCCAAAAATATGAAATCTTGATAGCAGAAGATCAACATTTTCTGTTTTATTAGTTAAATGGGAGTATAGGAGTCTGAAAAATCAGAGGGCAGCATTGTGTGTATGCATGCATAATTTTTAAACTTCTTTATTCAGAGTGAAACTAAAAGGAAAAACAGTATCAGATAATATGTGGTATATCAATGTAAAGAAGTTTTCATCATGCAATTTTCTCAGCTCACAATGGCTCTTCAGTTCATTTGACCCCTGCCATTAACACAGCTAGCAGAAGTAAATATGGGAATGTTTCCATCATACAACATGTGACTGAGCTATTTTTGTAAACACAGCCCCCCAGACACACTTTCAGCCCCACCTGAGGAAGATTCGACATGATAGGGCTGGGACAGTGACAAACTCAGTTATGTTAAAGACACTTGAAAATCACACTGGCTTTTCCCACGTATTACCATATAGCACTGCCTCTGTTATCTGGACCAGAAATATTTCATTTCACTACATCACAATCTTGTAAGACAGCCCTGTCATTTTAATTTGTCACTCGTTGGGTTCTATAGCGCACCGGAGCCTCATCTCCCCAGCCAAGTGCCATAGGCTACTGTTCAGAAGAGAAATCTGTCACAGAGAATAGCAAAGGTAAACACCACCAAACAGAAAGTTTATGCCTGAAATCACCACTCAGGGCTCTGTCCCCACAGGCTTAGCAGGTGGTATAATCGCCCCAAGCCGAACTGCAGAGATCGTAATTTCAGCTGCAGTACGTATGCACGCATCTCTGCTGCTGTTGCCTGCCTCTGCTGCCATCCCCGTGCAGCAGTGTCACTCACAGGAGGCAGCAGGAGGGATGGAAGGGGATGAAATGAATGGGGACAAGGGATGAAATGAAAGAATGGGTGGTAGGAGGGAGGTGTGATTGACATGAGGCTGGAGCCTGAAAACAGCTCTGGGAACTCTGGAGTAGATCTGACAGAAAAAAAAAGTCTCATAGAAAAATAAAGATTAAGAAGAAGAAAACATCTCCAAAACAACCCAGCAGTTCCAGATCACTGGTGCTAGCACTTTAAGCCTTTTCCCAAAGAAGGCACTAGTTGCACAAAGCAAACACCACCATGGGTCTGTCAGGTTTGTCTGCAGCACCAATATGATGAATCTTCATTACACTGAGAGAGAATAGAAGGGAGTGAAGACAGCAAAGCCTCAGAGTTTGTTTACTTCTTAAGTGCAGAGACAGCACAGCACAGTTCTGCCTTCCCTGACTTAGATTTTTGGCTTTCCCTTTGGTCCACCCCCACCGAAGCAATTAATCAAAATAAATGAGGCAGCAAACATCTGATAGTAGCTGACTTCAGATCGCAGTACATTAACTGTCTGCTGGAATTTCATTTACCATACTGCGCAGAATGCACTCTAGGCTTTACTCCAATGTTTTGAAGTATGCGTTATTGGTAAAATACAGACTAGCATAAGGGAGTAGCTGATCTTTGGTTTCATTGTTTATGGTTTTTGGAATATCTATATATTTGTGCAGCTCTAAAGAAACTGAGGTAGTTGTTATCAATTATACCAAACCTTCTTTTACTTTTTTATGATAGGTGAGGAGGCAATAAAGTAAGTGATAATTAGCCCTCTCATAAGCAAATGTAAATCAGAGAATCAGACAGAAAACATCTCAACCTTAAGCATTAGTAAGCTCTTTTTATTAAAAATTGGTTTGCAAAAGGGTTGCAAAAAAAAAAAAAAAAAAAAAAAAAAAGATCTATGCCTACTTCTACAACAAAGTCACTTATTTAGGACAATAGGTAATAAAATTTTGGAAATGCAAAACTTAGAGGAAAAAGGTTCTGTTTAGTAGTTCTGCCAAACAATAGCAAGACAATTTTCTGTAAGTAAAGCAGAAAAGATTTTCTGGTGAGGCATTCTGGGGTTATTGGTTTTAATTTGACTAGAACAGTTTATTGATAGAGTTGCAGGTGGAGTTGCTGTCCATTGCCTTTTGGTAAGTCATCTGGTATCCTCAGAGCAAGGTAAACAGAGAATAGCTGTGAAATGCCCACACCTAAAATGGCTTCAGGAGTCAGAGTGCAGATCTTGGCCTCTGAGAAATCCTAGATAATGAGCACAGGCTATTTTCTCTTGCCCTGTCCCAGGTGGTTTGGCTTTATTGGAAGCCCACCCTAGAAAAAAAAGAGACATCAAATAAACTATAGCCTTTATTTCCTCTCCATGACTGATCCCTGGATTTTTGCTATAAGCTTTGTCATCCAGAAGAGCCTTCAAATCCCTAGTGCGGCTAATAAGACCTACCTGCTAATATGACTTAAAAGTAATTAAAGAGCACTTCTGTGCAAGATTTAAGTGCCTGATGTAATGACTCAACAGTGTCCTTATGTAGATTCCTAGGATCACTGTCCTTTTATAACAATTTATAATTGAAAAGTTTCTGAGACTGAGTGTTCAGGAGCTTTCAGTATCAATTTCAAGAGGTAAGTTGGGAAATTTTTCTAAGAGGTTATTCTAAGCTTAAGAAAAAGGCATGAAAATGAAGTCAAGACAAGCAAGAGATGAATTTGGAAAGGACATACATAGGCAGGGATGCAAGAACTGTACCTCCTATTTTACAAAGGGGAAACAGAAGTTTCAGTGATTTCATCAAGGTGACAAAAGGAGTCACTGATAGAATGAAGAATTATAGCTGAGGTGTTATGAGCTGGAATGACCCACACAGCTGGGGGGAATTTGGCATGAAATGTCATTTCATTTCAATAGACTCTGGCTAATTAATTACCCTTTAACACCTTTGAAAATGAACCCCCAGTGCTTGAAGGATCAGACCATGCCTTGCTCTGATTTAGTTTACATTTTACATTCTGAGAACAATGTTTAAAAATAAAAAAAAAATAAACTCAAAAATCTAGCAAAAATGGTGGCTGAATCCTAGCTCCCTTTCCAGCAGTGCATGGCAGATCCGCATTCTTCATTCGTGCTTCTGTGACCAGATTCATGCCATGCACCCAGCTCCTGGTGCCCTGGGCATGGCTGGTGGGATGCACAAATATCCCTACCAGAGGCAGAATAAACCCTGTACTGGAAAGAAATTCAAAGTAATGCCCCGTTTTCAGTTCTGTCTCCCCCACTCAGTACCAGTTTGAAAAGCAGACCATGGGGATGTGCTGAACAGCAAGGTCTACAGAGGCTTGAGAACATTGTGTGTTTCCATCTTTCTTTGCCTCTCTTACACTTTATGCTCTGTAATTATTCTGACAGGGATGCTGTATTTTTTTTTTTTTAGCAACTGCGAACTATATTGTATAACTATAATATGCATGTTAAAATATTAAATGCTTAACTGTTTGTTTGTATACCTATGAAACACTGTAGCAGGATTAGGCCGGATCCCTAAAGAGTCATTAACTTGCATTATACTGAAGTATTTATTATTGTGGCATATGTAATGGATAATATTTGTTTACATTTTTAATTACTCACATTTTCAGCCAAGAAAATCTCTAAGGATAATGTCTCATTTACAAGTGTCCTGGCAAAAGACAACATAATGTAATAACACATTACCAACAATTCCATGACAACCTTGCAATGGTTTAAATAGGTATTTCAAGTAAAGAAATAATTATGGTAAACTATAAAAAATATATATGCACAACATACTGTTGCACTGCAAAACTGAAATGAAGGGGAATTTTCCCTAGCTGCTCTGATTTTGAGCTTGTTCCACAGCTCTGCAAAGCCGAGAGAAAAAATTCCATTTCCACCAACACTCTGTCACTACAAATAGTGGAGCAAGTAACGGGCAGCAAGTATCTTCAGAATATCCCAGTAGATTGAGTACTATGATTTGGACTGGGAAACTGTTTTTTTTGTTTGTTTGTTTGTTTTGTTTTGTTTTGTTTTTTCATTTTTTTCTTTTCTCTCAGAAAGTGAGTAAGTACATAAATAAAAGGAAATTGCACTTAATTAAATGATAAGAAATTAATTTTAAAATTTAAGGAAAAGTTTCTCTTTTGCAAAGTTTTCTGCAGCAGAAGAAGTTGCAGTGAACTGTACTTGGAAGATAACCTCTCCCTGTCATAGTGAGCCAATGAATGAGCTGCATTTGCCCACAGGTGTTGTTCAACCATGATGTTCTTTGCAAGTTTCTCAGAATTATCAATTGCAGAGAACTGATCCTGCAGGAATCAATAGCCCTTTGTCTCAAACAGTTTCAATAGTCCATAA
Organism: Aythya marila; assembly: GCF_965140915.1. Classification (NCBI taxonomy): domain Eukaryota; kingdom Metazoa; phylum Chordata; class Aves; order Anseriformes; family Anatidae; genus Aythya; species Aythya marila. Next base: position 21,569,137 of record NC_139047.1, on the reverse strand, counting down.
AACAGATTTTTGGTAATCATATGTACCAAAAAAAAAAATACTTTGGAATATTATATAAAAATAGTTATTTGTAGCTTTTATGGAGAATCAGCAATTGTGGGACAGAGAATTTCAACCTAGAAATAGTAAGAAAATATGTACTTTGGTATTATGAGGAATACAGTTTTGGAAAATATCCTGAGAGCAAGCTGAGCAACACAGAGACTTTTGTGAACTGAGTCAAATCTCGCATCCCTTCATTTGCAAGAAAGGAGTTCCTCCTCCCTTGCTTGCCCATCCCTTCGCTCCTTCTTGGTAGCACTTCTAGACTTTATGGGAGATTTTACCACATCAATATCCTTCTGCCTGAGGGGTGTTACTAGGCAAAATGAGCATATGCCCTGCAGTGCCCTGCTGGCAGATGGCATGGCCTGGGTTCAGAGTCCACTGCAATCTAGCAAAGAGTGAAGGCTAGTGGGAGGTGAAGCTTGAGGGTTCTGAGTGCTTCAGCTATGTAGCATGACTAAGACAAAAAAAATAAATATGACTAAGCACAAAACAAAATATTTAAAAATATTCCTAAGAACCTAGTAAAAGTCAATTCTCTTTGGGCTGTGTTTTCATTTCACTCTGTTGCTTATGTTAACATAACATAAAAATACAAATCTTCCATCTGGAGAAGAAGATAAAATAGCCTCTCTTCTTCTTAGGTAGATAACATTTTTAATTCCTGTGTCATAATGTACCTTGATATTAATCTGGACTACCAAACCCAGCTATTTAGCTTTTTTTATAATGTAATTTTGAACTTTATACAGAGAAGCAGACCTGTGCAGCTAAAATATCTTTGCAGGAAACCCTCTCTTTAGTTGCCTGTATTTATTGGAAGAAAACAGTCCAGCAGAATAAAACAAAGATTTCTTGTCTCAATTTCAATAAAAAGATCCATACACTAAGTTCAGATCTTTATTGATGCAGTGGAAGGAGTGTATGCCATGCTGCTTTCTTAATATCTTTGAAATCATACTAATGTCTTAAAAAGAGTGTGTAATTCTAACATTAATTAATTCTAACAGAGTTTAGTTTGCCCAGTGAGAGGAACATAAACCTTTAAATTGCTATATTGTAGAAGTCTCCAAGTCCCCAGCCAACAGTAACATTTGATGTGTATCATGTCAAATGCAATTCTTCAAAATTAGCTTGATTAAAAATAAGTAAAGTTAATGAATTTTCCAAAAAGCAGTGTTCTCTAGAAGGCATATTAAAAAAAAAAAAAAAAAAAAAAAAAAAAAAAAGCCCAGTTTAATCTTCATAATATAACTGTCTCTGGTATTTCTGTCATTTGGTAATGCTTCCAGACACATTCATGGTGGTCATCTTTGATCATATAAATTCAAGAGATTCCAAGGCTTTTTCTATTTGCATAAAAAACAAAGAAAGCATTGTCAGAAGTCCCCAAATATGCATTTTGAATCAAGTTTCACCTAAATGCTATACAAAGACTCAGTGTCTTGATGCTAATTTATTGAAAATGCCTTGGCCTTTAGGAATTTCCCATTGGCACTTAGTATAGCTGAACTCAAATGGCAACAGCAAAAAGCAGCCATCAAAACTGTGTTCATGCTGACATCTAAGCCCTAGTGCTCAAGTTATGAGTGCCCTGAAACAAAATACTGTAGAAGGAAAAGCAAAACATAAAAAATGCTCTAGGTGCCAAGATTTCACTAGTAAGGGTTGGAGGGTAATATATATATATATATATTTATTTATTTATTTAAAGTGAAATCTAATGTGCTAAAGACCTAGCACAAAGAAAGGATTTAATTAATGTTATGTAAAAGGTTTGATGGTTAATGCACAGCTCTGCAGTCAGTGTTTTATATCTATAATTTGTGCATATCCATAACCATATTTAGATTTCGACATATGGTCTGTAAATAACATATGTAAGCAAGATCGTTGAGTGAGATGATTTTTTTTCCTGCTGAATGTATGTGTTTATTTTATGAGCGGAGACGTGAAAAGTTCATTCATGTCAAAATGTGTTGCTAAGTATAAACATGCTGCTTCACTTTAGGCAGGATCAGGAAAGACCCTGGGTGTGTAATCTGTGAATTGACTCTATGCTGATGTTGCCCAGGTTTTGTATTACTAAACTATGGCTCACAACAACAACAAAAATTTAACCTTTAAATAGAGGCACCAAAATAATTTAAAACAGATTGGAGGGTTTAAAGGGCTCCAAGAGTAAGCAGCTCATATTTCAGTTCCTCCCCTCTAGGGCCTACCTATTTGGTGTTCAGAGTTCATCTCATATTACAGCTGCTTATGTTCACATTTTCTGTGGTGTGTGGAAGAAATGTCCAAGAAAAGGGAAGAAAAAAAAAAAACAAAAAAAAACCACAACAAAACAAAACACAAAAAATGTAAAATATACAACATTAAAAATATCTTCCCTAAAACAATGGTTTGGTTGTTATTGGGCAGGGAATAGGACAAATCACCCAGAGGCTTTTAAGTAAGAGATGGGGGGAGGGGAGGAAAAAACAGAGAGAAAGTGCAGAGATTTTCAAGGGACTTTCTGTTTCAGGGGACATTTTTTATTCAAAGTTCTTTCAGGTTATGGAGCCCATTATTTCTTTTTGTTCTTTTATTAAAAATTTCTTTGTAATTCATTTGGTCTTCCTTGCCACCAAGTACAGACAAATAGCAACAGCAAACAATTATACTTTGTGTTTATCACTTTATTCTGTTTTAGAGTGCATCTCCGATTATGGAAACAATACATTTTTTGCACCTTGCTTTGGTTACTATTTGTCATGAACAGCCTTTATAAACAATATATTTTCCCGTTTTAATAAAAGGCTAGAGTTACACTAAATGCGTAGGATGTGATTTAAAACAAAAACCCATCAGACTACTGGACTAAGGTTACAAGTCCTTCATTTACACCATACCATTTTATAATATGAGTTAAGAAGCCATCCATCTATTTTGTTTTCTAGGCCTACTATTCATACGTAGTAGCCATATATCTCTTTAATTAATGAACTAATTTCACTCATTTAACCAGAATATCTTGCCATGTGGTCTTGCAACCAATGCAACTGCAGTTGCAAACAGCCTACTTTCACCCAACATTGTGTACTATATCCAGGCTCTGAGGAAATTTTCTTCCTTATGTATAATCTATTCCATTTTTCTTTATCCTGCACTTATGCATATGTAAAGATATTATTATGAAGGACCCAATATCCTTTGATGACTGAGTGAAAATCTGGCCCCTTTGAAGTCTATGTGAATTTTGCTTTCAGCTGCAGCAGAAAGAATTTTCCCCAGTCTGCCTAAGTCTCCTTAAGTAATTCATATGATTTGGGTCCAAAAGTAAGGGAATACTGTGTCTGCCAGTGACTGGCAACCTCACCAGTTGCTAGAACTAGATACAAATGTAAAGCCCAAAAGGTATGGTGGATGCCTTCTTGTGGTCCATTCCTCCAGCCTGCATACAGCCTACTGCATTTCCCTTCTGTCTCTTCATCTCAAAATAGGGGAGAACGCATATTATTTGGGGCAGCAATCCTTTTGACTCCTTTTAAACCCAGCCCAGCCAGCCATGGGGATCACTCCTGGCACGCACAAAATCAGTCCCATAGATATGCCAGAGACAATACCGAGGACCTGCTTCTTTCCTTTGCAACTCTACCACTCATTTCTTCAGAAATCTCTTCCTTCTGACTTGCATTAATAGAGTGGAACATATAGGCCACGGCAACTAATCTACTGTAGTAATATTTTAATTAATAATTAGATATAGCTTGTTCTCTCAAGATGAAAATATTTCCATTATGACTAAATCCTTATTCTGGAAAAAGGCTTAAATATCATGAATCATATTATGAGACATCACTCAAGGGAGTAACAAAAATCAGGTGTTTAACAGAGTAAATCTTCCAACAATGCAGAAGTATATTTATACAGTGTGCCAGTGGAATGCAAGTACAATTTTCCATGAACCACAATAAAATTAATATTTCACCTCACCTCTTCCAGCTTCTGCTCTAGGGCCAGGTATCTCTAGGTGAAAACAGCTTGTGTAAATATTCCCCTGACACATGGAGGATGATCCTCGTCTGGATAAGGAACACGAGGAACTTTTGTGTGTGTATGTGTTTAAAAAAATAAAAGAAAAAGAAAAAAGAGAAGTGACACCAATATTCAGTTTATCTTGTTACAGATTGATTTCTTATAGGATTGGGTGGTCGTATTGAATTGTACGTATTGTATTTTATTATTTCTTTTCCATGTGGTGTATATGATGAAGCTTTCAGCTATTAACAGCTGACTACAAGTAGAGTTGTTAGCATACAAAAACTAGCTTTTCTATCCAACTTGAAATTCACTGCTATCTTGGGAAGTGTGTCATAAGAGCATCACTTAATCTTATTTCACTTTCATGGTGTTTCTAGATGTCTGTCTAAAGATTAAAATGTTCATGAAACTAGCTATAGAACTTAGCAATCAAGATACTGCTAAACAAGTTTATTCCTGATCTGAGATATCATTAGAAATGTTGGGGGATTAGAGTACATTACATATGGTATATATTTGTCTTTATTTTCTACATATTTATCTGAAAGGTTAATGAAAATGCAGATGTAGTGGTCCCTTTATATGGGTTTACCTTCCATGAGTGCCAGTTTTCAGGCTAATTGATTATGTCAGAAGCTCTATAAATATCAATAGCATATGGAAAGGTTAAGCTGAGGTCTTCACATAACTGGATTCATACTCTTTATTGATGGTACAACCATTATCCAACCATAATGGAAGTGCTTTGAGTGTGAAATAGAGTAGAACGTTAGCTAATTTTCACCAACGACTGACTGGAGGACTTGGACTGAATGAGTGACTTCTGCAAACTAATGAACAAAAGAATGATGTAAAATGTATAAAATAAAATTAAAATTTAAAAGAAAAATAAAGGATAATGTAGGATATAAAGTATGTCATCATCATTTTGCCAGTCATGGTTTAGTATTTTTTATGATTCTTTTTAATTTCCTCTGAAATAAACAGTACCAGGCTGTATTAGAGTAACATATTAAAAATAAGAGAAGGTACTCAACATCTTGCTACTCAGCTTTCACTAACAGATATGAAGATACTTTTTGCCTTAGAAGAATATTAGGTGTCAGTTCTTTGAAAATGTAATTCTACTGTGCTATCTTTTTTTGAGCATGTTAACGGCAATTTTCAGAATGGCCTTACTTTTCTCTTTTATTTTTTCTCCTTTTATTACCTCCTTTTCTGCAGGATGCTGAGGAATTAGTGCAACCCCTAAATGTCATTTCCCCAGTAGGTCTGGGTAGCAAAGCAGTGTGGCAATCCTGCCATCACTGTTCCCTGGCATATCTGGTGGCTGGGAGGGAGGGAGACAGCAGCTTTGTCAATTGCTGCAAACATGTCTTACAAAGAAACTTGGGGCAATTTATGACAAGTTTTAGCAGTTACTGACTGATGTTCCATGTGCTGTGGGAGAAGAAGAGAAGAATATTCAAGAGGCCACATGGAGCCATAACCCTGCTTTCACACTCTTGTCTGGACTGTGCATGCTGCAGTTCATGTGCTGCTTTGCACTCTCCTTGGTCCCAAATGTTCTGCATGTTGGACAATTTTGTCAGGAAGAGCAAGCCCTGGGCTTCACTACAGTTAGAAGTTAAAAACTGCAGAGCAGTGCTTTGAAAAGAAAACCACTGCAAATGTGCCAAAGACTTCTAGCCAGCTAGCAAATACAGCTGAAATTCAGCTAAAAATCTGGTGTGTTTTAAAACTGGGGAGTAAATATAGTGCTTATTTCAGTAAGTTGTACGAGACAGTGGTTTGGCTTTTCGTGTTAGGAATGAAAAGAAATACTCCTGTCTCAGTAGTCAGTATATTTTCCTTGCACAGCGATAATAGATAGGAAGCAATTGCAATTCATTATACTCTAATAATGAGTATGGTTAGGCCTCAAAATGTACCTGTCGTTTACCATATAAATTTCCCTTAAATGCAGTATATACTAGCAATTAGAAAACACTGCCTTCATTTGGTTTAGAAAGATTACTAGAGAGAATTTAGGGGAAAAACACATATAATCAATTCCATCTTTAACATCTGGTTTTGACTGTGCTCTTGCATGGAGCTTCATGTGAGAATAAAATTCCCATACCACTGAAATCAACGGCAAAATTCCTATTGACTTTATCCCAATTGATTAGACTATTCCTTCAGGGCCAGACTTCTCCACTCTCATGCACATACTCCACATAATCTCACCCAAATCAGCGTGCAGGAAGACGTACTTCACTGTGACCTCTGGTTCTCAAAAAAGTACTGTGTCATCCAATTGATACAGAGTTTGTATCTATCTTAGATTGGTTTCTCCTACAGTTGAGAAGTCATGAGTGACTTTATGCCAAATTTACTTTTATTATTTGCTAAGCATTGTCCGCAGCAGCCTTTGAACTCCAGCAGATAACCACAAATGGAATGGCCCTTGCTAGACTATTTGCATGGGAAAGATAAACTGCCACAGGCTGTGACAAGTGCAGCCTGTTCCCCAGAATGGACGGGAGTTGACCCCTAGCTGTCCTCCCGGTGAACATTTTTGGTCACACTGCTGAGTGGAGACAGTGGCTCATGGACCAGGTTCAGTATTGGAAATGCAGGAAAATCTTGATTAAACATATGGTTACAGATGCTGTTACATCTGTAGTGGAGAATTTATGGTGGACACAAAAGACAAGAAGAAAAATGCTGGCTTACCTTCTGCTAAGAGTGGGGAAGAAATCTTTTAGCTTTTGACATGACTATAATATGATATACTTGATGATTGTCGTCCAGACCAGTTGAAAATGAAAGGTCAAATCCAACTCATTTTAGTCATGTAAAGGACCCTACAAAGTCAGTTTGACTAATGGTCTTCAGGGAGAGAAATTTAGCTTTCAGCAATATCTGGAGAGAAAGTGTAAAGCCATTGCTTCCTCAGAATTGCAGTTAAAGACAGAAAAAAAGATTTACAAATGACTTTGAATTCCTTCAGTTAAAAAAAGGTCTAGTTTGACTGAAGTGTCTGAAGAGTACATTAAGGCTCAGATTTTCCTGGGGTCCAGCAAATCTTTAGTCCCAGTGGCAGTACCACACACTCAGGGCAAATGGTATAGTCCTGTGTAGACTGGTGCTTCATCCATCCCCTAAATGGAAAAAAGTTACTGGAAGTACCTCTAAGAAACCAGACTACACACATTATCTCTAAAAATAGCAGTATTAATAAAATGCTGGCTTATTAAATGTTGCTGTTTTCCATTCAGAAATGTGAAGGTCATGAGAAAAGTCATTGCTTTCTCAAATTTTCAAAATAACATAAAGAGATTGCTATGACATGAATCCCATGATTTCTGAAAACATCCCCAAATCCTCGTAAATAGATAATACAATGCCTATGTTATTGAGAGAATGCCCCTGCTTATGAACTGTGCTTAAATAACCTTGTACTACCCTAATTAGATTCACAACATACCTATATTGCAAAGGGCTGTTTTCTCTCTCAATTAGTTGAAAAGGATTAGACACACTGATAGATAGTACTAAATGCTAATGGGCCAGATCCTAAAGCTGCTGCACTGTTTTCAAGCTGTCATTGTGCAGGCATTGATTTCACTAGAGTGCTGAGGAAAACTCAAATATGAACATCAGTATGCAGCTCAATATTTTATGGGTTTTCTTGTCTTGTCTTTTTAAAAAATATTCTCCCTCTGCTATTCTTTAGCCAGAAGAGCAAAAAGAGCTAGTTCAACACTGACTTCAAAAAAAAAAAAAAAAGGGCTGAGTGACAGTACAGATGCTTGAGGAAATACAAGTTTGTATGTGGGCTTTTTTATCATCTCTAATGGCAAAATTAAAATTAGTTCCCAATTAAAAGAGAAAAGCACAAGTACAATCTGAGAACAGCAGATAAAGGGTGGCAAGAAGGGAAGATTATTAAGCAGCATAGTATAACAGGACCCCAGGTGCAGAAGGGCCTCATTATACTCACATTCTTGTGCTGCAACATACAGACATACAGTAAACCAAAAAAAATATTCCAAAGCACAGTTTTACACAGTGGATACACTTGAGATGAGTACATGTTTTTTGAAGACAGACCATAACAACTTGGTTTTTACTTCCAAAATACAGTGGCACATTAATTGCTTGATCAGCCAAATGAAACTAAATGTAATTAAGACTAGTGTGGGGTTAATTTGGTCCATAATTATGTTATATAAAGTAAATGAAAATTGTTTCTTTCCTAAATTGCAATTCATTAAAATTACAGATATTAAAATAAGATACTATAAAATTACATGAAGCATGTACACATTAATAGCCATTAGTAATAGCTTGATATTTCTATCTAAGCAACAGTTTATTAGAATGCCAAAAGGTTATATTTGACAACTCACATGACTGATTTTTTTCCTCATCCTTTCTGCTCCTCCAAGAAATTCAGTCTTACTATATACATAACATATGCCAAGTCATATTTAAGCATGTTAGGCATATTAGTTTTACTTTCAGGTTTGTTTTAAAGACAATAATTACTGTTCATTAAAATACTTAAGGTTGACAGCAGTATGTCTGGAATGAACCACACCAACCTCAGAGCTGCAAGAGGAAGTCAGTGCTCCCTCTTCCAGCACAATGCAGGGTTTTGTTTTGCACACAGGATGTTCTTGGTATCAGGCAAAAGTAGGCTTTGATCCTCTTGCTTTTGGTTTAACTTAAGCATAAATTTAAAGCTAAGTCCATGCTTAACGGTTTTGCTATGCTTTAGCTTTTATTTTAAGAGTTTTAAGAGTTTGCTTTTCAGAAGAACTTGAGTATTTCATAGAATTAGAGACACTGGCTCTGCATGTTGAAATCAATGGTGATGGTCATGGAGTGCAGGTTCTGACCTGTACCTGTTATGAGACAAAATATCTGTAGGTATTTCTACAAAGACTTGCAAACTTCACATTTTGGCTACTCTTATGAATTGATTTCCTACTGTTTCTTTTTCTGAAAATTTTCCTTTTGGGGACAGAAAATATTCAGCAACAACATCTTAATGTCAGACACAGAACAACTGATTTGGTACTTTAGAAATCATAGTTTTCATGTGATTTTTGAGCTGGTAATGAATGGTGGACACCAGAAATATATGTGGTATTTTCAGTTCTTGTGTACATAAAATAACAAGCTACAGATGCAATACTCATTTTTCATGCACCCAGGATTCTCAGTAAAATCAATTGATGAATAGCAAATGCAGGATGAGACTTGTTATTATGGTCCTGCTTCTTCAACTCAGATATGAACAAATTTAGTGTAAAAGACAAAACCTTTAGCTGCATTGCACAGCTGGGTATCATATTTAACTATGAGGATTAGGATGTAATCCTGTGATTTCTGAGCAGTCTGTATTTCTGAAGTACTCAGTCCTTGCAGGCTCAGGATCTTGTTACGTGCCTTGAAAAGCTGTGAGCAAGTAAGTTTTATTCAAATGTTCTGCAATTCTTTTCTTAATTACAGGAAATATTAAGGCACCCTTAGCACCCTTAGCAGGGTGTCTTAAGGCACCTTAAGAAAGAAACCACTACTATTGCTGTCTCTTGATATGTGCTTTTATAATAATTTTGTATTTACAGATGCTAGATTTGCAAACTTAAAATTACATTTATTTTAAAAATAAACCAGGTGTCTCTCTGATGTTTGTAGTCACTCAGACTCATGATGTTTAGTTGCTAGAATCATGTTATGGCCTGCAACAGTAAATGTATTTGTGTATCAGTCTTAATCATTAATTCCAGTAATTGAGCAGTAATTTCATAAAAGCAGTAATTTCATAAAAGTGGTTTATAAACTGATGATAAAAGATCAGAACCCTACAATGTTTTTTATACCTGTACAAAACATGAATACAGTCTCATTGAATAAGCTGACCAATAATATTATTAGGAAGAATATCTTAGCGATGATATCTTACTTTCGACAAACTAAGAGATATGTTTTGCAATATTTAATTGAGCAAATCTCACAGTGGTTTCTATAAAAGTTGTGCTCGATTAAGGACTACAGAATTTGGCCTTAATAATATTTTATCATTTATGCATGGAAATGTAGGGTGATAATAGTTATTAGCATTCTAGGTATTCCATTTTGCTCATGTAAATTATTCTGCTATTAAATAATGAGGCAGGTTGTATTTAATACCCCCAAATAGTTATGTATATTTAACAGAGAAATGACAATAGGAAAAACGGATTTAGTTCAGTTGTTGAGCTGCTATGTAAACCAATTATCTATCCTGAGGGAAACAGCTCTGTCTACAACTACTTAGGCTCTAGGGCCTATTACAAATCCTGGAGTGGGCTGTTTTTTCAGTTCTCAAGGGAATCTACCACGTCACACTGGAAATAGTTGACAATAATTAGAAAGCCTGCTTCTGCCAGTATTGCACACAATTTTTAATACCTTTCTGAGTGTTATGGGAGATAATATACAAGGTTTTTAGAATTCCAGTCAGGCTAAGGTGAACCATGGAAAGGACAACTACACAATAGCCCCAAACTGGACGGTGACAGGCTAATTATTGTGGCTTCATTATAAAACCTCTTTTTGCATAGGTCACCTGGGAAGTGTAATTAAAAATGCATTATTGGTGTATATTTTTATTGAAGCAATTAAATTAAAAAGCCAAAAAAATAATTATTTGACGAGCAAATAATAATGTTGGTCAACAGCGTTTATCTAAGAAAGAGAGAACATGTTAGTGGTTCATTAGCAGTAAATGTGTTAACTGGAATGCCGTTTGAAAAATGAGCCATAGAACAGCTTTTAAATACTCAGATTAAAGGATTTATAATGTCAGGTTTAACACAGAAATTATAGATAGTATTACATCGCCATGAGTAATAGCACCTTTAATCTGACTTAGTAAAATGATTTACTACACATGGTGTGCTTTTCACAATTAGGCAGATATATATCTAATATCTAACCTTTATATCAGCCATATATAGGGATATCAACACACATGTAGGTGGACATGCACAGGTACATGTAGGGATATGTAGATTCTGTAAAACTTTACAGCATCTGCTGTAGAAAAGACTTTTTTTTTTTTAACAAAACCTATCTCAGTAATGCAGCTCTCAGGGAGCCCACTTTATCTACTTTTTAGACCTTTCTGCTGTGGAGATTTAGGTATTCCCTGAAAGCATGAGAAGATGCAAGGGGATGCCCCAGGAAAGTGGTAGGATCACCATACTCTCAGTGTGGATTTCCTGGACTGCAGTGGGCAGATAATCCACACATACACTGTAGGACCAACTCTCCAAAAACACTGGGTTGACTGAGCACACGCTTGTTGGTTATTTCTCATTTGATGAGGAAGTCTGGTGTGTCCTGAGTCTATCATGCTGGTTGTGCTGTTCAAGCTCTCTACAGGACATATGCAGTAGGGTGAATGCTTTTATGCCATGCTGTTTGTAGGCTGTGATCTGTAGGTGCACAAAGGACATATTTGATACTCTTGGTGTCCCTTACCGTTGCTCACCACAACTGCACACAGAACTCATGATGTGGATGTACCACGGGCTTACCTAGCAGCATTATATTTTCTGTCTTCTGTTCTACTTCTGATAACTCTGAACTTTCTCCTTGCTCTTTAGCTGTCAGTATGCTGGCACTGTCAAAAGACTGATGGTCCTCCAAGATCTCTCTCCTGAGATGAGTAATGTATAACCTCTCCTCCTGCAGATGCTTTTGTCTCCTTTCCTTCAGGTATTTACCCTTCATTTCATCTGTTATTTTATTGTTAAGTCACTCATAAAATCTTTCCAGGACACTTTATATATATACATTTAATCCTGAATAATTGTCATCACCTGTAAACTTTGCCAATTCACTGCTTAACACTTTTCTAGATAATTTATGAATATGTCAAACAGCACAATCCCAGCACAGATCTCCAGATTCTGACAGTAATCATCCTCTGTGAAAACTGACCACTTACTGTTGCCCTTTGTTTCCTTTCTTTTCACCAGTTGCTAATCCTGAGGAATACCTTCCCCTTAGCCCATGACTAATCTTCAAGTTTTTGTTTCTCTAAGAGCCTTTGGTGAGGGATTTTGTTGAAAGTCTGTTGAAAATCCAGTCACACTGTATCAACTGATTGTGTTATCCACACATACGTTGATGTGATCTAACAACTATAAAAGATTTTGGGGCATGACTGCTGTACAAAAGTTAATCTTGACTCTCTTCCCATACTACTAGTGATTTTTATTTTATTTTTTTTTATGGTCTCTATATACTTAACCTGATGCAGAAAAGAATTTCCAGGACTGCAGTTACTAGGATCATTTGCAAGGACTTTTGAAGATTAATGTCACAGTAGTCAAATTTTGTTTCTCTGTCTCTATGGTTGTTTTAAACCAAAACACCATTACTGTTTGATTTCATGTATAGATTCTCATGTATAGATTTCTGTGTATAGATTGGGTGAATATCATCTGACCTTGGCAATTTCTTTTTGTCCCAGTTTGCTAACACATTCTAAAATTTTGCCTATTATACTCATATCTCAGTTTGCCTCAGTTCTCCAGTTCCTTGCCTCTCCAGGCACAGGTGTAGGAGCCTTCTGGTGTGTTAAAAAACAAATATGCTAGTGGGGGGATCTTCTCTATTTATTTATTTCACACACAGAATCACACAGAATTTCTAGGTTGGAAGAGACCTCAAGATCATTGAGTCCAATCTCTGACCTAACGCTAACAGTCCCCACTAAACCATATCCCTAAGCTCTACATCTAAACGTCTTTTAAAGACCTCCAGGGATGGTGACTCCACCACTTCTCTGGGCAGCCCGTTCCAATGTCTAACAACCCTTTCGGTAAAGAAGTTCTTCCTAACATCCAACCTAAAACTCCCCTGGCGCAACTTTAGCCTGTTCCCCCTCGTCCTGTCACCAGGCACGTGGGAGAACAGACCAACCCCCACCTCGCTACAGCCTCCTTTAAGGTACCTGTAGAGAGCCATAAGGTCGCCCCTGAGCCTCCTTTTCTCCAGGCTGAACAAGCCCAGCTCCCTCAGCCGCTCCTCGTAGGACTTGTTCTCCAGACCCCTCACCAGCTTCGTTGCCCTTCTCTGGACTCGCTCGAGCACCTCGATGTCCTTCTTGTAGCGAGGGGCCCAAAACTGAACACAGTACTCGAGGTGCGGCCTCACCAGAGCCGAGTACAGGGGGACGATCACTTCCCTAGCCCTGCTGGCCACACTGCTTCTTATACAAGCCAGGATGCCGTTGGTCTTCTTGGCCACCTGAGCACACTGCTGGCTCATATTCAGCCGACTATCAACCATTACTCCCAGGTCCTTCTCTGCCTGGCAGCTCTCCAACCATTCCTCTCCCAGCCTGTAGCTCTGCTTGGGGTTAGTGCACCCCAGGTGGAGGACCCGGCACTTGGCCTTGTTGAACTTCGTGCAGTTGACCTCAGCCCATCGGTGCAGCCTATTCAGATCCTCCTGCAGAGCCTTCCTACCCTCAAGCAGATCGACACACGCACCTAGCTTGGTGTCATCTGCAAACTTACTGAGGGTGCACTCGATGCCCTCGTCCAGATCATCGATGAAGATATTAAAGAGGACCGGCCCCAGCACCGAGCCCTGGGGAATGCCACTAGTGACTGGCCTCCAACTGGACTTGACTCCATTTACCACGACTCTTTGGGCCCGGCTATCCAGCCAGTTTCTAACCCAATGAAGCGTGCGCCAGTCCAAGCCAAGAGCAGCCTGTGGTGGTTTTCCTGTGCTGAGCAGCTAAACCCCACAACCGCTCTCTCACTCCCCCTCTTTTAGATGAGGAGAGGGAGAAGTAAAGCAAAGAACAACTCACGGGTTGAGATAAGGATAATTTAATTAAAGGGAAATAATAATAATAATTGAATAAAGATTATTATGAACTAAACAATTTAACTAAAGGGAAATAAAAAGGGAAAAGGGAGGGGGAAAGGGAAAAATAAAAAAAAAGGGAGGAAAACTAACAAATAAAATAAATGAAGGCTATATGGAAGTGCAGAGGAAAGAAATTACTCTCTACTTCCCACAAATGAGTGATGATTGACCACATCCTTGGAGCAGGGCCTCAACGCACGTAGCTGGTGTTCGAGAGGAGGACCGACGTTTTCCCAACAAGAGCCCACCCCTCCCCTCTTCTTCCTGTTTCCACCTTTTATTGCTGAGTGTGACATCACATGGTATGGAATATCCCTTTGATTGGTTTAGGTCAGCTGCCCTAGTGATATTTCTCTCCTCACTTTTTGCCCATCCCCTAGGAGGGTTAGAGAAAGGCCCGATGCTGTGCCACTACTGCTCAGCAGTAGACACAACACTGGTATGATAACACTGCTGTTCCAGCTACACGTGCAGAGTACTGCACTGTATGGGCTGCTGCCGGGAAAGTTAACATTCCAGCCAGACCCAGTACACAGCCAGTTTCTTGAGGAGAATGCTGTGGGAAACGGTGTCAAAAGCCTTGCTGAAATCAAGGTAGACCACATCCACAGAAATAAATATTTATTTATTTATGGCTTAGAGTTCTCTTTTTACATATATTTGCTATTTTTTCTTACCCCCCTCAATTAAACTTTCAGATTTAGGCATTATCTACTTTCTTTTGGCCTCATATAACTTTGAGAATTTAGGAGTTACTGTAGTTTGGGAGATGAACTAAGTGTTTTCAGAATGAGGTTGCTGGTTACTACTTGTCACAGACACAGACTTCAATATGCCAAGTTTCTTGCTGAAAATATCCTTCCTTATAATCATGATAACTTCTTTCTTCAGGTATATTTTATCCTACCCTAAATATTATAGTCACATTTCACAGTATAAAATTTACAGGCTGGTAAATATCTACAAAAAAAAAAAAAAAAAAAAGACCATCACTATAAATGCAAATGTATTATGCAGTGACCTTCTAAATAGCAAGGCCTGATCTTACTGTAGTTGAAGGAGTTTGCTGCTGACCCTCTCCCTTAAAATAGAACATAGTTATAGAAGCTTTCTCATCAATAAACAAGAAGTGACTCTTTTGTTACTGCTTTTGATTTGAAGACTTTTTCAATAATAACAATAATAATAATAATAATAATAAAAATGTCTAATGGTTATATCCTTTCTAAAAATAATCTCTTCCAGACATTTCTCCCCCTCTTTCTTTCCTCATGTTATGTATGTATGTATGCGTGGATGTATGACTATAGTGAAACCAAAGATAAGTTTCTGCCCCTTTTTATAATTTTCGTTCCTAACATGAGAGCAGAACTTATGCCCTGATTTGAAAAAATAAAAATAAATTAAACACACATAAAGTTCTGTTATTGGTCAGACCAAAAACCCTAAGGGTTGCATTCTGTATTCAATTACCTAAGTGTTACTCCAGTTGAAGTCAGGACTGGAGGGCAGAATTAAGTCTGAAATTGTAAACAAGAAAAATCTGAACCGAGCCTGTGCTTTCTTTAATATGCACTAGAATGTACCAAGATACTGTTGAATATGAGGTTTCTAATTTAGGAAAAAGAACAAGAAGCAAAAATCAGTGAGCAACTGGGGAAAGATTTCTCCAGGATGGAATTTGCTGACTCAATGTTTTGTCACAAAATGGTTTGTTAAAGTGAGGAAACCTGTGTTTTGAGACTCCCAAACTGAGTTTAAGTTACTCCTTTCCACAGAATGTCTTTTTCACTTGTACTTCTCTTTAGCTGCCCATCCTGTTGTGGTCCACAATTGCTTCACCCTTTTCTGACACCAAGTCCAGACCCACCCCTTTCTTGCCACCCACAAGAAGTGGGACAGCAGTCAACAGTGCTCTTGCAGGTATTTTGCATTTCAAAGGTTATGTGTGTTTTCATTATGCAAGTTGTGCCTTTTTCTACTGGAAGTGTTTTTCTTTCTCAAAAAACATAATTCTGTGCTTTAACTCAAACTTGTAATCTCAAGGGTTGCTTTTCTTTTTGGTGAAAGACTTAGCACATTTCTAAATACTGCAGAGATTTGAGTAGAGAGTGCACAAAAAGTCAGGTATGACAGGAAGGTTTGCATTTTCACAGTGCACCAAGTTGTCCTTCTGCTCTCTGCACATCTCCACAGCTTGGGAAGCTTCTCTGATTAAATAGACACATGAGCCAGACAGGTCTATGTGAGTCATCAACTGTTCATCCTTCTTGAGCAGGTTAAGGTGTAAGTCATTGCATGGTGTTAGAAAGAGGGGCTGAAGCTGAAGGCAGAAGAACATTAAGTTTCAAAGAGTTATGTGTATGGTTAAGGTGAAAATTAAAATAAAACAGAAATTGTATGAAAAACAGAGCATAAGACAAGGCTGACATTCATGTAGTTGCCACAGAGGATGCTGTACAGACAGTTACCATTTTAGTGTATGAGTGGTCTTCCTGTCTCACAGAATGGAGCCATTATTGGTAGCAGCAGTCAGTCATGACCAGACAAAGGGCACAATGAGGGTGCAAGCCACAGAAAGACAGTGCTATGAAGAGTGGGAACTTAATTGAGAAGACTGTGCAAAGCACCTACTTCATGCTACTGCTGAAGAATCAGTGCTCCAGGAGATGTGCATCATGAATTATGATAATGTATTTTTCCATCTTTTATCATCTCACATCGAACAGATGTAATTCATATATGTTAAATATATATATATTTTTTTTCTGAATATACTGTCTGAAGCTTAGTAGGGGCTTTAACAATATTTTAGTATGTTCATGAAAATTATTCTTTCAGTTTCTCTGCTTACACACTCAGAGGCACAGTACCATTGAAATTGCTTTTTTAAAAAGCCAGCTCTGATGGAACTCAGATGTCTGATAGTAACCATTGTCTCCCATGTGAGAAGCTTGGTAGGCTTGGCAGCATGATATACTGCCTGGTTTGCTTGGGCTTAGGATATCTCACAGAAAGCATCATCCTCTTTCCCACTGCAACTGTGACCTACTGGCCCAAATACCTCATCTGAGCTCAGCTGCTATGATATTTTAGAAAAAAAAAAATAGGCCTTGTGGTAGCCATGCAGTGATCCTAATCTTTGAAATTTCTATACACCCAACTTAATTCTGACATTAGAGAAGGTCTGGTAACCATGCAAAAAATGTTAGCTCTCTCTAATATGTGATAAAACTATAATAAATGTAGAAGTTGATGAAATGAGGAGCAAATGATTATGGGCATTGTTAGGCAATGCACAGGTTCAGAGAAGATGAACTTTTCAAAAGTTCTAAAACTATCCCTAAAAGTTTAACTGGCAACAAGCATGAGCAAGCTCTAGTTCTGAGCGTTTCTTCTTGGAAATAAGTGGAAGCAAAGTGCTTCAAATAAGATGTAACTAATAACATGTAAGTTAAGGGTTAATTTTTCTTTTCTTATGGCAGCAGTAAAAGCTGACTTTTTCCATTCTGTATGAAACATGACATTATGCATGGCAGCTGCAACCTACTTCTAATCCTAAATTCTAATAGTTTATTGCCATTCTGGAAGAAGAAGGATTTGGTCCTTGCTCTAGCATTCCAGGTGTCTGAGAGATTTGCAAGAGTGAAAAAGGGAAAAGTGATGTAAAGAATACGACATTTCTGGAAATAAATATCATTTTGATTTTGGTCATGAGGGAAGAGGAATGGATGGTTAAGGTCATCTGCTGAACTGGCATTTCAGTGCTTGGGCAAGCAGAGAATCAAGCAGACAGACTTTCAGTGTCATGGGTTAAATTACTACTTTGAAGTGTGGCACCACCATATAACTTACAGGTCTAAGTACATGCCTAGTTCTCTTCAGCCTAACTAAGCTTGCGATTTTCTTTCTTGGTTATTTTGTGTCATACTGCTGACCCTGGGGAGAAAAGACAACTTCATCCTGTTTTAAACTTTCTGCAGTTGCTTGGGGCAGTGCAGGGGATCCACAGGGGAAGCTGAGCTGAACTTGCAGCTCCTGAACAATCAGTTGGCCACTACTGTGGCAGCAGTCTGCTCAAATATAATAGGTAGAGTCCCAGCTACTTGAAAGCCAGAGAGAAATGTGCATATACAGAATAGAATTTCTTACTATGTCTTTTTAATTGAACTATCTTTTCTACAGATCTTTTGCATTTTCTCCTTTCTTTACAGACTCACAAGTATGCAGATTTTAAGGGAAAAATGGAATACTGTAGTTATCTATTCTAATCTTCTCCTTTTCCACATAACATATGACATAGAACTTCCCTGAATTAATTTCTTCTAGTCTTACACCTATGCTTGAACTGAATATGTCTTTCAGAGAAATATCCGATCTTAACATTTTATAGTGATAAAAAGTCCAGTACAGTCCTGGCTTGCTAGTTCACAATGCCTAATTACCCACATTGTTAAAAATACAAGCCTTATGTCTAGTCTGATTTTTTCTCAGTTGTTTCCAGCCATTGAATCTTATCGTATCTTTCTGCTAGACTGAAGAACTGTGTATTTTCCAAAGTACTCTTGCCCATGTAGATAACTACAGATTTGAGAAAATGTGCTCTTTTGACCTTCTCTCTGATAAGTTCAGAGTCTTACATCTACTGTATTGGTAGCAATGCCCAGATTCAGATTTGAGGAAATATCTCAAGCCAAACTGGTGGTTTTGTACTATAGGACTTCCTTTGCCTCTGGATCATATCGTTTAACTCCATACTTCACTGAGGCAGAGGCAAACACGGGCTTGACTGGCCTTTCTCACACCAGGGATGTGTAAGAGAGACCTCTGCAGAGACAGACCTTGTGTATAGATTTGTTTCCGAAGGCAAGAAGAAATACCTATATTGTTCGTTCTTGGATATATATATTTTACAGTAGCTTCCAGACTGCAATTACTAAAACGAATTTATTAGCCAGGCTGACAAACTGCAACTTGTTATCTGCACCTGTGTCTTGGACTTACTTTTTAGTGACATTGGTCCCAGGTGTATTGAGAGGGGCTTCTTCCCTATCAGTTGCAATTTTACAGACAGTAGAGGTGAAGTTCAAGAACATCAGATCTTCCAAAACACTCCAAGAAGTTTTTTTCAATACCAAAAGTAGTAGATTCTCCCCAAACCAGATACAGAGATTCAGCAGAAATATAATCAGGACTCTGGACTCAAGCGTGAACTACCCAAGTTAACAACATGGCTTTATCACTAGCATTTTTAGTCTTCACATTCACAGTCTTCATACTCACATTCATAGGAGAAAGCTTTTCAGTCTTTCTCCTATGCCTTTTCTGAACCCTCTCTTACTTTTTTTTTTTTTTAAATTTCATTGCCATTTTTTCAATGCCATTTTTCATTGGCATTGAAGCAAGTGTTTGACTGTGCTGACTGTCTATACAATGAAGATCCTTTCTGTGATCTGCTTTTATCTTTATTTATCACTTCTCAGTCTTTTCTTTACCTGAAAACATTATCAGAATTATGTGAATAGATATTTTCCATGGGTTATTAATAAAAATGGGACAATGTAGGGAAAAATCCCTGTGAGATTCTACTACAGATACCTGCACAATTATAATTTCCTACCTACAATTAGATTTTAAGAACCATCAGCTGATGCTTAATTTACATAATAGGTACAACAGTTATTTTACAAAGTTCTAGAACCCCAATCAGATGTTCAGAAAAGCACATCAAATGCTTCATAGATCCTATTACATCAACAATATCACATCAACAAGCAAATTTGTATTTTCATCAGATAGTTTGATAACATCTATCTGCCATATGCTGAAGTTGATCAACATTCATTAAATTCTCTGAATTCTTCAAAACAAGAAGAGGGTCACTACATTACTACTTGATATAAGCAGAACTGTACCTTGTAGTCCTTTTATATATGGCAGTTTTCATCATAGTAATGGCAAGCTTTATTAGCACTTATTGAAAGCTAAGCATGGAATTATTGAGATCTTCTGTACTCAAGCTGACAATAGGCTTCTGTAGGGTTTGATTTCTTGTTAAATACTTTTTAATAACCTGACATGGAGAGGACTTGAGGTTTGTATGGCTCCCTCTGAAACAGCAAAAGTAGTATAATCTTTAAATAAAATTGCTTAATTCCTTGTCCTTTGCTGAGGTTTTCTTAGTGTGTTGAAAGTTGAGGACTTGCAATATTTGTTTAGAAACCATGGATGATAATATTTAGAATTTCTTTACATTTACATGTGTATCTCTGTGCTAAGCAAATAAAACTGTGTTCTTTGTTTCCCTTGATAATATCATGGTAATAAGTTAATGAAAAGCAGGATGGAGAAGGGTGTGAAGGAATATTAATGATAGCTATATATTTGCATGTATCGAATATTTATGTAGTACAATAATATTTGAGGTAATGCATATTACTGGAATGTGTATGACAACCCGTGAATCCATAATGTAAGCATATACATGTGGTGACAGTGACAGTATATGTGACACCAAGCAGGAGAGCAGAGGATGTAAGCCAAAGTAAAAGGCAAGGCAGAGTGGGGTCCTGTGCTGGGATGGGGAAGCTGGACACTCTTCAGCAGTAAGACCACATCTCCAGGAAGTGCTGGCCTCCAGCATAGAGAAATAGGGGTCTTGGTGTTTTTGCTTCAAACAGCTGGAACTTACAAAGTTTTATTGTCTTCCAGGAGAGGGCTAGCATTAACAGCATGTACACTGTGTCCTTTTTTGCTAGGAAGCTGGAAAGGTTCTACCTCACACATGAGAGTCTCAGTCCAAGTGGAGAAAATGTGGATGATGACAGGGCTTCTCTAATCATCCATTCTCATCTTCCAAGTCCTCTGCTGTCTCTGAAAGCTGAGCCTGAGCAGCAGAGAAACACTAAAATAATGATTTGGGGGTGCCAACATTTGACTGTTTGCCCCTCCATGCCTATTTCTAGCTGTTGCTGTGTTTTAATTCTACTTTTTAGCATGGGCCTCAGTCTGCTTCTGCCCGGCTTGCCCAGACCTGGATTTCTTCAGTCACCTTTGGTAGTTTGGCTGGTGATGCTGTAAGACAGAAGGTGTACAACACTTAGCAAAACAAACCCCATTTCCGTAGTTCAGCTCAGTTAAACTACCAGAATTCAAGAAGGAACTAATAGTTACTATTCTTGCAGTTACTTATTTTTCTCATTACTTGTATATTTCATTTCTTGTCCCTGAGTCAAATTTGACACAGATTGAAAGAAGCCCATGTCATTATTATCTGATATATCTCCATGTGTAAATAATTGATTCATGAAACTGTGGTTAAAGGGGTCTGCTACATATCATTACCTTTGACCTCAGAAGCCACTTAAGTGCACACAGTTACTCCAGTAGTGAACTCAATAACTTCAGCTTGACTAGTGTGTAACTTCCTTAAAAGTATCAAGTTTTGACCAGAGATAGTATAACTTGGAGAACAGCTATGCATTTATTTTATATGTAGTCTCTTGCTCATTTGAATTTGTCTGGTTTCTGCTTGCAGTCACAACTTCTCATTTGGTTTGTCCACACCAGATTAAAGAGCTCTTTAATATCTGATTTTCTCACTGTAATCAAATTTGTCACCTCAAACTATTGCAACCAGAATAAAATCCATCAATAGAGGTAGGAAACAATCAACACATTTGTTGCTATTTTTATCAGAGAACAAAAGAAAAAATGAACATGGAAATTCAAATAATAAAGTCTGTTGAGCCCAAAGATCTTCCTTGAGTTGAGGGCTGGTGTCCTGCTCTTGGAAAGTCTGCAGCAACGTTATTTATGCTGCAAATTACTGGTGCCAAAACAAAACACTTCACTTTCAAGAGCAGGCAGCTTCATAACTCTTACATGTGCAAAAGTGCCATATGTATATATTGTGTAAAGTAATTCAGCTCCATCTCATATGGTTGGTATAATTTTAATTGCATGGTAAAACATGAGAGTATTTCTAGAAGCGAAAGATAGCTGGGAACACCTGCCTCCTTATGTTCAGTGTATAAATTTGTTCATTTTCAAGATGAACTGCATATTGAGAAATGATAGCTAACAGGTCCAAGAACTGACTTTACAGTCTACACAGTTAATTCACCTTAATTTTTTTTTTTTCCAGAAATCTGATAATCACTAACAAAAACATAAAAAAATACAATCTCATACTTTTGGAAAGGGAAGTGTTTTCAAAACCTTTCCCAAAGGTAGCAAAGTCATCCCAGTGGTTTACCTTATTTTCTTTGTCCACCTTGGTTGGATTTTAGAATGTATATGTAGAAAATATTTCTGTATGTTCTTGAAGAAGACCCGACAATATAGCTGAGCTCTTGCTTTTATAGTTTTTCAATATCCCCTGAGGTCACACAGGTCTATGGAATGCTTTTCCTATTGTGAATAATAATAATAATATAAAAAAAAATGCATCAAAACATAATTTCTCAAACACTTCTTCATAGTCATGCACTGGCCGTCACCCGTAAATACACAGTACTGGAAACTCCTGACAGCTCCCACAATCCCTGAGACAGGGCTGGACCGCACAGCAGTGGTCGCCTCGGTAACCGGCAGGGCCTCTGTGCCAACAAAAAGCAGCTGCAATTTCCCCTTTGCCAGGATTCCTGCGTCATTCACAGGCAGCCACTGCACTGTACCTCAAACTGACCTGGCTGGAAATGCTTCAGGGAATGAAGCAATGCACCTCTGGATGCGCTGGGGGATGAAGGGTTAATCTGATCAAGGGGTTCATATGTTGCAGCTTCGTTTGTTCACAGCTGAATGTGATACCAACAACCACTAATGCACAATACATACTGATACTTGTGCGCTAGGACGTGTGCAGTGTGTTCTTATAATATGTACAACACAAAACATTAAAAGAACTAAGACTGTCTAGAATACCTAAAAATGCATTTTGACCCTTTTATTTCGTCACTTGTACAATTGGGAAGATGATTGGTTGTTTTTTCCTGCTGATTTCAGAACTTTTCACAAACAAATCCGTGGCTCCACATACGGCAGACCTAGGTTTTTCTCAATCTGACCACTTCATACGGAAAAACAAACAAACAAACAAACAAAAAAAAAAAACAAAAACAACAAAAAAAAAACACTCTTAAATCACTTTTAGTCTTTGTTGAACAAGGCAAGCTCATTCAAAAATGAAAATCATCCTGCTGAGATGCAGAGCAAGAGGGGTATGAGGAAGGTGCAGCAGCTCTGAGGGCTGTTCAGAGTCTGTGCGAGTGTAGCCAGCAGCTGTAGCGTGGAGGGAGGAGTGCTCCAGTGCTCCTTCCCATGGGAGCAAAGCATGGCTCAGAAACCTGCCTGTGCCCCAGAAGGGACTTCCTCTGTGATACAAGTGCACACAGCATCAATTGCGTCTCCCCGTCTTCCCCAGCCATAACACCCTGTCAGCTCCCTTTGAAGCAGCCAGCTCCGGCCCATCTTCTACCTGAGGGGTGCAACAGTAAAACTTGCCTATACGTTAGGTAGCATCACAGTTGCTCACAAAATGTGTGTCTCAAATGTAGAGGTAGATATCACAGATAGGTAGAGAAGGCTAGGGCTAGGGAGGACAGCAAACTGTACAAGAAAATATATAAACCATTGCCAACAGAAATAAATGATGGTGTATTTCTGTTCAACCACTGAATTTATTTTTATTTTTATAAACAGTAAAAAAATCCTACTGATGGAAGCTTTCCAATCCAACTATGCATAACCTGAATTGCAATACCAGCAAGTATCAGATTCTACCTTTCTATCAGTTCCTGGGTGGGTTTCTATTTGCTGTTTGCAGGCAAGTGCTCTATATATGTAGTACAGCTTCTTTGGCAGTAGAGGGCACTTAGAATATGGACAAAACATAAGAAATTCTTTCTGAAACTTCCTGAAGAAAGCTTTTGTTTAGCTATGTGAAAGCTTCAGTGCTGTCAAATGTTCTCTAGTTTAAACTAAGGTGATTTTAAGCAATGTTTGACCTTGTGGTTTATTTAATATCTCTGTTTTAAATGAAATAAAAAAGTTTATTTTACTTTCTATTCAAATTGGCTTTTAACATTGCAAATTGTCTATTTAAGTTTATGTATTTTGTCCAGTGTGCTGTCAGCAAAGCAACAATATTTTATTGTTTTGCTGACACTAGGACTGTAGGAAGTATTTTTACTTAGTGAATGATGTAAATAATTTTAGTAATATTTTTAGGATGTTCTGGGATTAAATGAACCCATTCCAAAATAGAGAAACTCAGTAATACTGGTGGTACAGAAGAAAGATGCTGCAATGAAAACCTAAGAAGTGAAAAAAATATGCCCCACTACATTTTGATTCTTCTAGGGAAAAGACTCTTTCATGAGGGCTCATATAAGAACTAGTTCATCAAGCTGCTAAGGACACTTATCTCTCCTAAAGGACCCAAGAAGATTCGGATCTTCAGAGGACATGGGGATGTCGTTGATATTTGAACCTGAATGTAACAGCTCTATTCACGCTCAAACTATACATTAGAGTTACTCCCATTAATAAATTTTACTGTTGAAGTGGACTGTACTTCGCACCTGTACAAACTTCAGCAATAATCCTATCAACTTAACCTCATGTGAATTGTCCTTAAAAGTCAGTGGCATTTACTCATTTGAAGTTCTCATTTCAGGATCAGGCTTGCATGGAATATTTTTTGCCACTTTTGGAATCTGGTAGTTTCAACAATAATTTGATAAATATGAGGAAAATATAGGGAACAGGAACTGTAAACAGGACAAAGTAGGCAGAAATCTTCTCCTGCAGCTATTTGAAGGTGTTGGATCAAGTCCATAAGTGGAATAAACTCATGTAGCTGTAGTGAACTGAAATGAAACTCTGCTGATTTAGAGCAACTGAGGAACTGGTGAATTGTCTGTCAAAACACAGGAGTCAAACTGTGTAGGTGGGTTCTGGTTATATTACATTACTGTCAGTGTTCGTAGAGCTTTGAGAACAGGGCAAGGAGAGGACCTTTTTCTAAATCCTTTTTTCATATATAGTAACGCAACATTTTAGTGCTCATTCTTCTTGTTTGGCCTAATTTGTGGTATCACTTGCAGTATTTCCACAACTTGTACAAAACCAACAGATTAATATTTTTGCAAGCACAAACTGATGAAGATGCACTGATTTGCAATGAAAAATTGCATCAGCAGAGAACTTAATTTAGCAAGGCCAGACACACAGCCATCAGCTAACTTTTCTCACTCACCTTATTAGTTCTTCCAATGAGGTATCTTCAGGAATTTTCAGCAGGGATGATGTCTCTGCTTACCAAAATCCCATCTTGCTCATCTTCTGGCCTCGCTACCGATAGGCTTCTGCAGAGTCAATGGTAAATAGATCTTCATCAGTTCAGCCACAGTACAGCTAACAATTAACTTATCCACCTTGTAAGAGGATGTTACCAATATTACTTACCTGGATGTGGGATTTGTGCTTTCCTACTGATGTAGCTATCAAGAAAACAGACTAAGAGGGGGAAGATGTTTGATCACCCACAGGAGAAGGATCTATCAGGAAGACAAATGTCTTGGTTGCTCCCTGTCCTGTTTTGATGAGATAGTACAAGGTGGTGAAAAGTCTACTACATCTGTTGTTGCAATAGCTCCTGCTATTACCTGTTTACACACAGTGTCTGCAGTTCCTGCCCACGGGAACTTGTATCTCCTGTAATGGCTTCCTTCAAGCATATTGTTTCTACCAAAAAGGTAGCAGCAGCTTTCTTCTCTATTCTGTACATTGTGAATGAAAGGCACTGTATGAAGCAGAAGTAATGACCACAAATGCAACAGAAACCAAGAGCTTATTTTCAGTCCCATTTTCAGAGGCTGAAGGAACTTGATAATTACCTAAGGACCTTCCATTTGAAAGCTAGAACAGGTGGAAATGACCAGTGGTAATGAAAAACCTGACTTTTGTCCACTAGCTGTCCAACACAGAATCACAGAATCACAGAATTTTCTAGGTTGGAAGAGACCTCTAGATCATCGAGTCCAACCTCTGACCTAACGCTAACAGTCCCCACAGGTACAGTGGTTCACAAATGTTCCCCTTTGATACTTATTTCTACTCCCTTTTGCTTAGAGTCTGAATACTACTTATCACATGGTTAAGACTCAACTCATAAAAACATGTTTCAGCAATTGGAATTTACCCTTTGACCTTCATTCCCCCCATCCCCCAGTCCCCCTGCTGTGATGCACAAGCTTTGTCTTCACAATCACACTGGTGAAAACTGCTTTTTTGCACAAGTTAAATTTAGCACAGCAAGGATTAAAGTACATATAGACAAAAATACATATATGTAATTGTTACATTGTCTCCTTGCATGCAGAGAAATATCAGAATTTTCTGGATTTTGCCATTTTACATGCAAATATTTTTGTGCAATGCATACCCAGCCAAAACAGCACTAGGAGAATTATTCAGTATGCTGAAATATTTCTTTCTTTTTTTTTTTTTTTTTTTTACACACTTTTTTCACTGTGCATAGGCATGTACATGCCTGTGTGGGGCTAGGACTAGGCGTATCACCCTGCTCCTGTTCTCTAAACTTCTGCGTGGGGTCACTGTGGAGGAGCAGCACATCTGCTTATGCTGGTTATTTGATGACATATGGTAATAGCTGCAGTGTTATAGCTGAATGTGACACACCACAGCAAGTTAAGCAAAATAAACCCGCTAGCCTTTCTCCCCACACCTACATTAAAAAAAAAAAAAAAAAAAAAAAAAAAAGTGTTTTTCTTTTGTACAGTGAAGAGCCATTATTAGCTGTGGAAAAAAAATACAGTTGAGTGTTTCAAGTGCCCAGTTTTTGTATACGTGTGTGTGTGTGTGTATAAAAACTAACCAGACCGGCAGTTCTGCATTGGTAAGTAGGGCACTTTATACACACAAAACCATGTATGTGTACACATATACATTCAAAAACATTCAACCAGCTTTTAAGTAAAAATAGTACCCTAAGACTAGAAGCTGAGCCCGTTGTTAATCTATCAGGCATGCAAGTACAGTCTGTGGTGCAATCTGAAGATAGCTCTACTGCACAATTATGAGATTATATCCTCTTTAAAAGCTATAATTATGCCTTCTCTATATATCTTATTTAAAAGGCTTAATGCTTCTCCTCTGAAAGTGAAAAAACTCCTGCATAGAGTTACAGTGAGTTTTGCTTCCAGCACACAGAAGACTGTAGACATCCAGAAGGATTTTATGTGTGGGATCTTTGGTCTACAAGGAGCAAGGGTGAACTCCTAATACTGTACTTGGGGAAAAAAAAAAATAAATGAATAAATAAATAAATAAATATTTTTTTAAAGCTACAACCTTTGTGACTTTTGGTGATAAAAAGTTACATTTTGTAAGAGTTTCTCCAAATTCATTTTCACAGATGTCTTAGTAATGACTATTTGACAACTTAAATTAAACATGCCAGTCAGTAGCATTGGGATCTTTCCTAGCCATAATAAAATTGAAGACATCTTTTTAAGCAAACTCTACTTTGCATTTAGTACCACTAGCTATCAATGTAAATGGGTCTGGGTGTTACAGACTCAGGAGGTACAGAAGAGCTGGTAATAATGCTGTGGAACATTTTAGCCAGAAGGTGATTGATAATTTAGGCTTTTGTTTCCTGTTTGGTTACACTACTTAATCTTTCCTCACTCAGATCAAAAGATTGTTCATTTTGGGTGATAAAGCTTATTGTTACTGTCCAGTATAGGTGAGGATCACTTAATAAAATGCACCATCATAAGGCAGTAGCCCTTCTTAGTTTGTTTTCAAAGATGGTAAGGAGTCTCACTGCTATACTCTTTTTCATAGAGCTGAGGTTGCTACGAACCTAAAGATAAATCTGCAAATCTATGTGGCTATTCTTTATCATTGTCACTAGCTTAGTGGTGGTCTGCCATTTTTCTTGAAAGCTGGGCACCAACTGCTGGCCAGAAGTATTTTTCACTGAATTCTTTGTACTTTAAATAAACTACTGCTTCAAGAACTGCCAAGTGTTCCTCATTCATCTTCAGGACACAGAGCTTCATGTATATCTTTGCAAGCCTTGACTCTGTGAAATGTTTGTCTCATCTCTCTGCCATCTATAGCAGTCTTTGAACTCACTTCAGGTTTATTGATGGACTTAAGTAAATTAATGCAGATGCAATTTTTTTAAAAAGGTTTACACTATGACTAATCACATGCAAAATAAATCGTCGTTTATAGAAACTCATCAAATATTCTACTCCTCTTGCTCTGAAAGGTCTTTTTGGATCCATACAGTAAATGTTGCTAAAAGTGTAGGGAGGGAGGAAATTGTTGTTTCCTTTGGCATTTCTCATCTGAAAGTGGTAGAAGAATATGCATTTGCTTTTCCCTCTGGAGGGGGAGATAATATGATAACCTTCTGATTATATACATAAGCGGGAACTGATCAGTTTCTCTTGTGGTTCGTTTTTAAGGGCAAGTTCCAGTTGGATTGTGCTAATGCACATATTCATGAATCTCTCCAAACAGGATTCACTGCTCTCCAGGGAACTGTTGAAGTATGCATCATTGTTTCAATGAAGTATCTTCATTATAAAACATAGGGACTATAAAAGGTGAATACCATTTGCCTCGGCCTAATATAATCTCTAGTTTGACTTTCTCCCACTATAGTGATTTTTTTTTTTTAAACAGAATCAGAGAGAATAAAATGAGACAATTTTGAATGAAATATTACTTGAAATTAGGAACATGTGCCTCGATGAAGAGCGTATTTTATTTTCAATTTTTTTTTTTATTGAAATAGGGAAAAATTAGTATCAGTGGAATAAAAAAGATCTTTTAGATCACATGTCTAATTCAAAGCAGCTCAGTGGGGATTTTTGGTCTCTAGAGGTACATATTTTCCTTCTTATATTCATTAAAACAAATGAGTATGATAGGCTGCAATGCTGAGTAAAGTAAACATTACGATTCAGGAAAGGAGGCAGATGCTGAAGTCTGTACTGAAATCAGTCACAAAAAGCATTTTGCTCATCACAAAAATGGGGTGACATAAATCTCTCTCTAGGCTTTTGATTATTAGTCAAGCTTCATGTTTTTCAGTGTATAATTATTTTTAAAGGGTCCAACACTTTCATGTATTATAATATACACATTACAAGCATTGGTCAACATTGAATTTAAATATGGTAGGGAAAAAAAGAAGATTGCAGTATCATCTGAAGAGGCTTCTTTGGCCAGGGAGCATTATGGTTAAGAAACACAATCGCTTTCCTGCAAATAAAATATATAAATAGCTGTTTATTATTTGTCATACATAAAGAAATGAATGTTGAATTTTTTTTCAGACAGCAGTGAATCTCTCACAGCAGAAAAGTTTTTGGGTTGCTTGCAGCACTCTAGATAATGTATAAACAAGGAGATAGGCATGATCCTTTCTCAAGGAGCTTGTGATCTGAGCAGGATATAGACAACTGTGTTTAGATAGATGTAATATGATATGTAGGTTGAATGTTAAAGTATTAAAATAATATTGGACTATTTTATTGTTTTGCTTTGTATTCTAGAAAAAAATAACATAGTATTCAAGGTAAAATACTATCAAAGATATCTAGCCCTGGATGGCCTTGTGACTTTATGTAGCTCTGCGTTACTTTAGAAAATGCTTTATATTTCAGTTTGTTTTCACAGTGTAAAATTCATGCCTGTGTATAGGAACCAAACATGGCCTATGGCCCACTTAAATTCCACTCAAGCTGTATTTGGAAAGCTTAAGTGGGACTTATATAGTGAATAGGACTTTTCCTGGCACTTTGATCCATGATGGATTTCTCTTGTTGTAGCAGTGGTGACACAAGTCATGTGTTCTATAATGACACCAGATTTATGAAAACCTGTCATTGTCAAAAGCAGTCACATGCACAATAAATAAATAAATAAAATCTGGTGCTACATCATCAGCAATGTTAGAAGAATTACACATATTTCACAGTTTGCTTCAACGTCACCAGGTTCCTGACAAAAGATAGCTGACATTTGTAGTATGACTGGGAGTTTCCAGCCAACACTTTCCATCCCACCACTCACCCACCTTCCTCCACAAAATTCTGTTTAATCGAGTATTTTGGCAACTAGACCTTGAAATATGCCTTGCTGTCAATTATTTCGTTTTAAAAGGCAAAACATCAATATGAGTTTCCATGCCACTTTGTTCCTGTAATTAGTATCCTTGGTGGCAAACTGGTGCCTGCAGAATACACCCATGCTAGCAAAATATACTAAAATCCTAGAAGTCCTGCCTGGAAGATATAATGACTGTAAGGTTATATTACATACATGAATATACTATACTCATACATGTAAGTATATATAATAATTTATATACTATATATAGTGTATAAAATATAGAAAATAATTTATAGATGATATTATTCACATCATATGGTATATAACATTCAAATGAATTTATATATTATATTATATACTACAATGTGTATAGTACAGTGTAAATAACTATAATATATGATAACATGTTTTAACGTTTTCTATATTATATTCACTTATAAAATGAATATATTATAGAACTAAAGTATTTGATTTTTTTGTTTCCAAAAGCAATTGCAAGTATTTTAGAAGTATTTCAATTTGACCATTTGAAATTTAAGCTACTCTCTTTCAACAAACAGAAGAGGTCATATGGTCTTTCTTTCTGTTTCTGTCTGGATAATAATAAGTCAAATATGAAGGAGCTTATGTGCTTTTGAATATTAAAAAAAGGAAATGGCTTTGGAGGAAGTGTCACGTCTGAGAATATACCAATTTATGCCATACTTGGAGCATCACATCAGTAAGAAGCTCCAAGATGAAGTCATATGTCGCACATGACCCTGCTTTGGGAAAGGTGTGCTCAGAACTTTGTCTTTTATCGTTTCAATTGTAGTGGATGTTAATCTGTGATTGTCTGTGTTCCACACACTTCCTAGTACTCTATCACATCTTCAGTTTCTGGAGTAGTTATGCATGTTAGGTATTTAAGAACTGCTTTCTATTTGTTTCCTATGTAAATAAAAAATCACATACAACAGAAAAAGAAATATGTCAGCATAAGCAAAAAAATAAATAAAATTACCACGGGCCTAGCACTATTATTATATGTAGTAGACATATAGTGTGGCAGCTACATATATGTGTTTCACCTCCATTGGTACAGGACGGAAAAATGCTAAGTTCCTTAGTATTTCTGGGAGGAAATCAAAAGTATTTGGATCACCAGATATGTAGAAAAACATCCCAAAAGACAAAAAGGGAGCAGTTGCTGATTCATCTCCCCCAGCAAATGGCTGGTTTTGTTATGGAAATGCCACGTGAAGAAACTCTCAGGAGAGAACCTAAATAACTGAAGTTACTGAATGGATAAGCTTCAGAGAATAACATCAATGCCTGTGTGATTTGCATGACTGTAACATAAATGCCTACTGTTGTTTTTAGTGTTTTATTTTCCTGATACGTCATATTCCTCATATTCAGTAAAAAATAACTAACAAATAAGTAAAGGCTTTCATTACCAATAGAATGACAGAACAATATAATTGTCATGTCAGGCAACACAGCATTTTGCAGTAACTCAGTAAATAATTTATGTCATCATTGTAATTTTTTTTTATTAAAAACTGCTATTTTTTAAATGTACATTAGTGTCACAGAGGCATCATAGTAGCTTGCAAGATACATTTTACATAATGATATTGTGGGGACCACGAAAAGATACAAACCCCACTGTTTGTTGGGTTTGCTGGGTAAAATCCTAGTTTCACTAAAAGCAATCCACCCCTTTGATTTCAGTAAAGTGTGACTTTTACCCACTGTTTTCATGTTGGGCCATGGTCCATTCCTAACATAAAGCATCAAAAAATGACTTCTGGTCAATCAGGTTTTTAGTACAGATCTTATGGTCTGAGAGATAAAGTAAATCAGTGTGGATCAAACCTCTTCTGAAGGGATCTTAAAAGTCAAGTTGATGGTCAAGTCATTATGATTGCTTAACTCATCAACTATGTGTAGAGACTTGCTGATTTTGGAGGGTTGAATAGGACTGCACTGAGCCCACCAGATTAATCCACGTAGGTGGTTCACTTACACTCAAACATTAACTTCCTCTCACATGGAATATGAACTGTATGGAAGGGGTCCCCATTGCCATACTCTTAAACCTGGTCTTTCATCTGTTAGTATGTTTATTGTAAAACTAGACAGAGAGTCAGTTACTGTGATATACTAAATGTATTTATGACATTAAGTATGATAACCTACTCTTTGATTCAGATCATTGCCACGAGATTCTAGTAACAGTCCATATTGTAAGGCAAAAATCAGATCTTGCTGAAAAATTGTCATTATTAAAATATAGAATTTAAAATCAATGGAAAAATATTATTTTATTTGTCCTAACTTCACAGTCTGAAGGGCAAAGGGATCTGGCCCCAACCATTTCCAGCAGTCTCAAGAAAGTGTGGCAGAAGGTCTTCAATGTTAGAGGAGTACAGGAATGTGATGAAGAAGGGGCTGTACAAATGCAGGGAAGGAACATGCAGCATTACTTTTTCTCTGTAAGCGAGAGAGCATTTGGCATAAAAAATTTTCATATGTCTCAATAACAAAAAATGCATCCTATACCAGAAGCAGATTTTTTTTCTTCCTTCAGGAGAACACATCTGAATAAAGAAAAGGGAAGAGGAAATTACACGTAAGGTTAAACAGCTTTCAGAGAAAAAAAAAATATATTTTTTTTTCATACAATGGTCATAATACATTCATATGCTAAAAGACACTGAGTGGAGAAATATTTTGGATTATCTGTCTTCACTCAACAGAAAAGATAGTGACTAGCAGTACAAAGAGAGAGAGAGGAAGAGGGGGAGAAGAGAGAGAGACAGACATTTAGAAGAGAGGAAAAAATAAATAAATAAATAAATAAATTTTTATATATAAAAAAGTGTAATAGTTTATTTTTCCTTTATATATATTCTCTTTCTCTCCCTATCTCTGTAGAAGGCCAAAGCAAGTCATAGCTGTAGGGCTTTTTCATAAGTCATTCTTCATACAAAAAAGTGTCATATATTGGTTATTTATCAACCTTCTTTTTACTTTTATTCTCTTTCTCACTACAGGAAGGATGCAATACAGTGTATACAGGCAAATATGTAAAAGAACTTGTGGAAGACACAGACAATGCTCCTCTACATATTCTTGCAAAATAAGAGAAAAAAAGAAACATGCCAGTATAGTAATTCATGTAATCAAATGTAATTAATAAGTAATATGTGAATAGATAAATAGAAATGCTCTGAAATTTTTCACAATACAGGAGGGTGAGCTAACCATTTAGCCCTTCTTATGCTCAAGTAGAAAGCATTGAGCAAACTCCCAATACCCAGCCCAGCTGGAGATGGGTATTGTACACCATTTGCACACCATCTATTTGTGGTCAAATAATAAAGCATGAGCTCCTAATGTCTCTCTCTCTTCTTCTTTTTTTTTTTTTTTTTTTCTCTTTTTTTTTTTTTTTTCTCTGGGAGCAGACCTTTTTTCTTACCTCGTCCTATTGCAAATTACATTGCTGACAAATAAGTCACAGATATCAAAAATAAATACAGTTTGTTGATTGAAAGCTCCATCTGTTTTATCTGGCACCAGTTCCATTTAATGATTATGACACAACCTTCAGTAACATCAAAGTCATGTGCCTTTAAACTTTGGGAAGAAGAAAGCAGTATCCATGTATCACATATACAGCCATACAATGGCTGTTATTTTTCCATGCAGTGTGCATCCATTTTAATAACAAGGCAAACTGTGATAACTACAAAGTGCAAAAAAGCATCAAGTGAGGCATTCATTGGGCACTGTTTTCAAGTATCAACTCATGGACAGAGACCTGAAGCTTTGGGTCATATTTTCAGGTTTGAAAAGGCATCATGAGTTCTGCAGAAATGAGTGGGAATGGGTCAAGAAAACTGTTTCTTAGAGTGAATCTTTAATTGTGGTAACTTGTCTAGGCTGTGGAAGTCCAAGAAAATAATTGCAGTAAATAATAATCAAAATGTTTTGAAATCACAGGCAAGATTAATCTCAAATATTTTTTTTTCATTATGGAAAGTTTACAAAAGACTTTTTTTTCTTTTTTGTAAGTTTTTTGTTTGTTTGTTTGTTTCATTTTGTTTTGTTTACCCCAGCTGCTCTCTTCTTCCTGTACAAAGGATATTTCATCAAGTTGGTTAGGTTCGTTTACCTGCAAGTTAACAGACAAAAAAAAAGGATCCTTTGGCAGACTTCTACTTTCTTCCAGTTCTATATACTTTTGTAGGGAAGAAGGAAGGAAGGAAGGAAGGAAGGAAGGAAGGAAGGAAGGAAGGAAGGAAGGAAGGAAGAGAGGGAGGGTATGAGGGAGGGAGGGAGAATAAATTAGCAGGCAAGTGTTTATTTTGATCTGGAGAATGAGATACAGGTAAGTTCTGCTCAGCCTCACACTTCAAGTCCCTGTGGTACCAGAGTTCTTGCAGCCTCAGCTGGAGAAGCTGCTCTGCTCTGCATTGCCACAGTTCAAAGATTTGCAGCTCATAGGTCTGTAAAGCACAATGAGAACAGAAACGGTCAAGAAAAAGTTTCCCATACAGATACAGGTCATTATTTTAGTGATTCAAGAGCTGCCACTTCAAAACTCATTGAACTCCTGTATATTTCTGTCCCACTACATCATCACAAATACCTGTAACTAAGAGCTAAGCAGTAACATTATTAACACAAAAGGAGTAGAGGAACCCTACAAGGCTGACTGTGCTTTTCAGAAAAAGGCTGGGTATGGATTTTGTTACACTATCAAATCACAACTATTACCTCAATGAGCTTGGCAAGTGTTTCAAAACAGGGAGTCCAAAGTAAACTGCATCTCTTGTCTCCACTTGCCCCTGCTCTCTCCCTTTGCTTTCTCCAGGAATCCTTGTGAGAAGGAGGAATTTTGTCTGCATTAGACAGAAGCTGCACAAAATAGGGAGAACTTAGCCCTCTCCACGGGGAGTGTGACACACCACAGAACAAGCATGGCCAGTGCAGAAATTCAGCCTTCGTAGAATCCCTTGTAGTCTGAATCTGAATGTAAAGCTACTTCCCACAGGATAAAGCCAAAGAGAAGAGAAATGACTGGCAGAGGGATTGTGTGCTTTCTTCAGTGCAGTTCCCACTGCAAGTCCTCCTGTGCAGACTCCTCACTCACATACACCCTTTGACAGAAGCTTGGCATCTCAACTGAAGGCTTCATAATTAGAAAAACAAAACAAAACAAAATAAAAAACTGTGCTCAAATTTGAAAGCTTTGCAGACTTGGTTTCATTTTGCTACCCAAATGGTTATTAAAGGGGATGTGAAGCTCTTTGTTGGCTGGAAGGCTAGGAATGCTATGAAACATCCTTATCAGAAGTTTTCCAGATTGTATGTTTTTGGACTGGATGCAATTCCTGAACTTTTTTCTAGATTCCTGCTTTCTGTTTCGAGCTAAATTATCAGAAGCTGAAACTCATTACATTAAGGCTAAGAAACTGAAACCACCAGTCCTAGATTTGCTCTAAGCTTACCTAAGGTTCAGCCTGGGTTTGTTTGAAGGAGTGGATGAAGGTTCAAACCCGCTCTTGTCTTATTCATGCTAGTTGGCCCATCTCTAATCATAATGCAACAAACTACCTCAGCAGCTCTCACAACCAAGCTATCAACATGACCTTGTCATTTCAATTTTTCACACATTTTCTTTGCTCCCTCCCTCCCCTGCCTGTGTACCATATCGCACTAAAATCTCATCTCTCCAGCCTACAGCCATGGGCTACTAATCTGTAATACAGCTCAGTTTCAGAAATGTCAAGCAGGATGAAAAAGGTAAAACTCACGAAAGAGGAACTTCAGTTGGCCATCTTTGTTCCCATGAAATTCTCTCCTGCTCTTCACTTCACACCATGCTGCAGTCCTGCTCAGGGTCAGTGGGGTTTGGCTTTGGTCATCTGAGTGACCCACAGAGAATAAGGGACTGTTATGCTGGTTCTAAACATAAGAGAAATAAATGTACTGCAATAAATAATAATAATAATAATAATAATAATAATAATAATGATAAACTATTTTTTCAGCCATGAAAAACAAGGGCAGTTCACAGGATTATTTTTCCAAATTCTGTTAATCCTCATTTTTTGTTCCTTGTCCCTAAACTTTTTCATTGCCTGAAAGTACTAAGACCCACAGATTTCCCCACTTTCTTGCCACTATGACAACAGTGCTCATGCAACCAGGAACAAACATTTAAGTACTTCGGCAAATTATTACTCATCTCTCCATTCTAAGGTAACAAAATCACCAAGAATATGTGGATGAAGTTAGAGCAATTAGTGAATTAATGAAATGAATTATTTGCTCGCAGGTATTATATATGCAGGAAATTAAATTTATCTGAAAAAAAAAAAAAAGGAAATACTTGCTCATTTTCAGCTATATGTACTCCAAGTCAGTGGTTAGAACAATCTATCAGGCTTCCAGCTGTCTGATCCAGCTTCTCCAAACAAAATTTGCCAGAAGAGTGATGATGGGTAGTAAATATTTTTTCTAAAGCTCACACTGTGATCCTTGTAGAGAACAGAGGGTCTGGCTTATGCCCAGAACCTCCAATTTTCTGTTCATTTAATTTCAGCAGAAGTCAGGTGTTAAGGATGATAACTCTATATACATAACATGTTTTACACACAGAATAAACTTCATCACTGACTTTCTACATGGCAGAAAGGGAATTCTCTTTTTCTTTTGCCCATTATTCTAAAAGGCCAGAACTCTTCATCTCCTGTGGGTGTAAGAAAACACAGCTTGCCAAAGCATCAGATCAGACATGGGTTTTCATCTCTGTCCATTTTCTCTCACATGAAAGACTTCTGGCGCAAGCAAAGCATGCTTTTGTTGACCAGCAAAGATCAAAAAGGCAGATTATTTTTGTCCTTCAGCCACTACACTGATACTCTCAGTTCTGTTAACATTCTGCCCCCATTTGAACTGGGCACTTTGGAAGTATCAATAATGCAAGTTGGAGGGCTGCACTATTACTCATCCTGTATTTGCCTCTTCTTCTACAAAATTAAATCAAGTTGAAATCAAAGGAGACACAATCTCAGTCATATAGGCAGAAAATCTCCTGTAGCTTTGCAGTATTCTCAGTGAAATATTTGAAAATATTTATGTTGGCAGCAGTGACTGATCCACATCATGAGCACAGAGTTAACAAAATACTTCCACCCTGCGGAGACATAAACAAAGTGTTGGAAGCTACCCCTCATACCATCCACCTTCTCCCTGCTTCCGTGACAGGCACATCTCCTGAAACAGAATGTTGTTTTACAGGAACATCAGAAAGTGCTAAAGTAACTAATAAAACAGTGACAATCCCACTGTAACCACAAGGACTAGGACCAGTAAACAGTGCCCCCCTATTATTTATGAGTGAACAGAATATATGTAGCTACCAGAGCCCTTTCTTAACATCACAGATTGGGTCAAGAATAGATTCTGTAAGAGAGCTCAGTCTATTTCTCTGTCTCAGACTATTTCCATGATGAATGTTCTTACAGGATTCAGATGATTCAGTGAATCAAGAACAGAAATGTCAGCTGTGACCAGCTAAGCCAAATATTGTTGTTCTCTACCTTAGCTCACTGCTCTATTCTCATAGTTCAACTACAGCACTCCTGGCAGCTTTGTAATTGGCAGAAGAATTATCCTCAATGCATCTGCTTTTGAGTGTTTCCCTACTTAAAATACACATATAGGAATGTTCATAGGTCGGATGCATGTATATGTAAAAGGATTGTATTGAAAACACAGTAGAAGCAGCAAGTATCCACAGCTGAGAAGTTCTCTCTGTTTTTCCCTGAAACAGAGAAGAGTAACAACATCTTCCCGTGGTGAAATATATTTGATTATAGGATTTCTAATCTGGTAAGCAACCACATTGTGCAACAGATGCCACACTGATTCCTAGCCACTGCCCTGCTTTGACATCCCAGGTAACAGTCTGTAATGAGGGAGGCCTTCCTCCACAGCAAACCAAGACTGGTCTGCAAGTTCCCATCCATTGGTGGCTCAGCCTGGCCTTGGGGACCTGGTTCTCCTGTGTAACAGAGCTAAAACCACAGTCCCAGGGCTCCCCCAAAAGCAGCTGCAACTGGATCTGATTTTTGAATGCAAAACACAGGAGGTCTCTTGTACCTTATTAGCCTCTCCTGCAAAGGCTGGTAATAGTCTAAATCTCAGAACCCTCCTTTGCCCAGTTACACAAGTAGGATTGCTGGTCACTGTTGAGAAAAGATACAAGGGGATTTTCAAGATACTCAAAAAAACGTTTGGCCTGATTTCAATCAAAGCTGAGAAAGGGGAGCTTGTAAAGCCTGAAATTTAATCAATTTTTCAGCTTTTATACACACTTTAAATAATGAATTTTCTTGCTGTTTTTTTTTTTTTTTTTTTTTTAATTATAATAATAATTATTATTATTTTTTAACTAAGGTCTGTTGCTTTCTTGCAGTAAGAATGGATCTAAAAATAACGAGACATTTGTTGACGTTTTTATCCCAATAAAAAAACTTTGCCTCATTCTTTAACAGTTCTCAATGATGCTCACATATATTTCTTCTTATAATTTGTGACTATTTTCAGATCTCCCTCTTTGGCTAGATCATGCGCAGTCTTTCCAAATATTTTTTGTAATGTTCAATGGCACTGCATGCTTCCATTTGTTTGCTTTCTTTTCAAAAGCAGTGAATGGTTCTCCATAGTGAAGATTTTACAGACAAGCAAAGTAAAACAAGCCTCCTTTCTCCTTGTCTCTCTTCACTCTAGCAAGTGAATAGCTCAGATGTACGTTAAGTATTTGAAGGAATAATACAATTTAACCAATGTACACTGCACGGTGACCTAAATCACCTGCTTTCATAGACAGTTGACATTATTTACATTCAGGCTTTTTGTAGAGAGGCATTTTGAATGACCCTTCAGAATGAATATGCGCAGTAGGAACACTACCCGCTGTATCTGCACCTACCGCTTACTGTACATCTCCAGCTACCGTGTATTTTTCAACTAGGTGTCTACAACTTTGAGGAAAAAAGATGTCTTTCTTTTTTTTTTTTTATTTTTTTTTCCTTGTCAGTGAAATCACTAACTTTAGGACCATGCTCTGTACACAAACAGAACTCGATTCCTTTCACTGATGAGACATATCTAGTACACCAAAAACCTGACTGTCAGTTTCCTTCCAGGGAGCCAGCCCCTGACAAGGGTGAAGACAATGCTGGCTAATTTCAAGACAAACAATAGTAAGTCTCCCTTTTGTTTTGATATCTTATATGGCCACAGAAATAAAGCATTCAGAGACCTAGCTGGTGATTTTTTTTTCAGAGAAAAATATTTAAAAATGAAGCTATAGTTCAGACAGCTGAGCTGACAACAGCCTACAGACAGTAAACACAGTAAACAATTGCAGAAGTCTCCAGACACTGCCAGACAAGAAGACCAAATATTTCCTTCCTCAGAAATGCAACTTGTTTTACTAATTTTTATATGACTGTATCCCATTAGTGTCAGATAACACAGAAAGAAAAAAAAAAAAAAAAAAAAAGAAAGAAAAAAAACACACATTAAGAAAATTGAGTGGTGTCAGTATGGATTTAAACTGAAAATATTATCATTATAGCAGTGTGACTTTTAAAATCAGTATGATTTTAAGGGTCTTTTTAGTGAGCCCTATAAATTTACAGTTTGTTTGAGTATTGTTACAATATTTTATCTTATAACAGTTATGAATATTATTCTATGTCACCAGACATACCGTGATACAAACTAAAATATCCAAACACCATTATTTCCCATGTGTCCCTGCTCTAAATCCACTATCTTCAAGCATGGACTCTAGTTCTCAGTGAGTTAAATGTGAGGAATTCACCTAATAAACATCCTTCAATGAACCAAAACAGTACTAAGAGAATAAAAATCCCAGAAATAAAAGTATCTTGCAGGTACTGGGTGCCAACACTGTGACCTTGTTGAGGCACCTCTGCCTCTGAATGCCAATCTCAAACCTGACAATTAAAGCACTAGTCTCAACCACCAGGATGGGACATGTTTAGGCTATGATAAAAATTTACAGCCACCTGTAGGCACCCAGAACACCTGTGATGTACCATTTTCTGCCTTTCTCTTTGCTAGATATTACCTGACCATACCATGATTGTAATTATGTATGTATTTATTTATTTACTTATTTATTTTTCTGGAGATGGCTTAGCTACTGTTTCATTGAATTTAGACCTCCCAGAGTAACTCTCTGGTTCAGTTCACTAAGATATACTGCACGGACATCCCCCAAAATATTGGGGTTTACCATCCTAATCCAGCCACTGGGGTTTGTATGGTACTCAAAGTATTGACTGCAAGAGTTATTTAGCATTTTTAGGCATATCACTGTGTTACATTCTGAGAGGGGAGAACCACTGTCATTGTGATTATCTACAAAATATATAGCAACTGGAAAAATAAGGTATTCTAAGCCCATAATTATGAGAGCTTTCATATAATATTTTTAGACCACATACAGGTAACGTGGAAAATTTTAAATCTGATTGATTTACCTGCAGAAACCTCATGCTGACTCCTGCCAAGGGGGTGCAAAGCTCCCATGATGAGTAAGGATGGAATCGAGGGGTAGGGAGAGAATTTTTATGGTCTTCAAATGTGCCTTAAGCAAAGATTTGCAAAACTCAACCTGATGTCATCTGTCTTCTTAAGAGATACATCTCCCAAGAAACCCAGGCTTTTAGTTTACAGATCTCAGAAGAATGTGAGAATATGATAGTCTGCATCTCTGTGGGGACCAATTATTGCTAGATGTTTTTTGCACAAGTAGAAATGGCTCAGTTTCAGCATGTGGAAAACCTGGGAAGCTAATCTGTGTGGTGCACTGATTCTGCTCTCAAACACAAGAATGCACACAGTTTCTGTATGTATTCCGTAATGACCTCCAGTATGATGCAGAAATGTAGGGGTGGCTTTTACAAGATATCCAGCAATGCAAGGCTGCTACATATCAGCTAAGATCCGAGCCCTTGCGGTGTAACCTCCACAGCCTTAATGATGTTTTTAATAGATATGTGGGCTGAAATTCATAGTGGTTTTTTTTTTTTTTTCAACATGAGAGCTGGGGGTTGTTTTATATATATGTGTATATATAATGTATATATACACATACACACATATATTATTATTATTAAGAAAAGAAAGAAAGAAAAAGAAAAGAGAAAAAGAAAGAGAGAAAGAGAGAAAGAGAGAAGGAAAGAAGGAAAGAAGGAAGGAAGGGAGGAAGGGAGGAAGGGAGGAAGGAAGGAAGGAAGGAAGGAAGGAAGGAAGGAAGGAAGGAAGGAAGGAAGGAAGGAAGGAAGGAAGGAAAGAAAGAAAGAAAGAAAACAAACAATGGAGTGATTGCAGAGATGAGAAATGCAGGTTTTTTCATTTTTATAACACTCAGGTACTCTACCATGATTTGTCTTGCAGCAGCCCATTGAAGTTGTAAGGCAGACTCTGGGTCCCAGATAAATTCTTTTTGTTTCAGAAGCATGGTGTACATGTATGTGTGTGTGTGTGTGTGTGTGTTTCCACACTTGTGTGCATGTATGAGAGGGAGAGGGACTACAGAGGTATGATATAGTTTACTTTGGACTTCAGTATCCCAACTGGAAAATGAGGATAATGCTCCCTTACTGTACCAGTCTGAATGTACAACATAGAAGTAGGTGTCAGTACAGACCTGAGCTGTACTGTCTTTTTTAAGAGTCACATTTATAAGTATATCTTAATCTCTCACACTTTAGAGATCCTGGATCCATCATAAATTGATGGATATAATCTGAGAATGAAGCTGAAGCAAAAGATTAAAACAGCATTTTAAGATTAGCCTAGTTTACAAATAACCCTTAACTCTTCCTGCTTGTGAAGGAAAATACATGTAAAATATATTTCCTTCTCACTTTATCAGGTCAATATTATTAAGGGTAAACCATTATCAGATTTATATATATATATATATATATATAGTTAAAAATATCTAATCATAAACTAAAATTATTAAAAAATAACAGTAACTTCCTAAAGCCCTTTGGAAAACACTGCTTCGTTTTTTTTTTGTTTTGTTTTTTTTTTTTTAAAGATTGACATGCCATCTATTTTTAGCTGCTCTGGGAATTATGTGTTTATGGCCAAAACTCAAACCAAAGAAGCGTATATGACCACACAGGAAAAATTTTCACTAATGGTATTTGAATTATTTTGCAACAGTTTTATTTGGTATTAGAATTTATTTCATTAGTTTCAGATGTTTTAAATATTTCAGCTTCCACTTTTTAAGTATTTTAACATCATTTCCATCTAATGATAAGGTTTCATTTTAAATATTGGATATATCAATTTCATCTCAGTTTTAGTTCTTTTATTTTAACCACTTGAGGACTTGTATCACAACTAGAACGTGTCTTTGTTCTCTTAGCCTGATTTAAAGCAAATTGCCCTATGTACTACAGTAGTTTTGAATGTATTAATTTTTTTAAAAAATTGTGAATTATGTGAAATATTCTAACAGTTTAAGTTTAAATGATGCAATTAGCCAGTTACAACTGGAACTACCAGGCCTTATTTAAAATAATGAGGTCTGACAGTTATGGAGCCTGAATTATTCATTGATAACTAGCTTTTCCTCTTTTGCAAACCATGGCTAACATTAATAACAGAGGTGTAAGTGTGATAACAAAAGAGTTTGACATTGGGAATACAAATTCAAAAGTGCTAAATTCTTCCTTAATTAAAATTACTACAGTAGTAATATTTTCCAAAGGAAAATCATTAGGACTAATATTTCCTCATACATTTCAGCATTTGATTCTGCAGGGAGTCACTGTTTAAAGTAACAGTGCTTGATAGTTCATCATCCAAGAGAATACTTTGAAAACACAGTTAATTTCTTTAGGTGCATTATTTTAAGGATATCTTACAAATAAAATACAGTACTTTCTATTGTGATTCCTACACTCATCACACTTCTGGAAATAAGTACTAATGGCATGGAATCCTCTCTGAGATTGAAGGTGTGCTATTTCCTATCTCTATATTTCACTGGTCTATCCTGCATATCCTCCTCTATGATCATTTCATCAGCCTCAAAGATAGTGGCTTTTTGTAGTACACCTGAACACAAATAATATGTTATCCTTTTAACATGCATACAAAAAACGGTATCTAGTAGCTAATATTATTTTTACAAAAGCCTGAATTCTTATGTGCTAATTGCTTGATGTAAGCCTAGATGTTATTCATTAGCATTGCTAAAAACAAAACAAAATCTCTGCATAAAACAATCTAACAATAATGAACACTTTTTTTTTCTTTTTTTTTTTTTCTACTTATTCAAAGGTTCATATGCATCTGGGTGTCTTTTACGGAAGAGAACAGAGTTTATACGATTGCAGCAGCAACCAGTATACTTCCTTGTTCACTCTCAAAGTAAAGCAAAACAAAGCAAAGGAAAATGTATAATTCTTCTGGAAGTAGGACATGCTAAAGTAGTGACTCATCTTCAAGTAGGAGTGACTGATCTTTGTCTAGAACTCTTGGTTACCATAACAGATATATAGCATTAAATTATCTGTGATATCAAAAATAGGGATCTTAAGCAGAAACATAGACTCAATTTGGAATGACCTGTTGAGTTACTGTAATTACACAACTCATCAACAGTGCTGTTCAGAAGATAATTATGCAAGTGACTCTCAGAATGACATATATAGATGGAATTTTATGTGAAGCCTGAAGAGGCTGAACCTCCAAATGGATACAATGCTTCCTGTGCACCTGACTGGAGCTTCCTGAAGATTGCAGCCCAAATGTGTATTTTAATAAAGTATGCTTCCATTATATTGTATTGCTGTACAGTTCCCCAGTGCAGCGAGATCAGAGAGGCGAAGGTCAAAATAAATGCTATATAGATATCGAAGACTGTTCAGTGAGACTTTGAAAAGGAGGATTTGAAAGATGACTATTTTTATTAGTGCAGATGCATACAATATAACCTGATTTTTTTTGTGTGCAAATGTCAATTACAGTATACATATTGTTCACTGAAGATTATGTCATTGGTCAAGAGGGAGGAGAGTCCCCAGATGAATGATTAATAATCAATGTGTCTGGGTTCTTATTTTATTCCTCAGAAAGAAAGAATGAATTACTGGTGTCTCTCCCCAAAATGGAAGAAAATCTCCCAGAAACAGGTCACACCACCTATATCTGTATACAAAGGGGGCCTCTGTGTAAGTGGATTTCCTCATTTTGGGAATGGAACCTCAGCCTCCCCTATTATATCATTGCTTCACCTTCCTACACTGTGATGAAATTAGGGAGAAAAGGCAATACAGCTGAGTCCTATTAATTTTTCATACACTCATGAAAAGCTCAGAAAGAAGGTGGAGAAATACCTAGGGAAAAGGGTTTTGAAGGAGGCCCGAGATAGTGCCTAAGCATGCAGTCACTCTCTACAGATGACCCAAACTCTTTCACCAGGGAGTGAGAAAGACAAAGAATAGCTTCTGGAGAAACAGGTATTCTCTGATATTCAGTGATGAGCTATCTCCAAGTAGATACAACGTGCATTAAATATTTGCATGTGTCTCTATATTTATGTATGCTATCCTGGGACATTGTTCCTTTTGGAAAAATAACATTACATTGATATATACTAGATGGTATCGGTAGAAATATTTGGTATGACCATATGTTTGTTTGTTTGTTTGTTTTCCCCAAAAGGGAGAAATCATGTGTTAGAATGAATGATTTTGTAATTATTCAATCT
Source organism: Aythya marila (assembly GCF_965140915.1). NCBI lineage: Eukaryota > Metazoa > Chordata > Aves > Anseriformes > Anatidae > Aythya > Aythya marila. The sequence continues at coordinate 21,524,142 of NC_139047.1, read as the reverse complement.
CTGTTAGTAGCAGAGTAGGGAATTTAGCTTATTCTCGTGTTGTGTTCTAGGTGCCAGATAGACATGCTCCCAGGTGAGCTTCATTTGTGCACTCTCCTTTTTGTCAAATGCCCAGTGTTTTTTTCTTAAGGAATCCTGCTAATTTTAACAGCTGTGTTACCGACTCTTTCTTTCCTTTCCCTCTCTCAGTCTTCTTCTTTATCCCTCTACTGCTGCTGTTGCTTCCTAGATGAGATCACAAAAACCCAAACTTGATACATTGAAGTGCTAGTATTCAAAAGTACTGATTATTTTATGCTAATGAATGAACCATCTAGTAATACAATATTTCACTTATTGTGCCCTCCTGGTGGTAGCACAAGATAAATCCAACAGTGTCTTTAATTAACTAAAGAAAGCAGAAACAAATCTCTGTGGGTTAATAATATTTATGGCCTAAAAATGAACAAACTAAAGAAAGGGAGAAAATAATGTGGCACAATTCAGAGAAAAATGTAATTAAAATAAAATTCTCATGCATTCTGGAAAGCACATCTGTAAAATGTGTAATAAGGCACAATCCTGTGTGAGACAAAGCACTAAAATTAATGTCATCACTGAATACTTGGAAAATATATTTTTCTATTTATAAAAAGGAATGAAGTCAAACTTATTTGGTAGAAATGTTAGATCTTGGTGCCTACAAAGGAATTAGGTCTTTTATATCCATAAAACACACAGTATCATATGATGCCTGAACCTTAATTCAAGTAGCTCAACAACATGAATAAGAAAATGCCAGGTCCATTTAACTATGTCCTTTGTCAAATGCCAATAGGGATGGTGACTTTTTATAAATATCCAGTAGTTAAAAATATAAAACACTGTAAGTAGATAAGGCTACATGGGTTGTATTAATGTGAGGTCATTTCACCTATTTATGATTCCTGTTCTTTGGCTGGAGACACACATTTTGTCTTAGCCCTTAAAATAGAATGTGGGTCTGGATCTCTCTTAGAAACAAGTTGGCATAGGCCTACATCAAAGAAGATCCCAGAAAAAGCATCAGGGCTCCATATCACTGCAATAGTTAGCTCCAAGGGATCTCAGAAATTTAACTCTATGGGATGTTTAAATGTGCTTTCATCAGCATAGTGACATTGCAGACTATTTCATGGGTTTCCCGCTGGAACATGCATTTTTTGGGGTGCATCTAAGCAAAGAATCCATGTACAACTTTAAGCCACAGCAATGCACCATCCAGTGGAAAACACTTCAATAATAAATATCTGAGGCTATTGTTACTGAAACCTTTACTTGGACCTGCGAGACTTGTTCTTTCATCAAATTACTTTAGTTTAATTGAGAAATCTATATTCACACAGGGGGCATTAGCATGCTGGGATTAAAATGACAAGTGTTTCCACAAGCCTATCTATTTGTATGATAGAGTGAAGATTGAATTTTCTAGCAGTTGCACAACTAAATATAGAACAATGACAATACAGTGTATTTGAAATTTGCCTTGACCACATGTGAAGACCCTGTGAAGTGCTAAGAAGTTTTGACTCTTTGCAGACCATCTTCTTCCTGCTCTTGATTTTTTTATGCCTTCTTTAGAGTGCCATGTCTTTATATTACTGCAACATCGTCTGATTTAGGATTTACAACATTTATTGATAATAGGAAAACAGACTCCATCTCATATCTCCATATTCTTCAGATCCTAATGCTGACCATGATGTCAATACCCATTGCTCAATGTCTAAACCTTGCTGTTTAAGTTGAATAGACATTTCAGGATGATATGTAAAAAGATTTGTTAACATTATGAGATCGATTCACTGCAGTGAATTTAAAACAGAGAATACTTACTGACATGTGTCACTACATCACACATATGCTGTTGATACACATTCTTTTTTGCAAAGCCTAAGGGATGTTCAAGGTCCATCATAAGCTAACCTCTAAACACCAAAGCAATAAAAAGTGCCCATGTAGGAAGAAAAAAATAATCATGAAAACACACAAGGAATTATGAGAAATATTTTAACAGTCATCAGTCCAGTGTCAATTTTGCTGATGCACCTCATTAGCACACCCATTGCCTTCAGCTCATTTCAAAGCTCAGGAGTAAGAGGCATAGCATTGTCCAAAGCCTGAGGGGTGGAAGTGGGGATTTTCCCCTTCACAAGTCACACACCAATTGGAGCGGTGGAAGATGGGAAATGCTCAGAGGGAAGCCCCTGGGAGAGACAGGGCATCTCCAGCAAGAGAAGAGGGCACAGGAGCATGGCCACTGCCTCTCCAGAAACCTCCCAAGACAAATGTCATTTGAACTCTGTCCCTGCTGCAATGGGTTCAGCTGGGCCATCCCAGCACAGCACCATGTCCACACCACCACCATCTCTTCCTGCATCGAGAGACCCTGTGTATTCTGCAACTCACTAAACAAGTGCTTGGAACACCTATATTTTTGAGAGCTACTGCTTTAACTTGCAGGTAGGTCTTTAGCCAGTTCCACGATCTGCGTTTGTCTTCCCTTCCTGCACTTTACTGACCAAGAAAGACAGAAATGCATAAATAAGTGGGCAGATAAATGGGGGAAAATTTTAAGAAATGAGCAGGCCAAACACCATGCACACTGGTAGTCTATCTATTCCCCTCCACCTCCATTGAAGATATAATGGCCCAGAAACATCAAGTTCTCTCTATTTTTATATGGCAAATTGTGGTTTGTTTGGGTTTACAAAGTAACTTCAATTAAATGTCATCACTTATCTACATGCAAGACTTGCATAAAATGGCACACTAGTTTTGTGCATGTAACTCTTTATGTAACTGAAAAACAGGAACAAATGCACATATTTAGAAGTGATAAATATAGAAGCTCCTCTACTTTAAATGCCTTTTTGAATGTTTCCACTGTTCACGCTAAATGATTTCTGTCAATATTTTAATTTCAGTTGAGAAGGGTGGAATCAAAGAGTGACATACGGGAAGGTTGTTGTCAGCAAACTGATGACTACATACCATAATTAAGAAATAATGTAAGAAAGGAAGAAGCTTGATATAAATGCTGTTGTATTTTTGTGAGTTTAGCACTAAAGAATCAAGGATGGGAAGAACTATTCAGAAACAAATATTAAAATATTAATAAGTATATACTATTGTAGGATGCATTATATACATAAATGATCATTTTTGTAATCATAAGAATATTAATGCAGCAGCTAATAAATAAAATAAGCACCAAAGGACAAGAAGATGACCTTAAAATCCTTACTCAGCTGCCCTGTTAACTTTCTGAACACCACTGAAAGTGTGTGTCAGCTGCTTAAATTAAAGGGAGAGTAATTAAAATTACACAAATAATAGGTGACTGGGGTCAGTCTCCATCACCCTATCTCCTATATTTCAGAGTATTTTACATTTTTTCCATCAATATGCAATCTTAATTTTCCTTGCACATCTCTCAGGTATTCTTGATTTAAAAAGAACTTACCATAAGAAGCAAAGCTCTTGACTGATGGTCAGAGCACTGGTTTTGGGGCCATACTGTTAAATCCCCTTCCATACTGTATCAGGTGAGTCGATTTCCTTGAGTATCTTTGAGTTTCATTGTATTTTGCCATCTCTGTTTCTAAACAAACACTTTTAGTAAGCGGGGAAAAAAAAAAAAAAAAAAAGGAGAAGGAAAAATCAGATCTATATTTCAGATCTATAGCTAAGATCCCTGTTTCCATGAAGATGGCTTACAGACAGCAAACGAGCAAAAAAGTTATACTCATGCTGTTCTCTGGGACATTAAAAGTCACAAGTAGAATAGAGAGAGCCTTGATAATAATCCAGACTTCTGTATTTTTACTGTAATAATAGTAATAATAGTAATAATCACAATAATAAAAGACTTGAAAAAGCTAGACTGGGAATTGAACCACACAAGACAAGAGAAACCCAAATGGCAGAAATATCTCCCTATAGGGTTCTGACCAGAAATAGTTCTTTCCACAGAAAACGTTGAGAGACTTCTCTTAATGCCAAAGCATTTTAGAGTCTTTGCTGGAAGTCACTGCACAGGTACAAATTATTTAATAATAACCATCCTGATAATTTATAGGCATTCTAGTATTGTCTGTTAAAAAGGATTTTGAGGGTACAGTCTAAGCACAGCATCTAATACATGTCTTCAGCAACTCCTAGAATGCAATAAATAAGTAGAGTTATTATGTGCTCTCAGTAGTATGTATTGATAAGGTAAAGGGGAAAGGACGAGCATAGGTATCTACCTCCTCGTTGGGGGTAGGGAGTGGGGGGATGATTCTGCACACACCCCAGAGGAAGAAGGGATAGAGGAAAAGGGAATTACAGCATTATGGAGTCCATCACATGTGTTTCATGAGTGTTCACACTGCTTCGGTTCCTTCGTCTTGTGAGGGCAGTACTTCTGAAAGCATCAGGCATGGCTCCAACTCCCTGCACTAACAACTACATGGGGTTCAGAGACAACACAAGGAGGGAATCGACAGACTCTGAGATATGAAGCTATTGTTATTGTTCATCACATAAATAAGCATTCAAAGCCTTTGCAGTTTTATATATAGACTTGTTAGAACTAACACTAGATTTTTGCCTAATTTTACTAACCTTAGTCCTACTAAACCTGTTTCATAGCTCCCTCTGCATGATGAGGCCTCTTAATGTGTTATAAAAATCATTAAATAATCACGATCATTTTTCCAAAGGATTTAGCAGAATGGAAACTACTGTTTTCTTCCTCCATGGTCCCACCTGTTCAGGCTCTAGGTCAACGTATTTTTTGTTGAGGGGGCACTACACTCTGGCATAGATTTGTATGTGCTCATTAAAGCTCTGATTTCAGTGGGACCTCCAGAGATTTCTAGTGAAGTCCTGCTGTTACTGCTATTAGTGTTGTAGCTCTGGAGCGCTATACAGGACATTTGTTGTATTAGGCCTGAGGGTAAGCCCAACTCTCTCATCTGGAAGAGGTATTCTGATCAATGGTGAGTATGACTGATTCATAAAATGAGCCCTGAATAAGTGGAAAAGAAATTCTTCTGTAATACTGGAAGAGGAGTCAGAGATATAGGGGTGAACAGAAGTAGGGGCTAGCAGAACAGGCTTTAGCAGCCTCATACCTACTCAGATTCCAGCTTTTGTGCCTTTCTCCCTTGAGTTGCACAAGGCAAAAGCTCATTAGAGGTGAAAACTTTATCTCAGAATTTACACAGCAGTAAATCAGGGAATGCTGAAATAACCCCCACCCTCCCCCCCAAAAGCAAGTTACCTACAACTACTTTAAACTTCATAGCTACAAAGTAGTCAGAAATATCTCAAACTCTGGCAAAATCCAAGGAAGAATGTTGTATATATTTAATATAACAGTATTTTTAATTATGCTTCTAAGACTTTTGGTTAAGAATAATCTACTGAGATTTTTCTCTCTCTCCAACAGAGAGCAATAACTCATTTGGCATAAAAATAAACGTAGATTAAACCAAACTAAACAGATTAAACCAATCTGCATATCTCTTCCCTCCTTTCTGGCTCTGAAATTCCCCTTTACAAGTATCTCCATAGAAATCTTACTCTGCATGATATTGAATTCAGATAGGATTCAGCTATGCCACTTAACCAGCTATTCGAAATGATGGGGAGTTGCTCTCTTTTTGTGAAAACTCAGAACTGTACAATTCTGCCTCATGGCAGAAGAGCACAGCAGTGCCTGCACACTCTTCTTGGTATTATAAAGTAATCCTCCCTCCAAATCATGCCGTCTCCTTGGGAAAGAAGTGAGGCTAAAATACATTCCCTCCCCATACCCCACACCTTGCACGATGAGAGCAATTCAGTATAGACTTGCTGCTGTGTAGGGTGACTTCTTGTGAGTTGAGCCTTGGATGTGCATACTTGGAGGTCATGTAGGGCCATCAGCATCCAGCTACCTTCTGCTCAGCCACTCAGCATGGGGAAAGCCAGCAGCTCTCAGGTAGGTCTGACTAACAGAAGTTCTTCATTTAGATTTTTGTTCTACATTTAAAGTTTGGTGGCTTTCCTGAATTTCATTTCTTTCTTCAGGTAGTTAAGAAGTTGTCAGTTTGTTCTTCAACTATATACTATGGAGAATAAGTGAGCCAATATGAAAATAGAAATGTCTGTCTGTCTACCCATCTGTCTATCTCGACTTTTCTTCTGTTCATCTGTTTTCCTTGTATTTTTGTCACTTCTGAGCAACACTGAAGACAGATGGGAAATGTAGTTTTTTACAAAGTCATTGCCTGTTAGAATGTCACTGAACTTGAAAGGATTTTATTGCAGTCTAGAAACTGTCTCTCTTCAATATTTTCCTAACCACCACCTTTTTGTGATGGCTGAATTTAAGAAGGAAATTCTCATTTTAAACAGTCTATTTTTACAACAACTTATCAAACAGTGGCCTTTAGCTGTTGTTCTGTGACAGCCACTCTATTAAAATCCTGATGTAAACAAGTGGAGAAGGTGAACTAGAAGTGCAGATATTTGCACAGCATTACTGTCAGGTAAAATTTTAAAGATAGGTTTTATGAACCCATTATTTGCAGTCAAGGCTTTTGACTACAGCATCTGAAATCATTTAAGTAGACAAAGTGTTTTGTCAAAACATACTGCTGGGAGTCAGTATGTAGCTTCTTTTTATGTAATTCAATTTGGTTCTGTTGTTTGCATGAAAGTGGGATATCTAGCTGGGCAGCAGTAGTAGAGCTGTGTATGATCACAATATGGTGACTTTCTACTATAATTAACATTAAATGCCTTTTGTTTTCATTTAGTGCTTAATGCGTGCATAATTGCACTGTACATACAGACCTACCAAGAAAAAGTTTGAGGTCTTTTAGATACAAAAAACAAAACCCATAGATTTTTATAGCTATTTTCTTAAGAGTGGGGGATGCACAGGACTGTGTACCCATTTTGAAAAAAAACAGTCTCTGTGTACTGTCAAGGTTTGTTTGACATAGCATTTGAGAGAGATGGGCACTTTAAAGAGGTAGAGCAATTGCTGCTCTTTCAGCCCTGAGCCTCCAGCCCAAGAGGATGCTGAATAAGACTGCCCTGTGCATGCTGCCCTCTGAAGAGTCGTATAAGGGCAGCATTGTTAGAGAGCAGTATATGCCAGCAAACCTCCCTTCAAACCAGAACAGCACCCTGAATTTGCTGAGGCTCTGCATGAGATGCCTTGTGAGAAACATAGCCTAAATGCTCACCAAGTATTTTCCCACCCACTTTGGAGACTTTGTGGTCTTTGTGTCTCCAACTACACTATTTCATCTGGAGCAGCAGCAGCAGACACAGAATACAACCTAGGCAGTTAACAGAAGTTCAACAAACCTCATGGTGTTTGCTGGAGTTATCCTGAGGTATCAAGCAGTACCACTGAAATTATTTTACATTGGAATTATTGTACATTACAATTATTTCATATGAGATTTATATTTTGGCCAAGCCATACTTTACAGTATTTGTCATCTTAATTTTGACTGAAATCAGCACTTCCCCAAAAGACATATAAAAATTCCAAACGTAACTTCCAAACATACTTCACTTAACTACTGCTGTCAGTAGAAACCACGAAGACAGAAGAAAATTTAGCTCCTCACACAATACTAACATACCACCTTGAGGTGTCTTATGTACTACTGTATGTACACTATATTTAGAGAACCTCTAATCAAATAAGCTGTAGTACTAAAGCTGCTGGATATGGAGGACAGCTCTTCTCCATTAACATACTGGCAGAACAATAGTAGATAAATGGAGTAATCTGCAGAGATATGAAAAAAGGAAAGCATTTACCAGACAGTAGCAATGATGAGTGTAAGGGGAGAAAGATAAGCAGCACAAAAGTTGTCAGATAAAAGTCAATAACTTGGTGCAATAAGATTATGTCTTTTAGCAGATCCTTTCCATCCAGCTCTTCCTTTTAGAACTTTATTTATGATACACATCAAAGACAGATTAATTGTGTAAAATGCTCAGGCATCCTTTGCCCAGACATAATCTTACATCTGTACACATAAATCAGATAATTAAACCAGTTTTTACATGGAGTAGGGATTGAGAAAGCTAACAAAAGGAAGAAAGCCACAATCACTAATGTATGTTATGAAGAGCTTGTGTACACAACCATTTAATACTACTGTAGCTGCATCAGTTATGATAGTGATTAGAACAGCCTTATGTTCTGTATACAAATTGTTTGAAGATTAACTCCTATTGTATCATAGCATCTACCTGCAAAGATGGTGCCTTTATAGCAGTACACCGAAGACAGGACTCCAGAAACCTTCCATGAATCAGCTGAGCCACATAGATGTAATATTCATGTATTAGTACCACATTTCATCCCAGTACTCCATTCCTTGAAAAATTAGTCCTAGTTGTACCATTTAATCTACATTGTTTTCTAAGCCAGTAACTTGGTGCAATGTGTAACCAGCACTAAGTCCTGTCCTGCCACAGCTGCAGAAGGGGCACTGAAATGGCGTGCTACCAGACTAGCTCTACTTGGCCCTGATCCAGCAAGGCACTTAAACACCTGTTCAACTTAAAGTATATGAGTAATCACATGGAAGACAAGATTATGCATTCTTTGAACAAGTACCTGCTTAGATTCTTAGGATGTGAAAACAGAAGGGAACATCTAAACATCTTGTCTGACCTCCTATATACCATAGTATTTCCTTCATTTGTGTCTTGTTCAGCCTTTACTTTCTTTCAGGGAAAAAAAAATCCATCTCCAATGTTTAAATTTTTAGTCATGTAGAAACTACCACAGTTCTGCTTAAATTGATTCAATGTTTAACACTCCTCACTAGGACAAAAATATATACCTTTTTAACCTTCTTTATGATTATTTTTCAGATCAAGATTTTACATGCTGCTTTGGATTCACTGAATATTGTTGTGTTTTTATTAATCAAACTGAAGAAGCATGTATTATCACATCTCTGTTTCATATACATACTTAAAGACTGCAATTAAATCAGCCCTTGTTTTTTACTGTGATGAATTGATAGACAGTGTTCTCTGAGTTTCTCAATATACAGCAAATTATTTGGCCTTTAATTATACTCCTATCTCTTCTCAGGCCCTTCTTGTTGTTCTACAGCTCTTTCTGGAATAAGAAGCTATTTCAGGAGATGTCACTGCGCACCATAGAGGCAATAGAAATCACTGTTTATAGACCTATTTTTCTTCAGCAGAGGTAAGATGGCACCTTTTGGCTTCAGGTTCGCACTCAAACTTTACACAAAAGTTACAAACCATGCTTCACCTTCATGCCGATTCTTTTAGTGTAATTGTTTTCAGGGATAAGTGCACTCTTGTTTTACTTCAGTGTATGATCTTACCTTCACTGAAATGCAACTTGATTGTGCCCTACTTGATTATGCTCAAAAAAGCCTAATAAGTTTTCATTATTCCTTAATATTTTATGTATATGCTCTATTCACAGTTTTATTTTTTTTCTAGAACTTGTAACTGTTTTCTTCCACACTATGAATTAAGATACCAAATACAGTAAGACTAACAGCACACTAGAAACAAGCATACTCAGTGCTAGAAACAAGCATACTCAGTGGATAACCCACCACTTGCAACTACATTTTGAAACAAATATCATGTTTAATCAATTTAATATGATCTTGTAATATTCAGATTTTGTAATAAAATGTTCTGTAATATTAAATCAAAGCACTTAACATAATAATTTCTCCCTACATACATATAACATCCTAAAGTTTTAATCAAAAGATATCAAGTTAGTCTAATGATCTAGGTTTCATTAACCCTTATTGATTTGCTCAAATTATGGCATTCTCCTTGCATTATATTGCAATTCCAATATCAAGTTATTATTTGCTTGTAATTTATCTATCATCTGCACACAGCTCAAAAATACAATACAATAAGTACCTAAATATTATTATTTGAGCAGTTTGTGGTGGAAGTTTGGAGAACAAGGAAGGAGATACACAGTTGTGAAGAGAGAACCTATAGGCTGGAAAGACAAAATATCCACCTTGAGACCTTTAACTTCAGGAGGTGAGCAAAGGTTGAAAAGAAGAGAAAAAAGCCAGTCTCTAAGGGAGAAATGAAAGAATTTTAAAGGGTGTTTTAATGAAGAAGGAAAAAGGGAAAGAGAGGAAAAGAAAATCAGCTATCAAAGATGCTCAGAAAAACTATAGTTCAAAGTGGGGGTTGCTAGGGATGACAGAAGAATATTCAAGGTACTCCTAATGTTAAATCCAGGTTCAAAGATGAGTGACGGAAAGCAGAACACAAGAGTGAGGCACTAACCTTGTGTAAGCACTGCTTCTGTGTAACTAAATACTAATTATAGTTAATCATTGGTTTACACAGGAGAAGCAGAAGCCATAGCACCTAGAGCCTGATCTCATGAAATCCATCCATGTACATAAGTCATTTTGCCTAGTATTTTAGCCTCCTTTCATGCACCCTACTCAGAGACAAATAGGACCACAGCTGGTTGGTGCCATTGACAAATACAAGAAGTTGCTGGAAGTTGGCACAAAGTGGACATACTCAGCTAAACCTGGTTTCTCTATTCCCATAGAGGAGTATTACAAAAGGGGAGGAAAAAAAAAAAAAAAAAAAAAAAGTAGTCTTTGGAGGACAGTTTTAACAAGATCTTTTGTTTGCTCCACCCCCCTGTGAGAGTTCAGAACACTGGAATTTTTGTAGGCCTCTGTTTGAAAATAAGGGGCTAATGAAAAGGTATGTGCATGGCTTGCTACCCTAAACTAGTCCTCCTAGAATATCCTGGGATTTGCCAAAGCACTAAATGACGTTGGCATAGAACGCTTTAAGGGAAAAGTCACCTTTTATTCTTTGCTTTTCAGTATTTAGAAATGTAGCTTCAGTCTCCTTTGTGTTTTTTGTATAAAGGAAATTCATTTTGAATAGAGATGGGTCCATTTCTTTAGGTTTGATCTCAATGGATACTGAAGCTGGACTGCTGCGCCTTCCAACTCTTGCAGTTTCTGGGGGAAGAGAGGGCAGCCAGGTTTAGATGAAGAGGACAGAGCGATAGTGAAAAAAGAAATATTTAACATGGAGAATCTCAATTTCTGAGAATAGCAGAGTTAACGTAATGCCTAGCTATTTCTCTGAGGATTAGATACAATTAGAACTTTTGCAGACAGTCTATGCTTTCTGATTTATTTCCAAGCCAAGCAAATTCCATTCTGCAGTTGAAATTTCCACAAGGCTATTGTTACCCATGTAACAATATTGTGTGCTCCATGAAGGTCAACTCATTCAGATGTCCAGATTTAGGCAGGACATTGCAGACACATGTTTCCAGGGAATGTGTACTGCTCAGAAGAGCACCAGGTCCCAACCAGGTCCTTGGAGATCACAGGTAAGCTTCATTTCACATATATTAGCTCTACTTTTGGATTTTTTTTAGTCATAATGGTTTTTCAAATGCATGGTAGAAGCACAAAAAGCCACTGCTGTTCAGGGAAGTTCTGCATGTGCTCAGGCAGCTTTTTTTTCTCTGCTTTGGATCTATTCCTTTCCCAGTGGTAAAGCATAGTGGGGAATCCTATGATGATAGAAGCAGTCGATACTTTTGTAAGAACAGAGAGACATCTTTAACACATGTATGCCTTTAGTTCAATAAACAACGTAGGTCTGCACCTAAATTTCCTCTGAAGGATCTAATACCAGCAGAGAACTTTTGCAGCATTAATATTTTTAGCTAGACATTTGCTTGATTGTAGTGACTTTTTTCTTCCTTCTAGCATTGAGGATTAGTAAATCAGTATAATTAGTTTGGTTCCCCCAGTTGGCAGAAATGGGCTAACTTATTTTTTGGAAACCCTCAGTTTAGTAGGTAAGTTGCTAAGAAATTATATAGAGATTCTGATGTTGTCCCAAGTATCCCTCAGACATAAAGACTTGTTCAAAATTTTTATAAATGATCACTCTGTCTCTGGCTTTGTCTGTGCAGTTGTAAAAGTTTGGGAGAGAGCTATTCTTTTCTACTTAATGTTGAAATTCATCCTATATGTCTTGCATCATTATTACCTATTGACTGTTGTGAAGAAAAAGACATTTAAAAAAAACTATGTTTCAATGACAGAACAAAATAAACAGTGGAACATATAACTGATAACTCATTAAATAAGAAGTCCATGCTTTTATCTGGTTCTTCAAACACATTTTAGGCACTTCAACAAGATTAGAAAAACACTATTATGCCAAAAAAAGAAACTCCTTTAATCACTTCTCTTCTAAGAAGATACCTGCATGAAAAGAGGAGAATTAACCTCTCTTCTGCCACCACTCCTTTTACTGGGGAAAAAAAAAAAAAAAAAAAAAAAAAAAAAAAAAAGTAACATTTCTAATCCATTTGGTTTTGTCAGATAGAAACAGCTATGTTTTCAGAAGCATTAATTATTTAGTTATATGGGAAGATATTTTCAAGCGTGTATCTTGCTGGGAAATTATTAGTATACACTAGATCATCATTAGTCTGTTCTTATGGAACAACAAGAGTCCCAGTTTTCCTGGATGCCAGAAACAAGGCCAGTCCATTATGTTCTTTATGGTCCAAGACTACTTTTGTCTTTGTAGCTTTATTTACCATATTGTATTAAAAGGAAGGAAAAAAAAATCATAACAATTTAGAGAGTAAATAATTACATTATAATTTTTAATTAAATTATGTAATTATGTGATCAAAACCAGAAACAAATATGCTTATATTATATAAAATTATATAAAATATTTATATATTATATAAACATATAATATATGTTTATATATGTCTGTGTATATGTTATACATATATGTGTATATATATATATATGTCTTGCAATTTCCAATACAATTGCTAAGGCTGAATTGTCTTCATAAGTTCTTCTGCAAATGCATCTTAACAAGGGGAATGAGATCATATATCTCTTGGGTGGTTTTGCTGGGACTCTCTCCAGGATCAGTTGAAAGCCTGAATGTCAAGAAGGGAAAGGTCCCCCACAGACTGGGTCTCTGCCCCATTCCCCTTCTCTTTTCCTCTGGCCTTGTGCCTGGCCAAAGCCAACCTCTTGCAGATGGCAGGTTCAACTGATGGGCTGCCTCCTTTCATTCCCCCGTGAGAAAAGGGGAGGTGCTGGAAGACAACCTCCTATTTCAGGAAAACACACTCCCTGCCCACCTCAGCTGCTCTCATCAGGTAACCTTAATGCTGTCTCAGAAGACAAACTGCCTGTAGGTTTGTTCAGTTTAGATCTTGTATGTGCAAACTGCTACAGATAAAAAACAAAACAAAACAAAACAACAACAACAACAAAAAACACCCTTCAGGAGTATACCAGATTTTTTCTGAAAGGAAAGAAGATATTTAAAATTTTTATCATCCTTTTGGAACTACTTTTGCATTTCTTGATCCCAAAATACAGTGACGTAAGACTATTTTTCAGTTTGTTCAGCCCCATCACCACTGCCTTCACATCACCACAGGTATCCTGCTCATTTGTGGGTTTCTCCAGACAGTAGGTAAACTTCTGGATATTTTCCTGACTGATGACAGGCTCGCTTTTGATGCATGCCTATTCAAACCTTAAACTTGTGGTTTTCCTGTTATTGTGTCCAACAAGGCAAGCCAGTACAGTCAAGGGAGATGTATGTTCAAGGGCAGTGAATAAGTTCCCTTTCAATAAAAACACACATTATGTTAAGGAACAGTCAAAAGGGTTAAAATACAATCTTTCCAGATAAGTTTCTCACCATATCAGGCTCAAAAAGTAAAAAGATTTGAAAGCTATTAGTACTTCTGTAGATCATCCTCTTCCAGACACTTTTTTTTTCTTTCCCTTTAACTGACAGGTTGCAGTTAAAAATTAAACTAAAAAGAGGCCCTCTTTTTGCTATATACTTTTAATGGAACTGAAGCCAAAATAAGTCAGACTAAATTATGGGAGTAAATGACCTCCTGGGTAGTATAATACCAAATTCCAAAGAACTGTAAAGAGTTTCCTTTGATCTTTTTAGCTTCACAGCCTGAAATTCAAAATCTGTATTTAATTTTAGATTGCATATGCCAGCTTTTAAGTTTCCTTTCTAACATGATATATCATTTTAAATGATAGGACACCTTTAACTTGTATTTCTTGAAAATGCTGACTATCCTTTCTTTATTCTTTTACACTATAAAAACAGATATAAATATTACTAATTGCAAAAATAATTTGGGGTTGGGTGCTGTAATGGATAAACCATTGACCTTCACTTAAGAGACTGTGCCTTCAAGCTCAACCTGAGTTTCTAAGTGAAATGACTTTGATCTGAGACACAAGTTACTTCAGTTCAATGCCCTAGAGGATATAGATCTAGGGAAAAAAAAAAAAAAAAAAAAAAAAAAAAAAAAAAAAAAAGGACAAGCTGTGCACTTCATTACATATTCCTGCTACAATTTAGGAGGTAGACAAAGAATGATATTTTTCAAATGTGGTATAAGGGGCCTATTTATTTCTATGGCCACAGAGTCACATTGCAGGGACTGTGTTCATAAACCAGAAATCTCAAAGGCACAACAAGCAGCGTTAGGTCTTGGCTGGAGAATTCTCTGACCTATGTACTTGATCACAAACTTCAGGAATGGGCAGCTGGGATAATTTCCCTCTTGAGTCTAGAATTGGGCCAAAAAGGTTTTTATGTCTGGTACATTATGGAAGAAGTTGCCTTTTTTGAGAGAAAGATTGCAGCAGGTTGGTTGGAAGTACAACATGCAAGAGCAGCTGCTAACCATTGAACTTGTACTGGAAAAGCCCTAGGAAATGTACTTACACATGTTGTGTTGTTCTGTGTCTGTCTGATGATTGGGCAAACAGAGGCATAAATATAGCCCAGAATTTCACAATATAATAATGTTATGAATTAGATCCCAGGGGAGTAATTTGTAATGCATAATTTATCTGATGAATTTAGGTTCTTTTTCTACTAGCAAAATATCTACAAACTGGTCCTGATTTTCTCACACTTGCTCTTTATTCCAAGTCACTCAATGTTATTTTTTAAACTGAGGGACTGATGAATAAAAATTCTCTTGGATTATTTGGAACTATATTGAGATTATTTAAACTATATTGAGCTAGTTCCAACTGACATGGTAAATTTCATGGTTTTCTTTCATTTTCCTGATTATGAAAACCAACTAGCCAACCAACCCACTTCTGCTCCACAGAATTTCCTATATAGAATACCTGGAGGGAATTTAGCATTTTCTTCTCCACAAATATACGATCACAATAAGTTGCTCTGAATTTTCCACAGTTCTGAAAGGATGGAGCCTTTTTGGACTGTATAAGAATAATGGCCTTGAAGCAAGAGGTTGAACTTTCTGGAGCCACTCACTACAGACTTGAATCCAGCCCTTACATTTTGTCACAGCACACCATAGACAGCTGTTACTGTTACCTTCTTGCTTCCCATTGAATTGCTGACAAGTCGTCCAGCTGGTCTCTGAAAAATAGAAGACACCAACTGTATAACAAATCATTTTAAAATAATATAGCCTGAGAGAAAAATAGGAATAACAACATTGGAACAGAACAATGAATTTTGTCAATGAAAAATTGGGGAGGGCTTAAGTCCTTTCACTCACAGGCAAGGTAAAACAGATTGACATGCTTTAAGGTTGTGGGTGCTCATAACTGCTATTTCTAAGAGCCTTTTATTCCGAGTCAAAGCGGAAGTGAATATAAAATACTTAGAAATAGTTTTCTTCTCCTCATCCAACAAAGAAGATTATCAGGACTTCCTTAGCAGTGATCCTACCTGCCACTCTTCTAAAGAGACAGAACCAGCACAACCTCAGCAATAGAATGTGCCAATAAGTGGCTGCTCAACATGTTCAGAAAATAATATTGTTACCTTTGATTTATATGTTTGAGTAGTTTTTAACAGTTTTTCTGCTCATTTCTGCTCATTATAGTATTTTTTTCCCAGAATTTTAACAGAACAAAACTATATGAAACTACTAATATAGGAAGATATCTGAAAATAAAATCATCAACTCAAATCTAACTATTCTTAAAAGATTAAGATCATCCTGTCCCAGCAAACTCTTGATTTCCTATAGGCCATCAACAAAGTTCTAAACATTCCCAAAGTCTGGGATATTCAGGTCTCAGATTTACCTTACCCTAATGTTGCAATAGATGTTACAATTTGTTGATTCAAGCGTTCTTATTTCCAATACTAATCAACATCTACATAAAGCTTAATATTTACCCCAGCAGAAATCAATTTCATTAGCATTCTATCTGTAACTTTAAATGTACTTCCTGAAACAAACAAACAAACAAAGAAAACAAAATAAAAGAATTAAAAAAAAAAAATGTAAAAAAAAATCAGATCTGTGCAACATGCCTGCAAATAAGCATTTTCATGAGCTTGATGGGTAGTTTTATGACCAGCTGAGAGAAGAAAACTGAGCTGGGAATCCATCTGGATACTCCCAGGGAAAGTGCTGGTAATCATTTAAAATTTAAGCAGACAAAGTATTCCAGAACACACTGCAATTTTTAAATGAAATATAGGAGACAGATAGAGAAAATCACATTTAAATTGTCTGAACAATCACCCTGCAGGGGAAAGGCAGAGAGATATTAAATATAGAAATAAATATATACATATATTAACAGATCAGTAGATTTGACACTATCATGCCTCGATTCCCCACTGCGTCCACAGTAGTCTTATATCTGGTACTCAGGTGGTATCATAACAGGATTGCACTGCTTTCTTCCAGAGGGAGATCTTGATTTTCTTACTTTATATCCACACTCTTACATAAATGGCTACTATGTTTTTAACAACAATATGAACATAATAGAAATAATCTGTCCTACAGGTGAATCTATGTGTAATTTAAAATATTGTTTTTAACTTTTTAAATTTATTTATTTTTTAACTGTTACAAAAGATTTTTTTTGACAAGTTGGTCAGTGAAGGCCCACAGTGCTAAGCAATGTTAGGATTTTATTGGCAGCCACAGTCTTCTGCTTTGTATCACAGAGGCATCAAACACTTTGGAGCTGTAAAGAAACATAAAAGCGTATTAACCACCATTTTCACCCTCAACTGTTTCTCTCACATCCCTCAATTACTTTAAATTAAAGATTGGTAAATTCCTTCACTGTGAAGCATGTAAAATTTTACAGTTACGTAATCTGATGCAGTGTCAGTCCGTGACACTTTCATTATTCTATTTTTTTTTTCTGACCTTGTTCTCGGTTTCATGTGCGTAAATTAGGAGAAAGAACTGTCTCTTCTCTGGTGGTTGCCGAGTTCTTTTGATACTTGTCAGGGTGAAAGTCTGCATGTTTGTACACACACCAGTGTGTGTACAGGCTGAGCCATGAGAGCTTTTAGGTGCTGAGACAATACAAATACTAAAAAAATCCTACTTGATTAATGTCCTGGTACATGAGGGTGTCTAATTAGTATTCAAAAAGCATTATTATGAATTGGGTGCATGAATATATACTGTATGCCAAATATGTGATTCATACTGACTAATACAGTATAAGTAATAGACTTGTTTACTTGTTTGCATTTAATTTAAAAGAAAAAGTGTTCTGACCATCCCTGT